>NC_137822.1:24990379-25315379 GCF_963921795.1 Nannobrachium achirus | reverse complement strand
CCGGATCAAACTTCCCGTTGTAAACGATCACCAGGCTTTCCCCAGAGAAAACCTGGTGACGCGAGGTTACTCTGAACACCTCCAGAAAGATAATTACTTCCACAATAAATGGCTCATTGTATTGGGTGGTGACACACACACGCACACGAACACACACACACACACACACACACACACACACACACACACACACACACACACACACACACACACACACACACACACACACACACACACACACACACACACACACACACACACACACACACACACACACACGCGCGCAAATGTGTTTGTTTGTGTGGCTCAATGGCTCATTTGCCTTCAGACATCAAATCAACCTGTGACAGCAAACTGGACATTCGTCTTTGTATCCCTATACGTATGTCTGTATGTCTGACTTTTACAAATGCGCGCAATGCACCCAAGTGCGCACGCACACACACACACACACACACACACACACACACACACACACACACACACACACACACACACACACACACACACACACACACACACACACACACACACACACACACACACACACACACCAGGGCTAGTGTGAGCAGCTGTAGGCCATTAAGCAGTAAATAATTCCAGGCGGGTTTGAAGAGACAGTGTGTGCATGTGTGCGCAGACTACAGATGAGGGAGAGAGGGAAGGAAGGAAGGGAGACAAATGGACAGGACAGGACGCGGCAGGGCTCTACATACTAACCAGAGGAGGAGCGTAGTGGAATGCAGATGAAGGAGGGAGATGGAAGAATGAATGAAAGAGGAGATGCAAGGTGTGGCCTACATCCTCAAATATGGTGTAAGACAAAGGGAGATGAAGGCATTCAGTGCAGGGACGTGCTGGCCATTGGGAAAAGCGGGCCAACTCCCAAACGGCCGGTTCATTCACGGCCGGTCCAGGCCTTCCCGGCCTTCGTTCCATTGTGGGGGCTGGGCGGCCAACAAAGTAAATCGTCACTGTCAGTCAGAAACCTTGTATCTCCAAGTTTCAAATTTGTACATTTTTTGCCTGCTTCATCATACAAGGCCGTCGCACAAAAGTAGTGAAAACAGCAGATCTACAAGCACACATCGCCTCGCGGTGCGAGACGTTGTGTGCTTGTAGATCCGCTGTTTTCACTAGTTTAAATCATTTTTTAAATGATAAATACAAAACAAACGGTTTTGGACATACAAGGTTTCCACCCGACAACGACGAAATATAACTCATGTAATTCGCCCACTGGCTTGTCACTTGTCATGATCTGAAATGGCAAATCTTTGAGTAGCAGCAGCGCTATCGCGAGATATCTCTCTCTATAGCGCACAATGAGGGCCTCTACAACTCTTTTTCCCGGGCTGAATCAGGGGCCCAGCACGTCTCTGATTCAGTGTACGGTGTGTTAAAAGAAAATGACTGCATCACCACATGCATTTGCAAGAGGACAATCTAAGTGAAGCTACCTTCGTTGTTCTATTCCTGCAGATTTAGGCTAAAAAAGTAATGAGACCGTATAGAGCAGGATGAACGGATGAGAGCAGGATGAGAGAAGAGGAATGAACTTCAGCGGAAAATAGGACAGAAAACACTGACAGTGTCATAAATTCACACGTCTGCCCGAGATATTACTGTCTCCTTTGACCCTGAGAAGCACTCGGCATTTGATTGACGAGATAGGAGATCGATGGCTGAGTCCGTGTTCGTTACAACGGCAGCCAACCGTGTCACTGGAGTGTTGCTCTGTATACTGTTAAATCTGAATTTACGCTGCAGGTTTGAAGGGGATTTTTACAAGCATAGATTTCATTTTGGGAGAAAATATTGCAAATCAATTTTCTTTAAAGAGCAATGCAAACTGCACAGTAGGATGTGTGTTTGGCATATGGAAGTATAGATATGAACTGTCAACCGAAATACCTCTTGGATACACAATCTATTTTAAACCCAAACACAGAATTTACTTTGCCACATAAATTTAAAAGTAGCTTTGCAGCTCTTTGAAGTGTATGGCTTGTACATACATTACATCGACCTCTGTATACAACATGCATGACTTATACATCCAGGGACCTTTACAGTTTAGGCAAGGCCCATTCATGCATGACAATCAGGCAGATGTGCACATCTACAGTATGACATTGTGAGTGTTTCCTGTCTTATTTTAATCTAAGTTAATGTCTTGTCTCTTATCGTCTCATCTCTTCTCATTGCAAAGGTGGACTGACATACTTGAACACTGGTTGATAAAGTGCTGGTCGAAATGAGCTCTGTCCAAGGTGCTGAATCAGGAGATACAGCTCTATTCTCAAGAGTTGTGAAATGAGACAGGGCTGACTGGGGCTAAAGGCTGTAAGACATCTGTCCCATTGCATGTGTGTGTGCGTGCGTGTGCGTGTGCGTGTGCGTGTGCGTGCGTGTGCGTGTGTGTGTGCGCACGCGTGCATGGTCTATCTTGCAACAGTAACATTAGTTACGTGGTTATTTGTCATTAATCTGCCGAGCCCCATCATGTCAACCAGTCCTTTCAACCCAGTGTCAGTTGTCGGAATACTTACGGCTCGCTGTCATTTGACTCTACAAAGCCTCAGTGTGTGACTAAACATGATAAATGACAGTATCGCCAGCAAATGCAACATACTGACCCATACGTCAAACTAGTCCCTGTGATGGGAGGCACGCCCTTCTTGTATGCTAGAGAATAACAAAAGCCTGTTCCAAGGAGAGAGGGAGTGACCATGTCTGGAGAATAGAATGATGCAGATGAAGGATCAGGGCTGAGAGAGAGAGAGAGAGAGAGAGAGAGAGAGAGAGAGAGAGAGAGAGAGAGAGAGAGAGAGAGAGAGAGAGAGAGAAACAGAGTGAGAACATTATCTTCGTATCTTCGATAATTCAACCTAGGAGGTGGTGAGGAGTGATAACCAGAAACACTTGAGTTCACTATTAACCCATACCAGGAAAGAATATTAGAGGTTAAGAGCTTCGGAATAGAGTTAACATTGAGTTGGGGTTCATCTGAAGGCTAGGTACTGTATGTGGTTTTTCGCTATACAGAAGAGTGCATGCATGCATGAACACATGCACGCACACATGCGCACGCACACACGCGCGCCGAAACACACACACACACACACACACACACACACACACACACACACACACACACACACACAC
The DNA here is from genome assembly GCF_963921795.1 of Nannobrachium achirus. Lineage (NCBI taxonomy): Eukaryota > Metazoa > Chordata > Actinopteri > Myctophiformes > Myctophidae > Nannobrachium > Nannobrachium achirus. The sequence continues at coordinate 25,312,211 of NC_137822.1, read as the reverse complement.
ACACACACACACACACACACACACACACACACACACACACACACACACACACACACACACACACACACACACACACACACACACACACACACACACACACACACACACACACACGGAGCTGGTTGTGGCATCTTGGAAGTGAGACTGCGTTACTATCGGAGGCTTTACTGTAAAGGAAGCTGATCGCCCTACCTATTGTCTTCAGATCCTATTCATGTTTTGCCACTATCTCCTGCACACAGCAATGCCCAAGCCGAACACTGTACTGCCATCCCCTCTGTATCCTACCATGTGCCAGAGCCACCGGAGGGGGTGAAAAATAAACCACTAAACAAGGTCAGCCGGCAGCCATTCATCCCCTGCGCCCCGCACGCACGGTAGCCAACACATCAATCTCACTGTAAGAGGGCTGAATATAATTACAGCGGGCCCAGCTCTACTGTAGCTGATAAACGAACCATGAGCACAAGGGCACCGGGCATGGAATAAGCTGCAGTAGCAGCAGATCTCAATCTGAGACTGTAACTGAAGTATACTGTCTTCACCGAGGCTGTAGTGTACGCAGTTGATGTACGCGCCTCTTTGTTGTTTGTTTGCTAAACAGAACAGACAAGCCGCCAATAGCTTTCCAAAAGGAACTAATTGATCTCTATAATCTAGTCATTGACGACTATGTTAATGTGGCCGGTGACACCAGTGTTGTTTTTGACAGCACATTTTGATTTAGTTTTAGTCATAATTTAGTCAACTGAAAAGTTTTAGTTTTAGTAAAACTTTAGTCGACTAAATATAAGATTTTAGGCGACTAAATCTACAGTTGATTTAGTCAACAGAAATGTATTTTGGTGGGCCTTGACACTTGGTTGTGTGCTGCTATCAGCACAAAACACCTGAGAGCAACCAAACATAAAATGACTCTCGTTTTAGTCTAGTTTTTATTTTGTTGACGAAATTGTCAATTTATTTAGTCTTAGTTTTAGTCATCACAGCTTAGTTTTTATTTCGTTTTTATTTAGTTTTCATCAGTGGAAAAAACGCAGTTGACTAACATTTTTCGTCATAGTTTTAGTCGACGAAATCAACACTGCATGGGTGACACAATATTTTATCCGGCCATACCATGTCATTCAAGCACTAATACCTTATCGTTCCCTGGATATCGTTTTCCTCCAAGTCAGACATGCCATTGTTGTCAAAAGCAAACAAATCCACATAGTATAGTTCTCACATATAGACAAGAAAAGGTTACTACAGTCTACCTTCATTTTCTGTTCATAATACTATTGCATGGGTTGTTGCATAGAGCTGTAACCCTCTGGTCCTCTCCTCTGTCCATGGTGGGAACTCTCCGTGGTCCTGAAATGTGAGAAAAGAAGGTAAACCCTCAACCTCCGGCTCTCTGTACATGGTGCTGAAACCACTGAGTAAGTCTCTGTGGTTCTGGAATGTGACAATTTAAAGCAGGGGTCTTCAACGTTTTCAGGCCAAGGACCCCTTAGCTGAGAGAGAGAGAGATGAAGCAGGGACCCCCACTACATATTGTATAAATGTGTTTTTTTCATCGATAGATCCTATCAAAAAGATTTGGTGGCCCCCCCTGTAATAACTCTGAGGACCCCCTAGGGGTCCCGGACCCCCTGTTGAAGACCCATGATTTAAAGGAAGGTGTACCCTCAACCCTCAATTCTCTGTCCATGGTGCTGAGAAGGTAAGGTAAACGGGTGCTCAGAATACTAATGTTATGAATGACCTAGAATTGCAGAAAGAAGCCTGGCAGGAAAGACCAGAGAAGCAAGAACCCCCTCCCCCCCAAGACACAAAGGTGGCATGAAGGTAACTGTCATTCTCTCTCGTTAGCGGGAATCCTCGCAGTCAGGTCTGCCTGCCCGCAATGACATTCTGCTGGTGGTAAATGGGCTATGAAATCCTAGAAATTCTACAGATTTTCAGTGGTCTTAATTCGCTCACATGACGAGAAGGCAAAACCTCTGAAATGTTACAGCTAAGAAATCACACAATCTTTCTCTCTCTCTCTCTCTCTCTCTCTCTCTCTCTCTCCCTGGGCATGTCATAATAGGCAAATATTAGGCAAAAATAGGCAAGCGTTCAGCTAAAATAGGTGAACAAGAACGTTGCACGACATTATCACAACAAGTGTCTGTGTGCTTGTTTATCGGCTATTTTCACTATTTGATAACAAACTATGAAAAGGCTATTTACAGTGTCAAGCGATGGGCATTAATCTATGAAAAAAAAAAAAAAAAAAAAACTTTTTCTTTAAGAGAAAGGAAAAATAGAGTCACTCAGAATTAACGCTGTTTCTTTGTGTAATCTTCTGATGTTCTTCTAATGTTATAGGAAGACTTCACCCATTTCTTCACCCCATCAGCCAATCCTCATAATAAGGTCCTCACTAATAATGCTATGTGTGTTTGTAGGCTACTGCATATCTCATAGGAGGGCTGAGGACACTTCAGAATGCCGACTACCAGTGACAATATCATTAGGCAGTTTTTTTTTATTTTTGTATGAACAATGGCTTCCTATAGCATTATAGCATAACTTTCCAGGAATAGATGCAGCTTCTTTTTTATTAAACAATAGTACAATATTATCATGTAGCCTCGTAAACCAGACTCTTCCTGCCTTCATTCGAACAGAAGATGGGAGGAGTCAAGTTTACTAGGCTAATTATCATGAGCATTAGTGAGGACCATTTATATGAAGATGGGTAAAGTCGTCCTTTATCCGTTTCGAGTTTTGGGTACTGTACATCTATCAGTCTAAGAGAAGATTTGCGCAGTTAATTTTGACCAAATCTTTTTTTCCAAATGTTTCGAAAATAGATCTACAACCTCACGTGGACAAAGTGTAAAAACATGGTTAAAGTGGCTGAACTAATTTCGCTGAGCCCACTTGGAGAACCACCGAAGTGCATGAAGTAATCTACGCCGTTGTCTCCAAAGTAACTTCCGCCCGAATGCGTCCAGTGAGTGAATCGCTTCATCGACATTGCAAGCGTGCCGAGCTGCAGCTCGGCAGGGTCCTGACAGTGATGAGACTGGCCCTTTACTCTACAAAGAATGATACCACTGCTGTCTGTGTTGCCTGCATGTCCCTGAACAAAGGGGATGCTCCCTTTCTACTGACAAAGCAGCTACTGTATAGCAGTCAAGGCCCGAGCTCCTTTAGTTAAGGGCAAATAATTAGATTCCCTGTGGCATTTTCTCCTTGAGAATCAAGTCGCTGACACACAGACATCTGCTTAGTTAGAGCGCGTGTGAACTTGCAGTGTAATTGTGTGTGCAGTGCACGTGTCCACACACTGTGGACCCATGGAAACACAACGCATACATTTTGCATAACAGGTAGTTATGAAATGTATGCCGTATTCAAATCTTGTGGCTTGGATGGGATTCTATACGCTGAAGTGAACCTCCTAGTTATGTATAGTTGTATATCAGGATCTGGTCAGGTATTCCAAATCGTATTATTATAATGAAAACGGCCAACTTGACGTTGACAAACATTCTAAAAAATAATATGCTCTGCAGGGAACTCAAACAATCACCATACATAAATAAGCACAAACATGGATGTGTGTGTGCACGCACACACACACACACACACACACACACACACACACACACACACACACACACACACACACACACACACACACACACACACACACACACACACACACACACACACACACACACACACACACACACACACACACACACACACACACACACACAGGATGACTCACTGGAAAATACCATTGAAGACGTTTCTTTGCTCTTTGAATTGTGTGTCTAGTTTAATCATTCCTTTTTTCATTATACATGCAGCACGATTTGCATGTATTAAAAAGCTGTTTTCAAGAAAAACATATTGACCATGCTGCACAATGGGAGGAGACACAGTTCTGGCTTACCTCGCATATAGTCACGCAAGCATCCAATACTGTAAGTGGCCATGACGCAGATGTGGTGTGGAATGAGGTGTAAGTTGTGTGAAATAGCAGATAACAATGAGTTCATTGGGCCATGAGCAGAGGTAATGTACGGTATTTGTTTTATGTTTCATAACTCAAAGACAACCAAGGCTCCGGTATCAGCTAGTTCTGAGATTAATGACATTCTGGTCAGCCTGTAGCTCCAAGCACTGTGTGCGTGTATAAGTGTGTGTGCGCGCGCGTGTGCGTGCGTGCGTGTGTGTGTGTGTGTATGTGTGCTGCATGGGTGTCTGTGAGGACTGAGGAGAGACATCAAGAGGGAGAGAGAGACAGAGATAAAGAGAGGGGGAGAGGAAGAAGAGAGGAGCGAGGGAGAGGGAGGTGGAGAGAGAGATGTATAGGGAGAGAACGGGAGTCTTTCACTGTACGTGACGCCCATGCCTATCCCCACCTTGTCTCACCTTGGCACTGCAGTACATCCATCCCTCCATCCCTCTTGCCACTAAATTGCCCCTAACATCGCATCCCCAGTGACAAATTCCCGCTCCTGTAGTTATTAGATTCCCCTGCTCACCGGTTGGCTCGATAGCAACGGTCTGATTCCAGAGGTAAAAACAAGAGAGAGAGAGAGTGTTAGAGAGATAGGGAGAGACAGAGACAGACAGACAGACAGACAGAGAGAGAGAGAGAGAGAGAGACACAGAGAGACAGAGAGAGAGAGAGAGAGAGAGAGGGAGAGAGAGAGAAAGAGAAAGAGGATGAGTGAAGGTGGGAGCCGGGAAAAGGAAGCACTTATGAAGGAGGATAAATGTGGGAATGGTCAGGAAGAGCGAGATAGAGATGAAGGTCAGAGGAAGAGAACGTCGTTGTCGGGTGGAAACATTGTATCTCCAAGTGCCAAATGTGTACTTTCTTTCGCAAAGTAAAGCCCTGCTTCATCGTACAAGGCCGTCGCACAAAAGTAGTGAAAACAGCCGATCTACAAGCACACAACGCCTCGCACCGAGGCGTTGTGTGCTTGTAGATCGGCTGTTTTCACTAGTTTAAATCATTTTTAAAATGATAAATGCAAAACGAACGGTTTTGGACATACAAGGTTTTCACCCCACGACGACGAGAAGGAGAGTGAGAGAGAAGGAGCAGAAACATGCTTGGATGGTCATACTGTGCAGGAACAGGTGCATTGGGTCATTCATACTGTAACTATTATAAGACAAAGAATTGGCGGCACTCCAAAGTCCCTCTGATCATTTTTAATTCATGAAAGGCCAGAGCAAACAGGGGTGTGTTCTGGCTCCGTGACTCGTTGTGAGCTCGTAGTCGATTGGCTATTTTTGTTCGAAGAGATTTGGTGCAAAAAGGGGAAAAAAAGCGGTCAAGGTACATAGTTGTAACTCACGCTCGAACAGGTGATGACGACAGCAGCGAAAACCTGAGTTTTTCACAAACTACAAAGCAAGACAGAAAAAATAAGTGACTCTGTAGGTCACAAGAATGTTATCTGCTCTGATTAATGGGAGTAATGTTGCTGCATAGATAGGGATCTGAGAAAGCGTGTGCTGGAGGTGGATTTATATTTTACACACTGATGGGATATAAGCCAAGTATTGGTTTGTTGTACACCACAGCTTCAACCACACACCTCAACCTCCACTCACACTCCTGTTCATGTCCAGGGACGTGCTGGCCATTGGGAAAAGCGGGACAACCCCCGAACGGCAGGATCATTCCTTTAAACTGTTTGCACAAAAGTAGCGAAAACAGCAGATCTACAAGCACACAACAAGCACACAACGCCTTGTGTGCTTGTAGATCGGCTGTTTTCACTAGTTTAAATCATTTTTAAAATGATAAATACAAAACAAACGGTTTTGGACATACAAGGTTTTCACCCCACGACGACGAGAAGGAGAGTGAGAGAGAAGGAGCAGAAACATGCTTGGATGGTCATACTGTGCAGGAACAGGTGCATTGGGTCATTCATACTGTAACTATTATAAGACAAAGAATTGGCGGCACTCCAAAGTCCCTCTGATCATTTTTAATTCATGAAAGGCCAGAGCAAACAGGGGTGTGTTCTGGCTCCGTGACTCGTTGTGAGCTCGTAGTCGATTGGCTATTTTTGTTCGAAGAGATTTGGTGCAAAAAGGGAAAAAAAGCGGTCAAGGTACATAGTTGTAACTCACGCTCGAACAGGTGATGACGACAGCAGCGAAAACCTGAGTTTTTCACAAACTACAAAGCAAGACAGAAAAAATAAGTGACTCTGTAGGTCACAAGAATGTTATCTGCTCTGATTAATGGGAGTAATGTTGCTGCATAGATAGGGATCTGAGAAAGCGTGTGCTGGAGGTGGATTTATATTTTACACCCTGATGGGATATAAGCCAAGTATTGGTTTGTTGTACACCACAGCTTCAACCACACACCTCAACCTCCACTCACACTCCTGTTCATGTCCAGGGACGTGCTGGCCATTGGGAAAAGCGGCACAACCCCCGAACGGCAGGATCATTCCTTTAAACTGTTTGCACAAAAGTAGCGAAAACAGCAGATCTACAAGCACACAACAAGCACACAACGCCTTGTGTGCTTGTAGATCGGCTGTTTTCACTAGTTTAAATCATTTTTAAAATGATAAATACAAAACAAACGGTTTTGGACATACAAGGTTCCCACCCGACAACGACGATATATAACTCATGTAATTGGCCCATTGGCTTGTCACTTTGTCACAAATCTTTGAGTAGCAGCAGCGCTATAGAGAGATCTCTCTCTCTATAGCACGCAATGAGGGCCTCTCCAACTCTTTTTCCCGGGCTGAATCAGGGGCCCAGCACGTCCCTGTTCATGTCCCTCTCTCCACTTCTTTCCCATCCCTCATGTCTCTTTAAATTGCGCACACTGAGCTCTTGGCTACAACTTGCTGTCAGGGGAGAAGGTCAATGACGTTCATTAATGTGGATGTGTTTGATGGCCACATGAGTGCTGCATTTGAATGGCCTCTGCTGGGATAAAATCCAAACCCTTTGTGAATAGTGAAGCCCACTTGAACCGTCTCTATTCTGGGGGGAACATTCCGCAAAAATAGCAGATAGCTTGTAGATTGCTTATGCTCGTTGAAGATATTTAGTGTACAGGGAATACAATTTGGTAGCGCTAGGGGACTCCTAGGGATATATACAGTAAGGTTTAAGGGGTAAAATCATATCAGCATAAGTCTATATGGATGAAATACATTTCAATAGCCACTTGACATATTGTAAGTTAATATTCATATGAGAAGATGCATTTGCATTAAAAATGTCAGTAGCCTAATTACGTGAAAATCAAGACTTAGAGAATAGAGGTCCTCGATTGATTTCCTTCTGCAGTGAGGTCACCTGTGGCTTCGACATGCTGCTATGTACAGTGTTGCATTGGTGATTCAATGTTTGGGGGGGGACGCGGTTTTAATGACGTCACGCGCACGTCGCTTAACACCTACATTATTGATATGCATATAGGCTCGTCTCTTTGTTAAATCACCCTGCTGTGACACTAAACGTTGTCGAGGTGAGAATTTGGGGGTTATTTTGAATCGATGCATGCCCATGCTCGTGAGAAGCGTGACACTGGTCAGAAAATATGCGGGACTGCGTCTACACGCGTGACCGGACGAATGCAATACTGTGTATGTGCTGTCCTATTAGTGCATGTGTTTTCTCCGTTGCTACCTTGTACGTATTTCTTTAGCAGGCTCTGAAAAGGGTGTGGGCCAACTCATATTCTGGAAAAAAAAACATATTTGCATAACGTTTTTACTTTTCTAAAGGTTCACTGTTGTTACTCGTGCAACTCCGGGCATGCTCTAACCATAGAGCGACAAAGGGTGACATTGAAAGATAAACAAATTTGAGTCGATCTTCTGGAAAACTCATTGTGTCTGTTTTTAAGCCCTTGCCCGTGAATGAAGCTTCACTAGTGTGCCGTAGACCTAGGATGAATGAGAGACTGAAGCCACGGCTGGCTGTCCTCCCAGAGGCTGACTGATGAATTATGGAGGCCTGCTTGTCTCTGTTTACCCAGACAAACGTGCCCTTGCTCAATTCATTCAAGATTCCGTGTGTGTGTGTGTCTACGCGCACGCATAATGTGTATGAACGAATGTGTACGAACGTGCGTGTTTGTGCGAGGGAGAGAAAGAGACAGAAAGCCAAGGCTGAAAAATGCAGCTCAATGATGTCACCAGACATCAGCTGAGTATTGATTTTCTCCCTGTACATCGACACAAACACACATGCATTTACATGTACACAACACACGTACACTATACAGTATACACACACTATATGCCCTTAAATAAACCTCCTGTAGTGTATAATATATATTATACCACATATACTAACATTGAGTTATGTCTTTTTCATTCTAAATACTCACTGCATTGACTAAATACTTAAAATCCCCTTTCATGTATTTCTTTTTTTTTACCTTAAGAAGTTAAGAATTAATTATTAAAGGAACACTTCACCACATTTCAACCTATCTTCATCCTGTATTAAAATGGGTAATAACTATGCTCCACTTGATATTTCCCAGCTTAGATGTGCATGAGTTTGGGTCGGAAAACTAGGGCAAAATGCAAAGATCCAGGACAAGAACCTGCTTTGCATTTGTTTTCTCTCTTATATTTTAGGACCAGTGCTTTGGGACTCTGCTTGACTCTCTCAAATGTGTCCCCATGCCCCGCCTCTGGATCCCATAACGGTAGTCATTCACTGTGACAGCCGACGTTTTGCCAGTAATGTGTTTTGCCTGAAATGGTAAATGGGCTGCATTTATTTAGCGCCTTTCTAGAGTCTCCAAAGTGCTTAACAATGTACTTCACATTCACCCATTCACACACACATTCCCACACCATTGGCGGAGGAAACCATGGATGGCAGTTAGGGATTCAGTGTCTTGTTCAAGGACACTTTGACGAGCAGCCAGGAGGAGGCTGCTCGTCAAACCCATTTTCTCACCCAGTGCCAACTACAGGGTTCCCACACATTTTTACCAATTAATTTCCAAAACTTTTCCAAAACATTTCCAGAATATTGAACCCAATTTCCAGGACTATATAACAATAATTCAGCTCAATAACAAGTCGCTTACTCCTATGCGCAATGTCCAAAGACAGGTAGTGTATGCCAGTGGTTCTCAACCTTTTCAGACTGTGACCCCCAAAATAATCATATTTTAAATGGGGACCCGGCACCCTGACGAGCATTAGAGTTGAATAATTTTGTATAACACGTTTCTATTGTGAAAATAGCAGATCTACATGCTCACAACGCCTCGCAACGCAAGGCGTTGTGAGCATGTAGATCGGCTATTTTCACAATTTCTGCCTCTAATATTTGACAATTTGGCCAATGTTTAATTTTACATTTCAGAGGTATTAACAAAATCAATAACCAAAGACAATGCATAGCTATTTTTTTTCCATGACCTTCCTGGACCCTTGATCAATTCCAAAACTTTTCCAGTACTGGAAAAATATTTTTCTAATTTCAAAATATTTCCAGGAATTTCATGACCGTGCAACTACCTAACCTGTAGTCCTGGTTTCCACTCCCCCCCTGCCCCGCCAGGGAAATTGGGGAGCACCTGGCTGGCTAGGAGGAGGTAGTATAGAAACCAGGACTACTGCATGTATTTGTGAGGGCATTTACCCTAGGAGACACAGGGAGAACATGCACAGAACAGAAAGGCCCTATCGCCAACTCCACCTAGGGTGTGGGTTAGAACCTTCTGCTTCTAAGATGGTGTTGTACTCTATGTATCTGTGTCAGCAAGTAACCTCAGCTAGATAGCGTGTAATTGTGGGCTCGCCAGTACCTGGCGAGCACACTTTAGATATTGTCATTATTTATTTATTTATTTGTTTATCTAGTAAGTAGACGGGATTTTCGGTTCCTTTCTACTCCTACATACTTAGTGAGAAAATGAAAATAAAAACATCAATGTGTTCAGTTTACAGTGGCGAAGTGTGCTATCATTTTCTATAGCAATCGGCCAAATGGTGGCGCTGTAGGAAGCCTTCGAAAGTGCGATCTTTGAACAGGTATAGCTCATGCTGTGTTTTAGGTACAGCCATGAAACCTGTATACACGTATGCGTCTCCTCATGCCGAACAACTTTTACCCTCTAACTTTTGACCTCTGACCTTTAGGTCTCCCACAATTCGGAATTATATGAAAAACAGTAAAAATCTATCTCCTCCTGGGATTTTCGCGTCAAGTGCACGAAACTTTTTTTCACATGAACTTTGAACCTATATCTACACAGGCTATGTGGTGAGAAGTTTGTACGTTAAATAATGATTTTTTAATAATTCAATATATGTTGCGGTTTTATGCAAATTATTCTTCGGCCTCTAAATCATACATGCAAAGTTACACGTTCATGGCATTTGGCAAAGATGTGGAGGGTTAGTCAAAGTATCACTGAAACCAATTTTATTCCAATTGGCCAAAGGGGGGCGCTATACGAAGCGTCTGAAAATTCAAACTTCAAACAGGCATAAGTCATGACTCGTTTCGTTTGAAGACATGCAACTTGTTACACGCGTGCTTTGACTCAAGCGGAAGACATCTGTGTTGTTGTTAAGTAAGCTCCGCCCTTCGATTTTCCGCCATTTTGAGCAGTTTGTAAAACGCGTAAACCCGCTTTTATTCTGGAATTTTCGTGTCACGTGCACAAAACTTTTTTTACGTGAACTTTGGACCGATATCTAAAGATCTGTCAGATCGGATTTCTTTAACATTGAAACATGCTTTTTTAAATAATTCAAACAATATTGCAGTTTTATGCAAATTATTCTTCTGCCTCTAAAACATACATACAAAGTCACATTTTCATGACAAAATAGTGTAGAGGGTTAGTTCAAATATCACTGAAACCAATCTTACCCCAAATGGCCAAAGGGGGGCGCTATATAATTTTGAGCAGTTTGTAAAACGCTTAAACCCGTTTTTATTCTAGGATTTTTTTTGCAATTTGCATGAAACATTCTACACGCAATCTAAGGACCTTTATCTAACATGCCTATGAAGTGCACACAAAACAAATATAAAATAATAATAATAAATCTAGCTGCAAGCAGCGATAAAGTGGCCAAAGGCAAAAACACCTCAAATCATGAACACAGCCTGCAATGTGCGTGAAATCTTGCAAGCACATTCCCAATAGGTCAAGGAACAGATACCACCCTTCTCACATTGGCCTGTTATAGCGCCACCAGCGGGTCAACTTTTGCATAACACATTTTTGGAACAAAATGGACCAATCTTTGACGTCAGTAACGTCAAAGTGAGCACTGCCTGCGATCTTGACATTTTGTACTTTTATAGCCATTGTTTTCTGGCTTGAAGCGAGCCCACAATTGTTTCGAAGGAACAATATTTTTCTAGTTAAATTACAATATTTGTACACCATCTACCGTCCACCCACAAGGCGAGTTTAATTAAGGACATAAACATTTTTTACAAAGTAGGCCAGCACCAAGACTTCAGGGAAAAGTCTGCATCTCCGCAACCAGTCGATGAGTTAGTTACTGTAGTGAGTGGAGTCAACCAGGGAGAACTTAAGTTCCATACCACAGAAAGCTACATCTCTCTTGCAGGGCTGGATGGCTGGTGTGAGAGCCCTACAACTGAATGAACGTCAGGCCAAAAGCTGGCCAGTCAGAGCCATGGAGTTCCAAGTTATGTTAGCTGTTAGCCTGACAGTGTGGTGCGGATTCAACTTCCAATCCCTTCGACCTTTGCTGTGTGTCAAGCCCTCAGAACCACGATAGAACGTTGAAGCAGCCTTCGCCTGGTGGTCAACCTGGGAATGCATTTAAATGCTACTGCGCGTGCGTATCCTAATGCTAATGCTCGGTGATCAACACTTCAGCAAAATTGGCGGGCACGGCACTCGAGTCCTTGCCGCTGCACGCGCCGAGTTTGAAGTCGGTCGGCCCCATATACAGTATGCACATGGCCATATATGGGCATGTGGTCAGAGCTGTGGTTCTGGACAACCGGATCTCTGTAATGTCTGTATCTGTCCATCAGTTTATGTGGAGATTGTTGATGTCATCAAGAAATGCCCATATGGGCATGCCCCCTTTTGTGCCCATGTGTGAAGCTGACTGATTCGTTTGTGGCTGATGCCATGACGACACATTGGGGTCAGAGCCCTCTGGAGAGTCAGTCATCTCCGTTTACTTCTTGGGGCCAGGTCTTCTACATACACATCTATTGGCGAATATTGACCAAGCGCTGAACCCAAAGTTTACGGAATGCACTGGAATCTATGGGGAAGAAGTGACATTTCCGGTGTACATGAAATGAAGCACATGACTGGCGCTGTTTCTGAACCCGCATTGGCTGAACTTTCTATACAAGGCTCTGATTGAGGTTAGACAACACACTCTATATTTGGGCGTAGTTGCATTGGGACCTCCTTATATGGTTATGGCTGTGTCAAGAGTGACATCAGAGGTCTGACTGCCCACCCACCCTCACGTTTGCCAATTTAAATACAGGATGACACGTTACTGACAGGGTTGAGACCGACTTAATGAATTAGGCCATTCCTTTTTTAAAGCTCTCAAAGTTGATATACATTGAGTAAACATGGCTGGTGTTGTCGGTTTCCAGCGATGGGTTGGAGCTCTGACAAGAGGGAGAGGAGCTGGGATGCCAGTCCTCCTGTCGGCAAGCAGAGCAGCATCGGGACCTTGGAAGGACATGCTTCCTGGCCCGTACCCCAAAACACCTGAAGAGAGGGCCGCTTCAGCTAAGAAATACAACATGAGAATTGAGGACTACGAGCCTCATCCTGACAACGGCGAGGGCTTCGGTGATTATCCAAAGCTCCCGGATAGATCTCAGCACGAGAGAGACCCCTGGTATGCATGGGACCATCCCGATCTGAGGAGGAACTGGGGCGAACCGATGCACTGGAACTTTGACATGTTCATCAGAAACCGAGTGGACACCTCTCCCAGCCCTGTTCCTTGGCACACGATGGTCAAACATCTGTTTGGCTTCATTGGCTTCATGCTGTTCATGTTCTACGCCGGGGAACAATTCCCAGCATACCAAGCTGTTGGACCGAAGCAGTACCCATACAATAACCTGTATCTGGAGAGAGGAGGAGACCCTAACAGCCAGCCTGAAGACGTCAAAAAGTATGAAATATAATGGTCTAAACTGTCACGATACTTGTGTCTATAATATATTTCTGTCTTGAATAAGTTAGCATACATTAGGAAATCTTTTCTTTACTATTATATATTTATTGTTTATATATATATATATATATATATATATATATATATATATATATATACACAATTTAATTGTGACAAAGGAAAGCAGAGGCCATATTGTTGCTGGTCCTTAAAGGTATATTCAGTGATTGCATTTCATTCAAATAAAAATATAATTGGTACATTTTCCATTCATTCTCCTCACTAGAATGTGTGCTGACCATATAGGGACTTCCATGGCCCGTGTTACGAGCATAGCTAGGTTCGGTTTTCAGAGGTGGCCAGCCAGTCCTCGACCAATCAGGGTAGAGTATGGCCGTAGTTATGTTATGATGTTTAGTTATGATGGTCAAAATAAAAGTTTTGAGAACCACAGTCGCTCTGAATTAAGAACGTCTGCTAAATGCCTAGATTGTAAACTACTGAACTCATAAAACGCCACAGTCTGGTAGTAAATCAGTATCATACATATCCTGAAGCTGGAGACCGATATTCAGTGATTGGGTCTAATGACCAAAACAAGAACATTATAATGGTGTAAAAAATCTATAAAAAACTAAACATTTCCACGCTGTAAGGCCAGTTAGGGACAAGATGACCCCCGGCCACTTTCATTATCACTGAATACACCTTTAAGACAAAACATCTCTTCACAGGCAGCAGTGCTGCCCTAGGATAAAATCCATTGCCAACGAAGATCATTTGTGTATGTGTGTGTCATGGCAAAGTTAGAAGATTCTAGAATAATGTCTAGAATCTAGACGGGCAACAATCATGCTCTGTGCTGCAGTGGAGTGGAGGAAACATGCCAATCAACTAGGATCAGTCCTGTCAGTTGGCTGGTGAAACAAAGCAGATGAGCCATGTGTGGCAGACAGAGAGTGACAGCTCTAAAAAACCACGAGGCCGTGGGGTCAGGTTCACTCAGGAGATGAACGGTCATTCTGTGGGAAATTGTCTGCCCAATGGTCAGTTCAATTACTAGAAGGATTAAAGGACAACTTCACCACTTTTTAACCCATCTTCATATTACAATAAAATAGCACCATGTTGTTGTCTCTTAGGAGGGCTGTGGGCAGTTCAGAAACCTGTCTACCAGTGACATCAGTGTTAGGAAGATTAAGATAAAAAATCACACCCAATGTGAAGTGAGCGGCCGTGGTCGTGCTTGCATAACGTCTTCAATCAATTGGTAATTGGTGATGTAATACAAGCTACACACACACACACATATTGCTATGGCAAAACGCTGAGGAAAACACATTGCTATGGCAAAACGCTGAGGAGAAGTGGCTACAGATAGTGGCTACAGATAATTGGTGAAGTAATATGATGTAATATGGCTACGCACACACACATATTGCTATGGCAAAACGCTGAGGAAAAGTGGCTACAGACACACACGGTTTACCACCACTCAAAAATAAAACAAACAATGGCTTCCATTATAGCATATAGTAACCTTTCAGGATTAGCTTGAATCCCCCATTGATGAGGTCACTGGTAGACAGGTTTCTGAGCGTTGACTAACCAATGCTGAAATCTAAACACAGACGCTTTCCCCGTTTTAAGTATCTAACCAGCCCTTTTTAACAGGAGGTAAGGGTGTAAGAGAGAAGAGACCCAGAACACGGAATGTTGAAAAGGAGATTGGAATGTGTTGAAAAGGAGATTGGAATGACTGATCTGTGGATTTACTGCTCTGATTGTATTTCCTGTTCGGTACCGACCCCGCCTGAACGGCAGACAAAATGGAATCCAAGGGATTGGACTGCCAGGGCTTGGGAACACGGATGAACAGATTTGTACGCTTTGACATTCCCCTTGTGCCTGCTTTTGCTCACCTCTTCCTTCTGTTTCCCCCCAGATTGGCTCCCTCTGCACAAGCCTAGTCAGAGGTCCAGTAGGCCCAGGCCTCACAGCCAAAGCAATCCCCCACAATAAAGCCATTGTCACTTTGCTCCTCAAAATACTGTCTGCCTTTTATTCTCCATGGCCACCCGACCAGGAGCCACAATATATGGATACAGGATAGGTAGGGACACTAGGGACATCTGGGCACCTCGATGTCCAAAATAGTTAATATATATGTATGCCTATATATACAGTATATTTTAAGAATTGTCCTAAGTAATGTAAAGTATATGAACATGCAAGGTACATCATTATCAGACTTCATTTTATCCTTCAACTTCTTGTTTATGCCACAAAATGACTGTATATACAGGTTTTGTAGCAATTGTAAATGTATTATTAGACATTACTTGTCGAATGTTTAAGCATGCTCTTTCTAATCGTGTATACTTTAGAGTTTAGACCATAAAGAATAGAAGATTTTACATAGAGGTGCCGACTGCCGAGATGTCCACCAATCCTGTAACCCATACAGTAGTACAGTATGTGTATGTTGCGACGGCGCAAACCAATGCTGGTCGTACTTACTGGTCACCATGGCATACTGATGCGAGGTCCGTCTGACTCTCGGGCAGCGCTCTCTTCCTCATCCAAAGCTACTTAGCAGTTAATTGCATTTCCCAGGCTGACAGGCAGGTGCGCATTATCTCTGGAGAACATGCATGATTCAGATTTCATATTTCCATTCCGATTGCCTTTCAAAGTTTCCAGGAGGTGCCCTTTTTACAAAAACTGGAAAAAATAATGAATGCAGTTTATGTTCTCTGTCATGAGGCAGTTGACTATCCTATCCACACAGAATGAATGAAAAGGTGTTTTTAAATTACCCAATGATGAAGCTCTATCATGGATTAAAATGTTTGGTGAATAATTATATCCTAATTATTATTCCCCTGCCAAGCCATTTGTATCCTATCCATAAACTTCCTCTTTCTCACACACACACACACACACACACACACACACACACACACACACACACACACACACACACACACACACACACACACACACACACACACACACACA
This sequence comes from Nannobrachium achirus, assembly GCF_963921795.1. Classification (NCBI taxonomy): domain Eukaryota; kingdom Metazoa; phylum Chordata; class Actinopteri; order Myctophiformes; family Myctophidae; genus Nannobrachium; species Nannobrachium achirus. The sequence continues at coordinate 25,296,018 of NC_137822.1, read as the reverse complement.
CACACACACACACACACACACACACACACACACACACACACACGTAAGACGCCTAAGGGTGACAAGCGACCTTGCCCATATATGGAGACCCCTGGTACCCATATATGGGCAATTCTTTCAACATAAGATGTTGCATTCAAGTTCAGGAGAGTTTGGACAAGGCAACTCTCTTGAATGCTGCCTTCATGTATGGCATGGAAAGATGGCATTTGCATTTCTTTCACCATAGTAAGAGGAGAGGGCACTTTTTTTTACAGACAGATAAAAGGGCAGGGACTCAAGCCCCCTTTGATGCCCATGTGTGCACGTGCCTGTGGAGAATTAACTTTTATTGATGCTGAATTGTATCTGTGAGCAACGCTGAACACTGTCCACACATTTGTGTATGTGAGCCATCTGTTCCATTTCTGCATTCATATGTCAGAGGGGCATTCAAACATCTGAAATAGCCTGACCCACTTGTATTTAAGTCCTTTTTTGTCCCGAATCCATGAAAGCCAAGAGACACGTGGACAGTCACAATATAATGCAAGAGGGTGTAAAAAAAGGGGTAACATATTATAGACAGAAAGGAGTGGTTCTGGTCCCTCAGGCCTGACCTACAGCATATGAATCAAACTCTCTGCCAGATTAAGGCCAACCAGTAACCACCTACCTCCCCTTGTTCCCTCGATCCGTACCTCATCTTTTTCATGAGTGCCACGCCGTCTACAAATCCTTTACTACCAGCCAAAGAACTTCAGTTCTGTTCCCTCATTCACAAGAGGACGCTATCCTTCTATGATCCTTGTTATTTTCCACCCTCCGGAACATCTATCCATCATCTTCTTTTCAGTTTTTGTCTTTCTTGTCACGTAACGATCGTCTTGCTCAACATAATTGGCAACATTTCTCTCCCACGTTTCTGGCTGGCTCCTCCTCATTAATTAGCTGATAAGGCTCTTGTTCCCAAGGGAAAATAGGAGTGTGGAAAAAGCTCATTATGGGACGCTTCAGTAAAGTTTGAAGAAGCCCGAGTTATACTTGAATTGTGAGGAAATAATTTTGTTTAAAAGAGCGACTGGCTTCACAAAAAGTGTCTTGAAGCATAAGTATAATTTCTTTCTTATTTGAACCCATTATAATTTAAATTAAACACTTGTTTATTCTAGACAGGCACAGTTAAAGTGTTAGAGAAATAAAAGGACTATAACCAAGCCCCCAGAACCCTGGGGGCGCCCTGAAACCAAATGGACATGGTGGCCGTTTTGAGGTACTGCAGTTGGGTCTACTAACCACATGAACGCGCATAGGCTTCTTTGTATTGACGCGCGTTCATACCGGAAGAGCTCGTTCATGAATTTGAGCCCATCGCGTCCATGAACACAAACTATGACGAAAAATGCGTCACAGTGGCCCCGGTCACGGTTTTACTAAGCGGAAGGAGGGGTGAAAACGCCTCATGCGCTGGGTGAGCAACTCAATGCAAGTGGACGGGCGGGGATATCTGGTGTCCTCTCTATTCTTATTATAACTCTATGACTATAACCATACGTTCCAGTTACAGCAAGTTCACAAGAGGACACAGGAGGACTAGCCTGGCATGGCCAGACTAATATCACTGCATAGACATTAGTCTGGAATATCTGTGTGACACTGGAACCTGCATTTTCAAGGGTCTGATTTTGAAAAATGCCTCTGGCGATAAACCCACCCCACATTTGCATACTTGGCCCTGGGCAGGCAGCGTAATCCGATCACAACCGAGCGGTGCCAGGCCAAACCTACCAAGGGATTATTATTATTATTTAAGACAGGCAGCCTCTGTGGATAGCTTTAAAGCACAGCTCAAGACCTATTTCTTTACTCTTGCTTTTAGCTGAATGTTTAAATCCCTGTGCTACTAATTGACGTCTGCACTGTTCTGAAATTGTTCTTCAATGTTTTATGTTTTTATTTTTCTGCTTTATTGTAATTAATTATTTATTTTTATTTTTAATTTTATCTGTTAAGCACTTGTGCTTGATCTTCTGCTCTGTAAAGCGCTTTAGCTGCATTTCATGTCATGAAAGGTGCTATACAAATAAAGTTTTATTATTATTTATTTTTGCACTGGCAGAGCCGTCTGGTTTCAGGGTGGACTCAGATAAGATGGCTGCCACTATGGTATCATTCTGGAAATGGGATTGTTAATGCCATGTCACCTCTATGATGTCATCTCTTCCTAATCTATTCTACACCTAAATGTAATTACATGGTTTCCACCCTTATAGTTGTGGGTCTAAGCTATTGTATTTCAGTCACACATATACCAGGATTTGTCTCATTAACATAACATCTCATTTGGAGTTAGAGGCAGCAACAGCATAAAGCAGAGTGACAGACTGCGGAATTCTTTCATTAGAGAAAAACTTCTTCAGGATTCATTATGTCTTGGCTCAGATTTCCATTGTCATTACTCATTCAACTCACCCAGTCCAAGGCCTGCCACAGCTGTGTAGTGTAGGCCTATGTCATTTTCAAACGCAAGCCATTTTCCTGTCGCTGATCAATCCGAATGAACAGAACGAGGAAAACAAATCGTTTTAATCCACTTAACAGAAAGGAAAGCTAAAGAGAAATGAAACCTGACCACAATGCCTATGAATTATAGCCAACCATATTTACAATATACAGGAGGTAATTTATTGGTAACAAGTGTTAGTAGTTAAGGACTATCAAAAACATTAATCTTAAAATAACATATAGATAAATCAGTGTTATACATGGGGGTCATTGGTCAACCATTCTTTACAATATGAGCTATTGAAGGCACAGTGATGGTAGCATTTCTTCTTCTGAGGTTCTCTTATACTAAGTTCATGGCATAATTCCATGCATTACATCAGTGCATCATCCATTATGACTATTCATTTAGTAAAGTAGCAAAATAGTCATTCTGCCCCAGTGACTCAATTTACTCATTGAGCTTTGTAGCTGGACATGATCCAAATCCAGATACACAGTTGGCGTGTAACAATACACGTTATTTGTATTGAACTATTCGGTACAAGGCTTTCGGTTTGAGAAATCAAACTAAAAAAAACCAAAAAAAAACGACTTTACTATGCTCAAACAGATCCTCCCTTTCTCCTGAAATAGAGCTCTCTCAATGGCTCCTTCACAAGCCCATTAAAACAGAATTGTTTTGGCTTGAATTTGTTTATAATTAATAGCCTACATAATGTTTTTTTTTTTTACTTTTTTAAAGGATCCGTTTTTGGTTTGTATGCTAGAAAGAGTCAAATTTCCACTCTTTGCTAAAATGAAAACATACCGAACCGTGACACCACTGTACCGAATTTTGTCCCGTGAATTTTGTGAACCATTACACCCCTAATACACAGTGAACACACATTATTAACCTTTGTCTTGACAGTTAAAGTCTTCATCAAACACCACCACCTAAACCGGTACAATACACTGCAACCCCTTCCTTAAAGCCTTATTTATGCTTCAGCCATAGCGTTGTGCGACATGTCGCTTTTTACTTTTTAAATAGACACGTCAAACGACATTTTATCGCGGAAGTATCAATCATGCTAAACCCCCATATTCTGCACCATAGCTCAACTTGCAAAACACTCGTCAGTCACCCACAGGATTCATCCATCATCAACATGAGTTACGGTAAGTAACAACAGGTACTATGACATCAATATTAGCAGTTAAGGCTGTTACTTCATACAATAAGAGATGGTTATTTAAATAAATAAAAAGTTGCATTGATAGGCTTAGTTGAGTCTATGTCAGTCTGTGATAAAGAGATAGGCACGTTAATCAAGGCTATATAACAATTAGTATTCAAAGTCCAATCATACAGTATATTACAATGTGCTGCTGTAGTGATTGCCCAGCTGTCTAGGATTGTGCCTATGCATACATGCTATAATGCCACCTGGGGCTAGGTAGGATTTACACTGCTGGCTCAGTATCAAAGCATATCCTTTAAATTGAATGGTAAAGATAAACATACATATATGTATTATTTTTTTTTAGATTGTATTCTTTTTTTTTTTTAGATTGAAAGAATGAAATGTATCCAACAAAAAGTATCCCATCTGTGCCACATACCCGTACATGAGAGCCTTCCGATTTGATTCTTGTTGATTGATTATGCAAATTGTGTACGTTAGAACGTGGTCCTGTGAATAATTGGCCAGCTGTCTTGGCACATGCAGCTGCCTCTGCATGAATTCTACAGAAAGATGTGGAATTCAGAGTTCACAAAGCGGTTCTGCACTGTCTGCTGCTCAGTCTGTGTCTGATACATTCAAACTAAGAAAACAGATGGGGGAAATGATGTTTTACCACCCCAGAGGGGCTTCAAGCTGCATCAACAGTGTGTCAATAGCCATAACTGTAGGCTGCTGCAATATAATCTTGTAGGCCAGGTTCTGAGGAATGAACTGTGAGTTTGTTTGTAATGAACCACCATAAACAAACTGAGTGCACATGATATTACAGTAGGACTACTTTGCACCCAATTTGCACAATGTATACATTATGTTAAACCTTAACATAATGTAAAAATGTAAAAATTCTGCTGTAACTTACTCTTCATTTATACCTCAATACGGAGACTGAAGTTATTAGGGTAAATTAATATGGATCATAGATAGCGTTCATTTGGATATACTGTACTTATCTGTTGAAGTCTATTTAATTTACAATTAACAATTGAAGCATGTAACAGATACTCTTATACAGAGTGACTGAAAAAGGAAATGGATTGCGTACACATAGTGTATGATGTATGGCAGTGGTCTTCAACGTTTTCAGGCCAAGAACCCCTTAGCTGAGAGAGACATGAAGCAGGGACCCCCCCCCCCCCCCCCCCTCTACATATTGTGTAAATGTGTGATACAGATTTTCATCGATTTCATAGATAGATTCATAAACTCGCTCTGTCATCGGTCTGTTAGATTTGTGTTGATGCGTTTTTCTTTCAGACTTTTAACCACTTAAATCGTCGTTACTTACTAAACTTGACCTTTCACTCTGTATAATAGCCGATAGCTTGTAGATCTGCCATTTGTGGCTTAAGTTCTCTTCAGAATTGGGATGCGAGGGTTCAGGTTGATTTTAAAAGAATTATCCTATCACACAAAGATTTGGTGTCCCCCCCTGTAGTAACTCTGAGGACCCCCTAGGGGTCCCTGACCCCCTGTTGAAGACCCCTGATGTATGGTAACACCCTATAGCCCTCCGTTTCCCCCCACTCCTGTCTCTCGCATGTATTCATGACTTGAATGCGTTGACAGGCAGCTGAACAGGTATAGACTAGGAATGCATTACAGGACTGACCCGGGCTGACTGTATTTTGCTGGAAGGCATTTCCTTGTGTCAACTGGACAGCCTAAACAGTGGGATAATAATGTTACAGGGGGCTGACTGGTGTGTCACAGGGAAAACTCGGACCAGGCTGAGCTGAGACAGCCCAATTCAGAAATCTTCAGTGGATTTAGTCTCAATCACAGGCTGAGAGGTGGCTCTTCACTCGTTTTCCTGGATTTCAGGTGAGGGAGAGGGCAAGTTCAACTGAGCATGACGGGCACCAGGGGTGGTGATGTGGCTGCTCCCGTTGCTGTTACCGAGAGAAGGAATATCCTGCTCATGTCTCATCTCCAACTCTTCATCCTGAGTGTGACAGGACAACGTTGAAGAAGAGTGAAAAAAAGAAGTTGCAATGGCGTCGGCAAATGATGAAAAAAATACATCGTACAACTGATGGGGTAGTAGGGTTAACTGTTTTTGTGGTTAAAATTAGGTAATGCAAGATTTCCACTAAATGCATCAGTATTAAACAAAATAATATACAAAGATAAAAATAAATAAAAATGTAGGACTATGGATGGAAATGCTAAATCTGGTATATTTACACATATGTATATACATGTATATATTATTCATTAATATGCGCTGCCCAGTCCAAATAATCAAATAAAGTATAAAGCAATAAAAGATAATACTTTCACTAATGTTGTTTTTTAATGAAAGCAAACTAATAGATACGCATCATTATCTCGACAAGGTCAGGACAAGGAGATTATGTTTTCGCCCCTGTCCGTGTGTCTGTGTGCACTGTGCAGCTACTCTCACAAAACACTAACTAAACCGAATGGCATACACTTGAATGCCCACCAGTAGGCCCAGGAAAACCAAGCCCCAGAACCCAGGGCTAGACTTGAAGCAAAAGGACATGGTGGCCAAAGCTGGAACTGCAGGCGGGGTGAAAAATACATGAACGAGCAAAAGAGCGGGTCTGCCGGTCGTGGCGTAAGACGCTCGTCGACGTAAGAAAAACTGGATCATCCAGATGATCCAATTCCCCCTCAATGCACATGGATTCAGCTACTTCCGCATGCTTCAAAACACACTGAGCACTTGCATTGAAATGAATAGCTGGGGGCGGGGCTATTCGTTCTCAACCGATTCTGTGCCACCGCCACTTGAAGGCGCCAAAGTCTGTAAGCCTTGCCAGAGTCTCTCCCATAGACGAGCGCTGTAACATACGGGGACCCACACAGCAGTGACGTGCGTGTACACGTTTGTGCGTGTCATGAAAAAGACCCGGATGAAAATGGCTACAAGATAGCCATAGGCTATCAGTCATGTTAGAAGCCCGATTTTCGGCGATTTAGCCGTAAATAAACCTTTTCCGCTTCCATAAGAACACAGTTCAGAGAAAATGAGCTTCAAAGATGTGAGAATGTATTGGATTCGGCTGCGCGATTCGGCGGCGTTACCCTCTCGCGGGCCGATGTAAACAGATAGCGGCCGGCGGCCTGGATGAAAATTTAGCCTCAAGCTTCGGTGAGGCCTCCGATTATTTAATTCATTTTATATAAAAAGCCGATATAGTTCGGGATCGGCACCCCGTGAAACGTCGCGCCGCCGACAGCATAGATTCAGTAAACATTGGGGGGCTGTAAACTTGGCATCTGGCCATTTTCAATGGAATAAATCGTCGGACCACGTAGAATGGCTCGTTGGAAAGCGTAGGAGGAGCCAGAACCACCTACGTCTCTACAAGCAGCTCAGGGTAAGTAAAATAGCAAAAAAAAAATGTTTCTTGCCGAGAAAAAAAAGCCGAACTTGTTCGGGATCGGCACTAGAAGGGATATATACTCTATGAGGAAAACTCTCCAGACAACCATTTCCAAGTCGGCCTCATAATGGTGCTATATCAGGCCGCTTTATGTTTTGGCCTACAACTCTAGAATTGTAGTTCATACAATACTTTTATTTGTATTACAATTAGCCCTTCGCTATGCCCCTCCTAAAGCCGTCCTTGTCCAATGCCAAGTTAGCAACAGGTTACTAACGCAGCTGACTTGGCAAGCTGCCATGGCAGCGCGCATCGCTGTACCGCGAGTCTGGCTGCTAGATAGAGATGGGATTTATGGTTCTCTGAAGTGAACCGGATCTCTGAGATCCGTTCCTTTCAAAGAGCCGTTCAAAAGACTGCCTCATTTTAGTTACTGGTTACTTTGTAGATTTTGATTATGATTGTAAATCACTTCCACCCAAATAGGCCTATACATTTTTGCCATTGGATACATTTCTGGCATTTGAAAATAGGTGATCTACAAGCTCACAATGTGTCACGTTGCAATGCATTGTGAGCTTGTAGATCAGCTATTTGCAAATGATTTTTCTACATTTTACTCATTGGAAAACCTGTGAAACAGGACATTCTGCATAATGAGTACGTTCTAATATTGGTACTTTAAGTACATTTTGAAACCAATACTATTTTACTTTTACTCTAGTACATTAATAACATTCCAAACTTGATTGCAGTATTGATATGTTTACCTAAGTAAAGACATGTAGTACCTTTCCCACCACTGTTCATTAGAAAGGAACGGCTCCCTACTGTGAACCGAATCATATCGTTCATTTCAAAGAGTCGTTCAACAGACTCGATTCGTTCGCGAACGTCCCACCCACTCGCTTCCGTGTCACAAACACTGAAACAAAAACAGAACGGATTGCACTGACCTACACAAACCCACGGGAATAATTTAGGAGCACTTCATGAGAAAATATAACTGGTAAAACTTGTGTACTGTATGTTAATCTGACTTTAGTATAGGCTATTGTTTTCTTCCTGGACGTGCGTTTGTTTGTGGCAGGTTAGTCTGCAGCTGGGTGCTATTGCTGCACGCCGCCATGGCAGCTTGCCAAGGCACCCGCCTTAGTAACCTGTCGCTAAACGTGGCATTGGGCATGCACGGCTTTAGGAGGGGCATAGCGATCGGTCAATTGTCCCTGCATTCCTTGGATCATGATGCAACCCCCCATATAGGCCATGGCCACGATTTTATGACATTTTACGTGTTTGTTTCTAAACACACGTTTTTGCTACTAAGGCTTTTGTCCAAAACTCACACATCGATACACATTATCTCATGTATCATTCAGATGTCATATTCCATTAATATAAGATTGGCAAAGATTACATCCAAAGTTTGTGGGAAGGGCCTGTTTTACAAAAAAATATCATTTTTCAATCAATGCCAATTTCCTAAACTGTAATCCTGGGCACTACTGGGCAGTAGTATAGATATATTTTTGTGAGAGTACCTACCCTGGGAGACAACGGGAGAACATGCTAACTCTTTTGGCCCTTTTGCCAACCCCACCTAGGGTATGGGCATTGATGACGAGGAGGAGAGAACACGGCCCCAGAGCCCTTATCGTCCCCGCGGACACAAGGGAACCCGGAACCTTCTAGCTGTGCTATGCCATGCCCCCAACAATATAACATATTAATGAGAAATGCTACCTTGAAGCTGAATAATAATTGACCATTACAGGGGTCTGAATAAATGTGCCAATATGATTGCTGCAGTCAACCAACACAAAAAGCGAATTTTCCTGTTGTACCTTTCAAAACAACCTCGTGCATTTCGACGACTGAAATACTAATCTAATTTACAAAAGAGTGGTCCCGTTTATCCCAAGGTTATTCAGCTGGTGTTACAAGCTTTGCATTTCATCTCATTAACAAAGGGTCACGTTGTTGAAGTAGCTGACGGTCCTCATTCATATTAAATCTATTGTCAGAGTACTGTAGCCTTGAACCCTGCATTCTACTATTGTCTGATGATAATGAAAAAATTTAATTACTGTGTTGTACTTGTTTTGTTCACACAGGTTGTTCTCTAATAAGCTTGTCAGCTACAGTACATGCCTACAGTACGATGTATACATTTACCTGAAACCACAGTGCAACATTTTATTAAAAAAATAAATCAATCAATTTAAACTGAACAATTAGAGGCCTGTGCCTTCTCACTGCATCCTAATCTGTCACTAGTGTCTGGAATGGTTACTTAAAACCCATTTAGGCCTAGGATTATTGACTGCTTTAACTATTAAAGTGATCCCTGACTAATACGACAAATATGTCTTAATACATTATAATTGTCCTCTATAACTACAATGTAAAATTAAAAACACCTTAAATATTTTATTTCTTCTAGAAATAGCTAATCTTTCACTCAGTAGGGGAAATGCCTGTCGCAAGTTGATGATGTCATAAATGTCATGTGTCATTTTTATGGCATGCATGTGCAAAAAAACAAAACACAAACACATTTGAAATATTGATTTGATGCTCATATTAACCATAGGAAGTATTAAGTTTGTTTTTATTTTCACATGCATGCCATAAATTCCATAGGGATAGATCACAATTGACATTTATGACATCATCAACTTGCGACGGGCATTTCCCCTATTGAGTGAAAGATTAGCTATTTCTAGAAGAAATACAATAATTGAGGTGTTTTTAATTTTACATTGTAGTTATAGAGGACAATTATAATGTACTAGAAGCTGGGCCGCCCTTCGACCTGGCCAACTCGGAACAATGTAAATAGGGAATGAATGCCCCGCCCTTTAATGCAAACCCCATTATACCTGTTTTCATAGGACCCGTTTTGACCATCTGTCTGCCTGTGTCCATTTATGCTATTTATCCTAACCCTAACCCATATATGGAGATATTTGTATCTGTCTGTCTGTCTGTCTGTCGGCGTCCATTTTATGTCCATATGGAGATCACTGCAGTTATAGTTCTGGGTCCATTTTATGCCCATATATGGAGATATCTGTCTATCTGCTTCCATTTTATGCCCATATATGGAGTATCTGTCTGTGCCTCCAACTGTGTTGCAGACACAGTGCCGGTTCCCCCTTTAATGCAAACCTCATTATACCTGTTGTCATAGGACCCGTTTTGAACATCTGTTTGCCTGTGTCCATTTATGCCCATATATGGAGATATCTGTATCTGTCTGTCTGCGTCCATTTTAGCCGGTTCCCCCTTTAATGCAAACCTCATTATACCTGTTGTCATAGGACCCGTTTTGAACATCCGTTTGCCTGTGTCCATTTATGCCCATATATGGAGATATCTGTATCTGTCTGTCTGCGTCCATTTTATGCCCATATATGGAGATCTTTGACCATCTGTTTGCCTCTGTCCATTTATGTCCATATATGGAGATATCTGTATCTGTCTGTCTGCAATCCATTTTATGCCCATATATGGGGGCATTCATTTTATGCCCATATATGGAGAACGCGCGTGCCCGTGGGACGAACGGTTCTCGAGATACGCGGATTACATACATACATACACACTCACAGAGATTTTTTGTTGACTCATGTGGCGTACGTGATGTCAGAGCCTTTTATGAAGTGATGTCACAATGAGTCAGAGCTTGCGCCGATTTCCTCCGGAACAGCCTGATGTCAACAATCAACCCCGCATAAGGAGATTCCGAACGTTTCGCGCCGGTTCGGGAAAACCGCGCGTCGGGTCGGGTCGAGACCCGGCACTGCACTCCGTGCCGCGGCGGGGAACGCGCGTGCCGAATCTGAAGCCGGTGGGACGAACGGTTCTCGAGATACGCGGATTACAGACACACAGACAGACAGACAGACAGACAGACACACACGCAGAGACTTCTCGCATTTATAGATAGATTAAGGCATATTTGTCGTATTAGTCAGGGATCACTTTAAAAAATAGCAGATATACAAGCTCACAGCGCGGCACCGAGTGCCGCGCTGCGAGCTTGTAGATCTGCTATTTTTTTTAAATCGTGATAATTTGAATTTTGACCCGATTCTATAAGTGTCTTTTGAATCCTTCTAAGGCAGGGGTTTTCAAAGTGGGTGACGGGGCACCCTGGGGTGCCGTGACGGCAGTCCAGGGGTGCCGTGAGATAATTTGATAATATTTGGAATTTATTTGGACACTTAACTCATACAGTGCCCCGGGCCACAAGTGGCCGCTAGAGTGCCAGAAATATCTGTATAGGCCTTCGCTCTAGCTACCGTAGAAGAAGACAGTACTGCTTTGTGTTTTCACTGCAGTATAGATTGAGTTTTTTTGGGGGGGCTCTAAACTTTATTTTAAACCATTTTCAATGGAATAAATCGTCGGACCATCTAGCGTCTCTCGTTGGTAAGCGATGGACGAGCCAGGACCACCCACGTTGGTCCAAGCAGCTCAGGGTAAGTCAAATAGCAAATAAAATATTGTATTGGATTGAAATAAAGCCGAACTTGTTCGGGATAGGCACGATTAGGGTTAAAAACATATTTAGTATTTTAGCATTTTAAACTTGAAGTACAAAGTTAATTTCAGTTCTAAGTTCTAACCAAAATGGCTTTTATCTCAACGTTTTCCTCGCAACATAATCGCTAGAATATGGCATAAATATAAGGTGTTGGGAGTGAAAATTATGAATATAATGTAGCGGTGCCTCGGATGAAAATAATATTTATAGGGGTGCCCTGATCCAAAACGGTTTGGGAACCCCTGTTCTAAGGTGTTTTGAAAAACCTATGTTTCTATGTCAGCAATCTGGCCAGCCGGCGTCAAAGAAAAGGTCCTTTTCACTTAACTGGAGCTCAGTTAGTCTGTTCTTGAGAGACTACTGTGTCAGTGGTTCTCAAACCTTTTCATGTTAAGGACCCCCAAAATGATATGTATTTGGCCATGGACCCGCATCTCAAAATATCTAGTTCCAGGGACCACCCAGAAGTAAAATTTTAGTTACAAACGTTCGCTTTGAAAATACATATATTCAAAGATTTGCACACATTTTCACAACTTTTTCAAAAATAGCAGATCTACAAGCTCGCAGCGCGGCACTCGGTGCCGCGCTGTGGGCTTGTATATCTGCTATTTTTCACTGGTTAAAGCATTCAATAATCCCAGGCCTAAATGGGTTAAGATCCTTGAGTTGTGTCGAGTGCACCCAGAAGACCCCATGTGAGTGGATATTCACCGCACCGTGTCAGCCGTCTCCTCTCCTTCAGTGTGCTCTCCATAGTGACTGTACTGCTCCATGTCGGACAACGCGCTCTCCACTGCCTCCTCCTCATAGTCAGTATGGTAGTCTGACTCCTCTGATGGGAGGGACAGGCAAGAGGAGGGGGGAAGCAGGGGGATGGCGGAAGCAGGTGAGCGATCAGTGAAGGGGTGGAGGAGAAGAGAGCAGGAGAGATGGGGAATGATAGATGTAGATGTGCAGGTGGATGAGAGGGCGAGTGGGTCACAGGGATGAGAGTGCAGCAAGTGGGAAGAAGCAGAACAGGTTGCAGGATATAAATAAGGAGGAAGGTGGAGAGAAGAATTGTGAGTGCAACCACCCTGCTAAAAATGAACTAACACTGTAGATCCATATCATCCAGCTTTTAAATCCCAAACCGCCAAGTGGACTTAAAATACAATTTTCATCAAATTGTGGCCATTGTGTTGATTTCCACTGACGTTCAGTCTCATTCAAGTGATTGAAAAGCCTTAAACACAATTCGGTAATAGGTGGCAACTAAACCTTTTTTTTATTTTTTATTATTAAATCATTTCTGTAGCCGGAGTTATATTGTTGAGCAGTAATGAGAGAGCCTCTTACTTTCTATGAGCATTTCCATCAGCTTGTTTCAATCAGTGTCTGTTCATAATTTAAAATTGGGATTTCAGCAATATATGTTCGCTTTCAAAAAACAATTTCCTACACTATTTGCAGACGTCATTTCCATAGATTGCCACTTTTCTTCCAACTGCCTAATCCAAGCTTGTACAAGGTGGAATGCCAAATCGAGAACATTTGCATGTGTGTGTGACTGTGTGCAAACGTGGGAGTAGAAAATGGATCCAGGTAATTTAGCTCAATATAAATATTACCCCAGCTTTGAGACTGATGGCTTGTTTCAATCAGTGTCTGTTCATAATTTAAAATTGGGATTTCAGCAATCTATTTATTTCTCTCTGTGTAACATGCATTTTACAATAACATTGTCCAACTATATTATAGTTGGACAAATAAAAACACAAGCTCATCTAACCAAAATGACATATTTCATTACGCTACACTGCCCTCACATCTAGAGTTCAGGCCGCTACGCATTGTGGTTTAATAATGAAAACATTAAAAACAGTTAATTCAACTTTAATATACACGTATAAAGACAGTGAAATCCTATATTCATTGTGGGTTTTTGGTTAATAATTAATACATATTTATTCTTCAACCAGGATTGATTGCACTTAAAGGGCCACTTCACCTCTGGGACAACCCCATCTTATTTTATTGTTGTTTGGGACACGATCAACACAATCCTGAGTTATTTTTTGTGTTCAATCTGTTTTTTTTAGATATTTTAGTATTTCAGCATGACTATGCATTTTGCATCACTAGTACATGCTGAAATACTAAAATATCTCAAAAAACAGATTGAACTCAAAAAATAACTCGGGATTGTGTTGATCGTGTCCCAAACAACAATAAAATAAGATAGGGTTGTCCTAGAGGTGAAGTGGCCCTTTAAGCCTTCATTGCACAACATGGTTTTCAAAAATATCCCATCACAGCACATCACATCGATCGATCACTAAACTGGTGCCCTCCTCCAGAGAAGAACACAACAGAGCATCCACACTCCACAGCAATGCTTCTTCCTAAGTAAGAAACTACTCAGTCACCCTACACCAAACTCTAACATTCTACCAGTGGTGGGGAAAGTACTCAAATGTTTTACTTTAGTAAAACTATCAATACTGCAATATAGAAATACTCTGTTACAAGTAAAAGTCTGAAATTCAAAATGTACTTGAGTAAACGTATTGGCATAAAAATGTACTTACGTACCATTCAGAACGGGTACACATTATTGTGTATCATTATTTTATGCTTTAACTATTGAAAAATAGCAGATATACAAGCTCAACGAGTGCCGCGCAGCGAGCTTGTAGATCTGCTGGTGTCTTTTGAATCCTTCTAAGATTTTTTTGAAAAACCTATGTTTCTATGTCAGCAATCTGGCTCGCCATCGTCAAAGAAAAGGTCCTTTTCACTCAACTGGAGCTCAGTTAGTCTGTTCTTGAAAGACTACTATGTCAGTGGGTCTCAAACCTTTTCATGTGAAGGACCCCCAAAATGATATGCATTTGGCCATGGAACCCCATCTCAAAATATTGTATCAGGGACCCCCCAGAACAAAATATTTGTGTTACAAATGTTCACTTTAAAAATGAGATATTCAAATATTTGCAAATATTTTCATGATTCTTCAAAAATAGCAGATCTACAAGCTTGTATATCTGCTATTTTTCAATAGTTAAAGCAGTCAATAATTCTAGGCCTAAATGGGTAAAGTACCAAAAGTAAAAGCACTCGTTATGCAGAATGTCCCATTTCAAGTTTTCAAATGTATACAAATATTTTGGCCGAAATTTATATAAAGGCTGAAGTTGTTAATGTATATGAGGTGTCCCAAATAACCCCCGCCTCTCATTGAAAATGAATTACTAGGGTGCGTCAACTGCCTCTCGTCTGAAAGGTGCTAAAGGCTTGTCACAGATATAACATAATAGCACTTTTTTTTAGATAATTATTTTTGCATAATCGTCATAGTTGTTTCCATGTTGAAAAATGTTAATAAGTTTTTAATAGCAATTATTTGTTTAACAATTAATCGTCAAGTCAAATGTCATGATAGGAACATGTGCATTCGGAACATGGGGCGGCATAGCTCAGGGGTAGAGAAACCGTTATTAGAGCACGAAGGGTTCCCGAAAGGGTTCCCAGTTCGAATCCGGGCTCCCCCTGAGTTAATGTCGAAGGGTCCTTGGGCAAGACTCTGAACCCCACATTGCTCCCGGTGAGCAGGTTGGTGCCTTGCATGGTTCCTCCGCCACCGGTGTATGAATGTGTGTGTGAATGGGTGAATGTAATGCACAATCTCTGTAAAGCGCTTTGGATAAAAGCGCTATATAAATGCACCATTTACCATTTGTCTTCGTAAATTGGGGTTTATGCACAGCAATACTATAGCAGCTCTTCTTACTAGCACGGTCTGATCACGTACTACAGTGGGTTGGGAACCTGACAAAGAGTTACTCTTCTGTTTTTCCATACATACTGTATTGCACTAATGCACCAGCGTCACAGTCATTAAATGTTCGCTTTCAAAAAACAATTTCCTACGCTATTTGCAGACGTCATTTCCATAGATTGCCACTTTTTTTTTCCAACTGCCTAATCCACAGGATACTTGAAGTACAATGTGGAATGCCAAACCGAGAACATTTGCATGTGTGTGACTGTGTGCAAACGTGGGAGTAGAAATGGATCCAGGTAATTTAGCTCAATATAAATCGCCACTGTCGGGCAGAAACATTGTATCTGAGTTTCAAATTTGTACGTTTTTTTTTTTCGCAAAGTACAGCCCTGCTTCACCATACAAGGCTGTTGCACAAAAGTAGTGAAAACAGCAGATCTAGAAGCACACAACGCCTCGCACAGATCCGCTGTTTTCACTAGTTTAAGTCATTTTTTAAATGATAAATACAAAACGAACGGTTTTGGACATACAAGGTTTCTACCCGACAACGCCGAAATATTACCCCAGCTTTGAGAGTAATGGCTAGGTGAACAGAAGGAAACAGCCAGCCATTGTAACAGTAACTCCCCTATTAAGATAGATAAGATAAACCTTTATTGATCCCCAGGGGGATATTCGGGAATAAAGCATAGCATATTAGACACCCGGATATTAAAACCGGAGCAAATCGTCGTTGTCGGGTGGAAACCGTGTATGTCCAAAACCGTTTGTATTCTATTTATCACTTGTAAAATGACTTAAATTAGTGAAAACAGCCGATCTACAAGCACACAACGCCTCGCACCGCGAGGCGTTGTGTGCTTGTAGATCTGCCGTTTTCACTACTTTTGTGCGGTCTTGTATGGTGAAGCAGGGCTTTAATTTGTGAAAAAATTTACAAATTTGAAACTTGGAGATCAGTGTACCGGTACTTAAATACAGTGAACCCATGTTTGAACCCATATTACTGTATAACATATTTCACTATTTTGCGAATAAGGGTGAGTCGTATACGGCCCTTTGGTTTACTCTGATCGGCCCGTGTAGGGTTAATGACAAATTACAAAATAAACACATTTTCTAATTTTACTTCATGCATGGACTAAAGCTGCATTTCTTTTATTTTGAAGTTTTTTATTCACGTACATATGGACGCAATGCGTACATCATTATGTGTGCGTGATCGTTGTCTCAATAACAAGCAGGTGGTCAGACTGGTCACAAGTCAAGACGACCTGCCTTACCGTACCCATCAAAAATGGCTAAAAAAAGAAAAGTTGATTCCGAATGCCGGTTTTCAACAAAAATTGTATTTATTTACTGAAGTCAGTAAAGCTGTGTGTTTAGTTTGCGGGGAGCACTGCCTTTTGGCCCAGCCCTCCACAATATTTTCTGTTGTTCATTTGGCCCCATGGGAAAAAAAATTGCCCACCCCTGATCTAATGTCTATAAACAGTTTGTGTGCGTATGTGTGTGTTGATAACTTACCATCCACTATGGTAGGTTTGGCAGGCTCAATGCGCGACACAATCTCTGCTAGGTCAGTGAACGAAGCATTGGGACATGTTATCACCTGCAAACACATTAACATGATTAAGTATGGTGTAAAAAAAAAATAGCATATACAGTACATCCAATCTGCTGCATCAAATGCCCTGCAAAAGGTTAAACTCCAATCTGTAACCTCATCTCTATTTTGCAATTATTGTCTTCATGTTCACCCTCTCTCCCTCTCTTACAGTACATTGTTTCTGTGTGATTATGGGCATTTATGTTCTCTTGAACATGGGTATTCATACTGTCTTCCTGTCCTCCCTATACTACCCGCCTTCTCTTGCTGTGGTGTTCTTCTGGAGTCAGGCATTAATTAAAAAGTATTTGTGTAGTAGCAACCAGTAAGACTCCCTAATCGGGAGATAAGCGACCGTCACGTTGCATACACAAACTTTAGAAGGCAATGTTAGCCAATCAGGAGGGAATATGGGAAATTTGATGACATGACTTTAGAGATACTGTAGGAGCAGTGTCCAAAAATGTGTTTTGCAAGAATCGGCCTCATGGTAGCGCTAGCAGAGGGCCATGTGAGAAATGAGGGGTGGAGGTTGTGGTTTGGCAGCCAAGGAGTGTGTGTGCAAAGTTTGGCATGGATAGGGGCAACGGTGGCGGAGATATGAGTAGGGCAAAAGTGTGAAGTGTGACTGACAGACAGACATACTGACAGCCGGTGGAGGTTTTGATAGTAAATGCGACCTGACGGTCGCAATAATCGTTGGATTGTGTAGCAGTAGATCAATACATACAGCTTATAGCTAGGAGGAATTCTAACTGTATCATTGGATAATAAATCATACAGTAAGTAAATCTAAGTTCACCAACTTGTTCATGTTGCATTATGGCTCGCATTTGCCGAGTTGCAGCCACCTGTAGGTGGCTCTTTTCCGGTGAAGGATATTTTCTTGGGAGACTTGCCCTCACCCAATTGAAGCTCCGAAAGCCAGTGGTTCTGAAACGTTTTGATTTCAAGGACCCCCATAACTTTGAGACAATAGAAATGGACCAAATGGACCTTTATGGGTCCATTTGGTTCCATTTGTACACTCTCAGGGCCCTAGTTTATTTTTTTCTTTCCTTAACATAAGACCTGGAGGAGTGGTCAGTGCTGGTTTGCTATTTTGAGGATGGTAAAATGCACATTGTGCGAGGCGGTAGACACTAAAACAGCCCTGAATTGGTCATCACTTTAAATCAATGTGGCTGGCTACGGTGTATTTCAAAATCAGTTATTTTACCCATCCTTCCATCCACACACCCCCCAAACTACTGCTGCATACAGTGTATACATCACCTTCCTAACTTAGAATCTGCCCTCCGTCAGACCCTTTTATATTCTCCTATGAATGTTAATCTGTGACTTGCCTGCCTGCTATGCTTCTTCAAGGTTCAAGGTTGTACTTTATCGTTACGTCTTTTGTACAGGTGCGTAGGAGTAAAACATATTTTTCCTTCAGACAATGCAGTGGTATATATAAAATAACAGCAAAAAAACAAAAACACATCTAAAGATAACAAAAAAAAGTAATATTACGTAATAATGACATAGGAAAGAAAGAGAGTGCAAAAGGCAAAAGAGAATGAAAAAGCATCCTCAGCTGTACATGTGCATAAAGTTTGGTATATTGTATACACCAATGGCATTTTCCCCCGTAGTAGCTAGCTACTACTGTGCTTTAACTTGTTGTAAACATCTTCACAGTGTGTTCTATGTGCAAACAGGTTGGTATAATTAAAAACTTCACAGTATATATATTTATGTAGAGTAGGTGCAGTTCAGCCTCACACACAGTATCTATTTATGTACTGCAGGTGAGTCTCGAGCGTAATAGTGCAGGGAAGGACGAATGGGAACCTGGGATGGGAAATAGGGGTGGGCGATATGGAAAAATACAATATCATGATATTTTCCCAAGCTGTATCACATGATACACGATTTTATCACGATTCTTTTTTCACGTTGGTTTTTATGGTTAGTTCTCAAGTTACTTGACAAAAACTAGACTCTCTGGGTTCCTTTTGGGAGGTCTAAATTGAACTTTACAAGTATGTAACTCTGACAGTATACAAATGAAACCAAATGGACCCGTAATTTTCATTTGTATACTGTCAGAGTTAAGGGGAGACCTTGACATTTTAAAGTTTGAGAACTACTGATTTAGACCAAAATGCAGGTTTAAATTGAATTCTGCAATGAATCTCTGTATTAACGATTAAACAGGATCTTTTACAAGGCTCCCTCAATGGACCAATCCCCAATCACATACACACCCATTGTAACAGTTACAATGGGTGTGTATGTGATTGGGGATTGGTCCATTGTATCACGATAATACACGATACCTCTGAAAAGGCATATCGTGGAGACATTGTATCGTCTCAACGATAATTATCACCATATCGCCCACCCCTACTGGGAATGGGAGCCTTTTTCTGTGGCTTTGGTTTTTTATTTTCATCATCCTACACACTCCTCCCGTCTCCTCTAATGCTTACGTTGTTGTTGCTTTGTGTCTTGTGGAATTCCTCCTGGTGTCGGTCCTTTAACATCTTGTCCACCACACCACTGCGACTCCACACATCAAACACCGTCTTGCCATGCTGGTAGCCCACCTCCTGGAGCACACACACACACACACACACACACACACACACACACACACACACACACACACACACACACACACACACACACACACACACACACACACACACACACACACACACACACACACACACACACACACACACACACACACACACACACAAGGTCAAATGCTGTGTATACATAATTGTATACAGCAGGGTTCCCCAATTATCCCCTGTCGGGTGAAAATCTGTCCAAAACCATTTCTTTTTGCATTGCATCATTTTTTGCATCATTATTTAAACTAGTGAAAACAGCCGATCTACAAGCACACAACGCCTCGCGGTGCGAGGCGTTGTGTGCTTGTAGATCGGCTGTTTTCACTACTTTTGTGCGACGGCCTTGTATGATTTGCGAAAGAACGTACAAATTTGGAGATACGAGTTTTCCACCCGACAAAGACGAAATACTAGTGTTGTTGCTGCTCTTATACCACCATTATTACTGGGGTTGGTGTGGGCCAGACAGTAGCCCCCCGCGGGCCGCACATGGCCTGCGGGCCGCCTATTGGGGAACCTTGATATACAGTATACTTGGCTAATGTACACCACCAAGCTGATATGAATGGACATGTTTGTTCAGAAATCACACACTGAAATTATTTGTATAAGAATTATACAGTAGCAGGTGTTGCTCAATAGTGGTTGTAAGAAAGAAAGAAAAAGAAAAGAACAAGAGAAGAAAGGAAACAAGAGAAGAAAAGAATCACTAGGAAGCCAAATAATAGCCAAATAAATGCCTAACCCAGGCACAATAAATCCTATCCCCAAACATTTAGGCAATCATCCACACAAAACGGTAACCATGAGTTTGACCTTTTGACCTCATTCAAATATCATGTTGCCAAATTAAAGACCATAATCCAGGGGTGTCCAAACCTTTTTCAAAATATTAGAAAATATTAAAACACCCAACCAAGCACTACATCTCCCAACATAAAAAAAAGACAATAAAGTCACATACTGTACAGTACATATCCATTGCATTTAAAAAAAATATTTAACTAGAATAAGGAATCCTGACAAATTATACTCTGGGAAAATATTCTTGTTTGACGGTGCTGGCCTGGCGGGCCGTTATAATACAATTTAGGAATGAAGCCCATTGACTACGTTTTGACTCTTTGGCCAAGTTGTCAACGACAGCCATGGCCATTGTTGCCCTCGGTATGGAATGGCACACACGGTTACAGCCGATTTCATGGTTTTCTCCTCAGTGCCATTTTCCAACAGTTTGAACTTTTGAGACACCAGTGTCTGTGGTAGAGATTCAAAAGTCGACAACATCAATTGAAACACTGCACACATAACCAGTGGTAGGATTGATTTCACCAGCCTGCTTAAAAGGTAGTGCGGAAGCCATTATGCAACGCTGTTGACAGTCAGAGTCAGCGAGAAAGATAAACGCATGAGAGAGAGATGCTGCGGTCTCTGTAGCATTACAAGCGCAGTTAACATTTAGGCCTAGAATGACTGAATGCTTTAACCAGTGAAAAATAGCAGATATACAAGCTCACAGCGCGGCACCGAGTGCCGCGCTGCGAGCTTGTAGATCTGCTATTTTTGAAAAAGTCATGAAAATGTGTGCAAATCTTTGAATATATGTATTTTCAAAGCGAACGTTTGTAGCTTCTGGGTGGTCCCTGGAACTAAATATTTTGAGATGGGGGTCCGTGGCCAAATAAATATAATTGTGGGGGTCTTCACATGAAAAGGTTTGAGAACCACTAACATAGTAGTCTCTCAAGAACAGACTAACTGAGCTCCAATTAAGTGAAAAGGACCTTTTCTTTGACGATGGCTGGCCAGATTGCTGACATAGAAACATAGGTTTTTTTAAAAAAACCTTAGAAGGATTCAAAAGACACTTATAGAATCGCGTCAAAATTCTAATTTTCACGATTTTTCAAAAATAGTTAAAGCATAAAATAATGATACACAAAATGTGTACCTGTTCTAAATGGGTTAAGTGACACAAATTGTGTAGATGCCACACGTGTGAGAGCGGGGTGGGTCCATTCAGTGTACACATCGTCAAACAATTAAGGCAGAGAGAAAAGTGGTTTGTATAAACCAAATTAAGCACACAAAAAAAGGAACCCAAAGATGTACTTTAAACATCTTCATGAACATCATGAGCTTTATAAAGGCACTACACTACAGTTTGACTACAACACTAAGGTTTACTTGAGGACACAGAGTGTGTGTGTGTGTGTGTGTGTGTGTGTGTGTGTGTGTGTGTGTGTGTGTGTATGTGTGTGTGTGTGTGTAGTGTAATAGATTATTAAAAAAGGAACAAAAATGTGATGGATGACAGTTGATACCATTTACGTTTATTACCCACATTAATCATCAATAAATGTAATCTTGATCTTAAATTAATAATAAAACCTAATCAATAATTAGGAATAGTATATATTAAATAGTAAAAACATCAACAACATACATTACTTCAAGTCCAAACAATATTCATCCTGAATGAAAATATTTTTTGGCGGGGAAATGTATGTATGCTCATGTGATTCTATATCTATAGTGTTGCACACGCAATATAATCATTAAACCGTGTTTTTTCTTCAGACTATTATCGTACCATCAAACTCTTTAATCTTTGATGGTGACAATACTGTACGTCTGACTTCTCTAACATTTATTAATTCAGGAACGAGCAGGTTTTTTTTTTTTTTACCCATTTCCACCTGCAGAAACTTGGCACTAATATTTTGTTCCCTGATTTATAGCTCCAATTGTGCTGAGTGAATACTTTCCAGCCTTTCGATTTTTGGCCATCATTGTAATTCTATGAACGACAACATTTGATGGATAGGGAGAATTGCATAATTTCTTCCCATTAACACAACTGCTGCCAAAAAATACCCCTTTGTAGGGCCATGCCCAAGGAACACGAAGATTTAATAAGCTTTAATTTTAAAAAAATGATTTTTATCTAAGCCAAACTAAAATAGGCCGGAACTAATGCTCCGGATCGGTTTCTACACGGACACATTATGGAGCGGACCGATTAACATTGAGGCCGCAAACCGGAAGCGGATGGTCCGTCCTCTATTCCGGCCCGTTAGCTTTCTGTGTAAACACCACGGCTTACAGATGGAGAACGGATTGATCAATTTTCAAAATTTAAAAGGATTTGAGAAGCTGATGGAATACGCGAACACACGATGCATAGCAGTGTCCGATCGCGCACGATGGGAACTAGATTAGCGCCTGCGTTAACAGGTAGGAGAAGCCAGCAGTGAAAGACATAAAAAAAATCTTCGGTTTCCTCGTCTGTAAACAACCAATGAGTTAATAACAAATTGGATGCCCACGACACACCAACACGTCGAACGCTCTGATGTCTCCCGGTGCCCACGACGCGTTTGACACATTGTACAGTAAGCTACAGTAAGCTGTCCCGGTGCCCACGACGCGTTTGACACGTTGTATAGTAAGTTACAGTAAGCTGTAGCTTACTGTACTGAAGAGAAACACTCCAATTCCCGAAATGCAACGGGGTATCACGTGACCGGGAGGTCCGGTTTCCTCATAGACAGCAGTGGTATGAGATTCCCAAAAGTGTATTTTTCTCCTAATCTAACTTAAAACACGCTCATGTTTAAAACGCGGCCTTCTCTACCGGCCGTTACAAAAGCACTGATGCCCGCGATTGTTATTTTTCTGTTCTCAGGGAAAGAAAATACTAGTCGCTAAAGAAAACAGGACATACTCGAATTACATCTACTCAGATTACCATTACTCTGAACCCCCGAAATAGGGTAAAATCAATTACATTTTGGGCACTATGGGACTTTTGTTTCATCTTGGGCATTTCAATGTGTTAAGGGGAGTTTTTCCCTTGCCACTGTCGCCAAATGCTTGGTCAGCAGGGGAAACGTCAGGTTTCTGTTCTACAGTGTGTAGTCTGTAGTGTGTCAAATGACAACTTATTGTCATTTGGCACTATAATAAAATGGAAACATGTGATTAAGACCCCATCCACCGGCCATTGTGTGTGACTTACAGCGATCTCATCGAACTTGCCGAACTCCAGAGTGCGGTATCTGTCGATGGGAGGTCTGATGTATTCGCAGTAGTCGCTGTTCTTCACCGACTCCAATTGCCTGACGCAGCACACATAGGCCAGCCGTGTCTGTATCTCTGCCATGTTCAGCACCTACAGTAGATACACAGACCACAACACCATTGAAAAAGAATCAGAATTTCATTTAGTTTATATACAGATTTATTGTCTCATCACAGGTTTAGAGAAGTAAAAAAAAGTGGGTGAAATTAGTTCTTGTGCAAGTTATATTGTTTTATTATTTCCATAGAAAAAAAATCAAACCAAGTTTGAAGTGACCGGTGGATGTGAGTGGTTCATTTAGTTAATTATACCCTGTGTGTGTGTGTGTGTGAGCGCGCGTGCGTGCGTGCGTGCGTGCGTCTGTGTGTGTAGCAGTTCATTTCAGGGTTGTGTGTGTGTGAGTTTGCGCGGCTGTGTGTGTAACAGTTCATTTCAGGGTCGCCTGTGTGTGTGTGTGTGTGTGTGTGTGTGACTCAACAACGCCACTTGGTCACCAGCGGTATTGCAGCTCATGCTACAAAGTTACAGATAGTAACATACAGACCAAGTCACGCATAGGAGACGGTGTGACCACCGCTCAAAAAAAAGGAAGGGAAGAAAAATAAGAAGAGGGTGGGGGGCCATTTCATCCAACAAACATTATCATGTTGCTAAGAGACAAACTAAACCCCTTGGGACATCAGATCAGATGTTGGTTGGTTATTATCTTCTAATTAGTATAAGTTAATGCATTTGCTATCATCAACAATTTTAGCATAACATTAGCTAAATATGGTAGGCTAGGGGATGGGGTGCAAGAAGCCCAAAAGAGAATTTATGTTATGTTTTATTTTATTTGTCATGGACATCACAATTACATTGGACGAACCAGATGCATTGATATAAGTGATTATAGCACACGTGCTAATTCTCATCACCTGTCCACAGGAGGCTTTTCTATTTGACAAAAATCAAATCTAACACCCAATCAAGTACAATAAACATTAACACTAATCTAAAACCCAATCAAGTACAAAAACAATAATACTAATCTAAAACCCAGTCAGGTACAAACAATTATAATATGTGCTTACTAATAAGAACTAACAACAACGAACCATAATCTGACCCATCAGCTTGTGGGACATACATCATAAATAGCCATAATCAATCAATTCACACAGCAGGTAGATAACAGAAACTATTCATGTGAACAAACACAGTTGATTTGATTTCAACCATAACTTGAGTCCTCTGTAAAAGACATTAGCATCTGTCTCTAGTTTTAATACATACTCCCATTATAATTGTTTTCTCACCCATATAACCACTGTACATGGCCAGAGCTTGGAAAATGTTGCAGTGATCCAACAAATACATAACTTGTTGTAGCCAATGTGCTTAACTCACCCACTGCATATGTCGAGTTTGACGAGCTATAGTTATGGGTCCACTCTGCTTATGACGAATATGACGAGTTATCAATTAGCTTTAATAACTATAAAACAAAAAAGTATGATCGCCGATTCGCCGTCCATAGCGCTCTATGGACCCGCCCTATTCACAAAAAACGGATCTGGATGTTCCAGAACGGAAATGGGGGGGCGGGACAACGACGCCTGTATCCTGTCTGCCGAAATGTCATCCGGTTCAATGTTGTGCAACACCAGCGTGGCGCTCCGTCGGTTTCGCTTTGAGCGATGGAAGGCTGTAGTGCTTTGTTGCTTACCCTGCCTGGATCGTATTGTGAATGCAATCGGTGAACCATCGCGCAATGGATTCGCGCGCGCGCCCACGTTAAAGGTAGGCAAAATCCTGGCGGTGTGGACCATTAGAAGGGTCTTAAAAATAGCGGTGGGTGAGTTAACATGTTAAGACACCGATATGGCCCACAAGTGGTGGGGCTCTAAGGATGGTGATATTGACCCACATCTTTTATTCCCAAACAAGAGATCTCTAACAAGACATCTCTGAACTACTGAATTGCCATGGAATCTGCAGTGCACCTTCATGCTCCCCAGAGGATGGCCACCACTACTTTGGTGACCAAATGGCCATTCCTCTAGTCTAGTCTAGAGCCAAGTTCAAAATAGAGAGAGAGGTGTATCTGAAAATAATGAATATTGACTGACTCTGTGGCGACCATTGTATAAATATATACAGGTATGTATTATTATTATTATTATTTGATAGTTCTCAGTGAAGATGGACAGGAAAGAGGGAGAGAGACACACACAGCAAAGGTCGTTTGGAACGGGACTCAAACCCGCAAAGTGCCCGGACCGCTAGGCCAGCGATGCGGGCCGTATACATATATTTATAAGCATATCCTGTACATAGACGGTGAAGGTATGTATGATATACAGTACGCACACCATATTCCACCGATATTCATGCGATAATATCAATTTCACAAATCCCACTCGTCTTTACCTTGACTTTCTCGGCCAGGGGGTTGAGTCGTTTCCATAGCAGCCACCACCCTGAGAGTGAGTCCCCATAATTGGTCAGGTTGGTTTCATCTTGGCTGCCCACATCGATAGCGATCACCACCTTTGCTCCCATGGAGCGCGCCACATCAGCTGGAAGCAAAATATGAGGATTGAGAAACTTTTATTAACCCATTTAGACCTAGAATTATTGAATGCTTTAACTATTGAAAAATAGCAGATATACAAGCTCGCAGCGCGGCACCGAGTGCCGCGCTGCAAGCTTGTAGATCTGCTATTTTTTTTGCAAGTCTTTGAATATATCTATTTAAAAGCAAACATTTGTAACTCAAATATTTGCTTCTGGGGGTCCCTGGAACAACATATTTTGAGATGGGAGTCCGTGGCCAAATACCTGCAATTTTGGGGGTCTTTGACAAGAAACGGTTTGAGAACCATTGATTTAGAGGAAGGATTTAGAAGTCGGGTCAAAGATCGGGTCAAAGATATTCAAAGACTTGCACACATTTTCACGTTTTTTGGAGCTGTGTGAAGCACAGGCTCCCTATACGTGGCTGTGTGGGTCTGTGTGTGTGTGTGTCTGTCTGTCTGTCTGTGTGTGTGTCTGTGTGTATGTAGCCTGAACTTCCTAAACTTCGGCACGCCACTAGTCCCACAGTTTTGCCACCACACACTCGCGCCATATGTCAAATCGACCGGCTTACTCGGGAATCGTGGGCTATTACTTTTCTAAGAGAAAGGTTCTATAGTTTAATTGATATTAATTTATTAGTGAATTAATTTTCCCCATTGACTTATAATGGGAATCGCAAAAACTCACATTCAATTATTTGTCTCTCGCAAACCATAGGGGCTAGAGTTTCAAGACTTGGAGAGGAGGTTCATAATGATTTCAAGGATTGATTCCTGATGGATTCCTTGGGTCATGACGCATCTCCCCATATAGGCCACGCCCATTTGCGCCATGATAGATTTTCCGCCATCTTGAATTTTCTCCAAAACACACTTTTTGCTCCTTTTCCTACATATTTTCTTCAAATGTCACAAAAATCGGAACACATGATCCACACACACACACACACACACACACACACACACACACACACACACACACACACACACACACACACACACACACACACACACACACACACACACACACACACACACACACACAGGTGTGATTTTTTTCAAAAATAGCAGATCTACAAGCTCGCAGCGCGGCACTCGGTGCCGCGCTGTGAGCTTGTATATCTGCTATTTTTCAATGGTTAAGGCATAAAATAGTGGTTAAAGTGGTTAAAATCTAACGTTCCAGGTATTTGAGTGTTAATTCATTTTTGAGGCATGGTTCTGCAGTTGGCTAGCTGTCTAAACCAGTGGTTCTCAACCTTTTCAGGCCGCGACCCCCAAAATAATCATATTTTAAAAATGGGGACCCCTCAACAGTATATGAAATAGAGTGGCCCTCTCCATCATCTAAGTTGCCAACCCCTGGGCCCTGCCCTAAATCCACCCTCTAATTTGCAATTGATGATTAATTATATCTTTAACAAAAACAACAAGCATTTCTTTGTTCTTTGACTCTTATTCAATGTAGACTGTTGTACATATTGAGCCACAGCGCAGGTAGATCCATATTTATCCATAGTCTTACTGTGTAGCTTGCTGTACACACATCAGCCTCGCATCATATCCACTGTTGATCTTCTACACATATTATATGCCCATACTACTGGTGATAGATGTTATATGATAATTATGCCTACAGTATATTTGTCTATTACATTATTCTTATGCCTATACAGTATTTATGTCTAAGTATTTATATCTAAAAACGTAATTTCATGCCTACTGCAGTTCAGTCAGATAACTCTCGAATAGATGGAGACCAACAATAGCTTGATAACATTTCATTTAGACAATCTAAATACAAGTGTGAATTTGATCTTGGCGTTCAGGCTCTGCTTATATGTTACTCCCTGCACAGGACATTAGCAGACAACCATTGATGATATACTTCTATAACAAACCCAGAACCCTTAGGGCCCACTGGTGGTGCTGGGAGCAAACAAAGCAAATTGTACGCATACATCAGTGGCAACACTGACAATACAACAGGCGGAAAGGGCAATGAATCAGGTGAGCTTTAACTCTCAAATACCTGGAACGCGCCCAAGTCGCGTTAGATTTTAACCACTTTAACCACTATTTTATGCCTTAACTATTGAAAAATAGCAGATATACAAGCTCACAAGCGAGCTTGTAGATCTGCTATTTTTTTTAAATCGTGAAAATGTGTGCAAGTCTTTGAATATCTTTGACCCGATCTTTGACCCGACTTCTAAATCCTTCTTCTAAATCATGTTGTTCTCAAACTTTTTCATGTCAAGGACCCCCAAAATTACAGGTATTTAGCCGCGGACCCCCATCTCAAAATATGTTGTTCCAGGGACCACCCAGAAGAAAATATTTGAGTTACAAATGTTCGCTTTTAAATAGATATATTCAAAGACTTGGAAAGAAATATCATGATTTTTCAAAAATAGCAGATCTACAAGCTCGCAGCGCGGCACTCGGTGCCGCGCTGTGAGCTTGTATATCTGCTATTTTTCAACTGTTAAAGCGGTCAATAATCCTAGGCCTAAATGGGTTAAGTAGACCGCCAATTGATCAGCTGCTTGACACGTCACATCTCCCACACAGAGCTGCACATGCGTGTTAACCTCTGGAGTGTATATACCGCCTGAACTAGCTCGCAGGCTTGAGGCCACGCATCATTCCTTTACTTCAGGATCAATAAAGGTCTATCTATTCATCTATCATTCATTCTTAAATGTTTAACCCATTAACCGCGTTAAAGGACAACTTTAGTTTTTTAATCGAGTGTTAAATTGATTTCATTTACTTCTTTCTATTGTTTTAGAGATTCTTGTGTCAGTGGTTGGGGGCAAGTGGCTAAATATGTCATTTTACACAGAATAAGCCCATTCCCAAGATACAATGCAACCTTTCATGGTCGGATGTGACTTATGGGGGCTAGAGGTGTTACTGTAAATAGCAATTAAGAGATTGCTGGCTTATTGTGTCTAAAAAGACATATTTAGCCACTTGTACGCATGCCCCCATGCGTACGCATGCCCCCGATTTTAGCACGGTAATCGCGATAAAACAATAGAACGAAGCAAATGAAAACATTTTAACACTCACTTTTTCTTTTCTCTAATTACAATCTAAAATATGAACCCTTGTCCTTTAAGACTTAAACCGCTTTAACCATTATTTTATGCTTTAGACAAAAAAATAGCAGATATACAAGCTCACAGCGTGGCACCGAGCTTGTAGATCTGCTATTTTTGAAAAATCATGAAAATTCAAGTCTTTGAATATTTTTGAAGCAAAGACACACACAGTGTGTCAAATTGGTGAAACAATAGCCGAATGGTTAGGGGACAGAGTCACAGAATGCCTTCTTTAGTGTGTCCACAGTTCCACTCCTGGCTGGCCTTGCTGTTTGCTATGTCATTCCCCTGCTCGCTCGCTCGCTCTCTCTGCCTTTCCTGTCTATCTCTCACTGCTGCCATCACGCTACAGTCACCTGACGCAATCATAAACAAACCCCATATGCCCATATATAGGCAAGACCACAGCCGTGCCACTCTGACTCAGACATAACCGTAAAAACAAACCTGATACGTCCATAATATATAAAGGCATGTCACCATGACACAGACATGACCATAAACAATCCTGATGTGCCCATATACAGGCATATACAGTATGGAGATTGGTTGTCCAGAGCCACAGATCCGACCGTTATGCCTATATATGGGCCCGACCGACTTCAAACTCGACACGTGCATTGAGGCGAATACTGATGTTTTTTTTTTTTTTCTTTCTTTAGAACAAATAAAAATAAGAAATAACAAGAAACCTGGTAAGTTGTTGATGTAGCCTCCATCCATCAGCAGGTGTCCATCTTTGGGGTCACAGAGCGGAGGAAGATACCCAGACAGAGACATGCTGGCACGCACATACCTCCACAGAGACCCTGGGACAGACACATTCAACTGTCACATCCACAAAGTACTTTGGAATTGAAAGAGAAGAATCAATCATTTTTGTTTTTTACATCCTGTGTTATGGCCAGTCAATAGGCAGAGTAGGCGACTGCCTAGGGCGCCATGAGGGAGGAAGAGCGCCCACCAATGTAGCCTAGAAATATAATAAAAATACATGAAATAAAAACGCTTTTTGGGCGCCCAGGCACCTCTCCCAATTGAACAAATAAACATAAATAAATACACTTTGCACCCTGTTCTGTTCCTCATCTGCTGAACTTAAATGCACCTAAATGAGGGCTACACACGCAGTTAGAGGCAACCCCAAAATGCCGTGACTGTATTGAATGCCAATTTCGCCGTGGGCGCTATTAAGGCCAGGGCCGTAGAATTCTTCAGTTTGGGTTTATTAACACAGCCTTGTAGCAGCAATAGTAAAACGACAACCGAGAAAATAACTTGCAGTGGTGTAAAGTAACTAAGTACATTCACTCAAGTACTGTACATAAGTACAATTTTGAGGTACTTTGACTTTACTGGAGTTTTTCCAATTTTCTGTACTTTTACATTTACTCTAACACATCTTAGTGGCAAATATTGTAATTTTACTCCACTACAATAATTTGAAAACTTTAGTAACTAGTTACTTTGTAGATTTGGATTATTATTACAAAACTTACATTAACAACTTCAGCACCTATACATTTCGGCCACTTGAAAATAGCTGATCTACAAGCTCACAATGCGTTGGGGCGCCCACTGGCCTAGCGGTCCAGGCGCATACCACATAATATCTGATGCCTCACAGCGTGTCGCGGGTTAGAGTCCCGATCCTGACGACCTTTGCTGCGTGTCACTCCCCATCTCTCTCCCAATTTTCTTGCAGTCTACTGTGTTATCAATAAAGGCATAAAAGCCCCCAAAAAATCGTAAAAAAAAAAAAAAAAAAAGAAATGTGTCAACGCACTGTGAGCTTGCAGATCTGCTATTTTCAAAATATCTTTAACAATGAAAACTTGAAAACACATGAAATGGGACATTCTGTATAAAGATAATACTTTTGTACCTTTACTCAAGTACATTTTGAATTGCGGACGTTCTTGTAACAGAGTATTTCTTCATTGCAATATTGATACAGTAAAACATTTAAGCACATTTTCCACCACTGGCCACTTGCCATGTGGCGGCAACTGAAACAGACCGCGGATGGGGTGGCTGGGGTCACTGATAAGCCTGTGAACGTTCCTGACAGTGACAACCACGTCTATGGAATGTGTCCAGGATGCTGGGCGCACAACATCGTGCAAAGCTTTACGATTGAGGATAGAGAAAGTTCCCATACAACCAGTTAGAGATGGGACGATATGAAAATGTCATGTCACGATTATTGTGACCAAAGAAATTGTGATTTACGCTATTACCGGGATGATTAATATAGACACGTGAGCTTGTAGATCTGCTATGTTTTGGCAAAGAGATTTGGTAGAGTGAAAAAAAAAGACTATATCAAGTACATTATTTATAGGTCCATTTTACCAATTTTAGGGTTTAAATGGAATCGCAGCTTGGCAAATAAAAGGTGAATTGATCCCAGTGCATGACGGAGGATCATTTCACCCAGGGTGCGCAGTGCACAGCCCCAGAACCACAGCAGACGCGCACCAAAGGACATGGAGTTCTCAAGCTGCTTTGTGGGTGTGTGTGTGTGGTAATTGGAAAAGGTTGAGAATCATGTTCTTGAGCGTAATGGAGATGGTTAACAACAATAAAAACATTCTTGTACCTACCATCTGTGTGTACTCTCATGGCAGAGGCAGTGATGTCAGTGGTAATGTTGAAATATGGGATCCAGAGGTCCTGCATGCAAAACATGTTATAAAGATATAACACATTTCCTGAACAATGCCATACAGTATGCCAACAATGAGACGATCCATTTTTTCTTTTTACTATTTAAAAAAAACATTTTAAAATACTTCAAATAGCTGAACTACATCAACATTAGGGGTGGATATTGAGTGTCAGGACCAGATTTCTACCTTCGATCCTATGCATGGGAACATATTTTATTTTCCTCTAAGTATCGCAATACTACGGCCTGAAGTATCGATAGAGTATTGGCAAATAAACTATCGCGATGTTGCCATATTGATTATATTGCACACCCCTAATCAACATGCTGTGAGCTTGTAGATCAGCTATTCAAAATATTTAAAAATGTTTTTCAAAATAGTAAAAAATGGCAAAAGGGATAAGGCATGGACGACAATAGAGCACTAAATGTTGAGAGGTAGGCTTGTGGAGTAGCATGAATATCTTAACCATCTTAAAAAGGTCAGGCAGGGAACGAGTGATGAGTAATGCTTTCGTCTGTTCAAGGTGATTTTAAGCAAGGCACTTTAACTTTTTCGCCGCCGTTGACAGTCCTCACCGTCATTGAAAGGGTTAATACCATGGCGCCGTTGACGGTGAGGACTGTGAATCTTACTGTATATACAGTAAAGATATTATTACTTACTTAATGTCGCTCCGGTCCCGCTCGCATCGGTAATGTCGGCGATTTGTTTACAACGCACGTTGGGCGTGCACGCGAAGTGAAGCTCCTCAATGTTAAGTCAATGGAGAGGCCCATAAAGAAACTTCATTTAAACAAAATAGCCATTTTGAGACATTTTGCAGCAGATCTAAATGTAAACAAGGCACAAGGCAGGGCGCAGCCATCTTGCCTCTTCTTGTCCCACACTGTCATGTGACTAGATGACGTAATCGTTGCCGTCAAGTGATAATCCAAAAAAACAAAAACAACCCCCTTCCGGCCCTTCAAAATAATAGCGGCGGCCGACGGAGGAAACGACGTGGCGCCGAGGCACCAAGCAACCTTCAGATTAAGAGGCAGTAGATGTGTTAATGACTCTTGCCAAAAGTAGAAGATAGTTGCTTTACTGGATAGCATCCAGGTGTAAATATCTGTAACTAGACAAATGTGCTGCTGGCAGTGTCTGAGCAGAGTGTTAACTTACAAACCTGTTCCCTGGAAAGTTAAACTAAAATGCCATATTTGTGTATCATCAATTGCAGCCTAGGATTTGGACACTAGCCTGCCGAAGGCCCATTGACTGCCATCCGTCAGCCCTCATTTAAATTAAAATTATTATAACAGTTTAACCTTATGAAACCAAAGGTCAGTCATTGGTCCCATTTAGGGGTGAAATTTTTAGTCAAATAATTGGTTAATCAATCACATTTGATATAATCACATTGTTGTCTTTTGTTCCATATTACCAGTAAGACTCCCTAAATCGGGAGATAAGCGACCGTCAGGTCGCATACACAAACTTTGGAAGGCAATTGTAGCCAATCAGGTGGGAATATGGGAAATGGGACAGATCCATGTTGATGACATGACTGTAGAGATATTGCGTGATTTTAGGGCAAAATCTGTAGGAGCAGTGTCCAAAAATGTGTTTTTCATTTTATTGCGACCTGGCGGTCGCAATAAAATTAAGGGTTATGTTTTTGACTGCAGAACAATTCTCTAAAAGTCTGTTTAGGTTCAAATAATCTGTGAACATTTTCCATACTGTAATATATTTCAACATTTTATGTCCTAGTATTTCTTTATATTTTTTATAATTAAATTAATTTAAACAGATTAATCAGTTTTAATCAGTTATGAAAACGTGTAGTTTCAGCCCACCTCGATCTGTTTGTTCTTGAAGACGTTGCTGATGCTGGAGTTGAAGGCAGCGCCGGAGAACATGGAGGTGACTGGGTAGGTCAGGTCTAGAACCTTCTTGAACACCGACGTCATCTCCTACAGCAAAATGTGTTCACAGTAAGGTCAGTACCACCAGTACGACCCCCCCAAAATAATGGTAAAATCATTTAGGGACCCCCCAGTTTGGGAACCATTGAGCTACACCAGGGGTCTTCAATGGGGGGTCCTCGGAGTTACAACAGGGGGTCCTTCAAATCGTTGTGTGAAACTGTATTTCTCCGTTTTTATATCGACCGCCTGAACCCTAGCATCCATATTCTGAGAACTTTAGCCAAAAATAGCAGATCTGCAAGCTCAATAAGGCCTCGCAGCGCGAGGCGTTGTGAGCTTGTAGATCGGCTATTTTTGGCAAAGAGGTTTGGTGTAGAGGGAGGAAAATAGCAGACTAAATACAGAGTGAAAGGACAAGTTTATTATGTATTGACAGTCCAAGTGGTTAAATATCTGAAAACACAAATTGACATGAATCCAAAATACACTGACGATCGTGCTGTCAAACGATGAAACTGTATGGACTCTATGAAAAGGTTGGGGGCGGGGAGGTCCCTCCCTGCTTCATCTCTCTCTCAGCTAAGGTGTCCTTGGCCTGAAAACGTTGAAGACCCCGAGCTACATGATGATGCATGGGATCTCTTTCTGGCCCTATCATGTGCAATGAAATGCATAGTGATGATGGTACAGTC
Organism: Nannobrachium achirus; assembly: GCF_963921795.1. Classification (NCBI taxonomy): domain Eukaryota; kingdom Metazoa; phylum Chordata; class Actinopteri; order Myctophiformes; family Myctophidae; genus Nannobrachium; species Nannobrachium achirus. Next base: position 25,261,354 of record NC_137822.1, on the reverse strand, counting down.
ACTGGAATGATGCATGGATCTCACCATGGCCCACTCTCTGGCCCTCATCCTCATGCGGCTGTGATTACGGTCCTCAGCGTACAGTGCCCCCATCAGGGAACCGATGGAAGTGCCGCCAATAAGGTCAACAGGGATACCTGCTTCACAGAGCGCACGCAGTATGCCCACCTGAGAACAGCCCCTGGGAGGAAGGAGAGTGAATGGAGACAGTGAGAGAACGACATGCACAGTAAAAAAGCAACTATTTTAGTGCTGACTACTTTGCAGTCAGCGCACATGCACGGAGAGTTACAACCAGGCACAGCCATACTCAGACAGCAGCAGGATCATTAAGGTCAGAGGAATGTGAATTGTGACAACGACCTGATATAGATTATCATGTCAGCGGATGCCCTGTGTAATTTTTACAAATCATTATGGAGCCATCTGACATTAGTGATTGGGAAATTCCCGTAGCGTGGAATTGGAGTACAATCCGAAAGCGACGCAAATGTCAGAAGTGGAATTATAAAACAGAGAGTGCGATACACTTGACTTGTGGGCTTTCATTATACGTTTTTAATTCATTGCATTTAAAAAAAGAAATGTGATTTGTTTTGCACCACTTTCAGATTGCTCCATTTCCATAGATTACTGCTATTGCTTTGGATGTCATTCATCTACTCTTTGCCTCTTGCATAAAAAAAACGAAAAAAAACACACACAATTGTAATTGCATGAAAGAAACGAGACAAGCAACTAAGAAAAACAATCAACCAACCTTGACGCACCTTGAATACGAAACAAAGAGAAGACAGACAAAGGAGAAGAGGTGAAACAAAAAGAGCAAGGTATTTCAGAACTGGTAGGAAAGGAAACCAAGTCTACTACATACTGTTTGGACGATTAAAAATAAATGAATCTTCCAGATGATCCGGAACCAATACATTTTTAGTCTTGGGAATGCGACAAAATACAAAGAAATATTATTGAACTCAAGTCTCCATGGCGTGAGTAATCAATAGAAAAAGTCAATTTGGGCATGAACTAGTCCTTTAAGTTTCAAGACCTGTAAAGTATTGTAATAACAATCTCACTCTCTCCCATCTTCCTTTCCCCCTGTCCAATTTGTGAACCACTGCTCTTTAGGGCAACTGATTTAAATCTGTTATTGGCTGCAAGTGTAATTGACGGTATGTCTCAGCAATTCTGATAAATAAATTCAGTTTCTGTCGTAGCAGCACCAGAGTATGAAAACACAGGACAGATACAGACTGGGGTAGAAAGATACATCTAAGCTTCAAGAAAAAAAAAGCAAAAATAAAAATACATAAGAGAGCGTAAACAGGTAGTAATCAACAGTACAGGGATCAGAAAATAAGGTAGGCTGAAAAAAAGCAAAGAGGCAGTGCCGAGACTAATGCACTCAAGTAAAATTTAGGATACATTTTTCTTTCCATTCCTAGCAGGGTTGTAGTGCTACTTTTAGAAGTACAGTAAGTAAGTATTTGTAGAGCACCTTTCACAGACAATCTCAAAGCGCTTCACAACAATAAACGTAGGAACATGTCAATAATAAAATATGACAAAAACATCTGCATTTAACTTTTTATCAGCAAAAGTTGGAGTCTGTAGAACCAACCGTGTGCTGTGAGACCCCAGACATGCTTACTGGTTATGTAAAAGTCCTATGACGTCTGACATCATACATAAAATCCATTTTATGCCCATATATGGAGATCCCTGTCTGTATGACCAACCGTGTGCTGTGAGACAACAGACATGCGTCTGTGCGTGTCAGACAAGGGATTCTATTGTATGGGAATTCACAGATATGGGCTTAATATTGAATGGCATAAAAGGGATTCTATCAGTGAGGTTGCACTAACAGGGCATCATCTGGGAATCATGGAGATCTAGGTAGGTGATGATCCAGTCGTCTCCATGTTTGGATATCCAGGGTTTTATCTTTGATGAGGTGATGTCACAACGTGTGGCGTTAAGACTCTACGGACAAGATCTGCCGGTTTTCATAGTTAACTGCGACCTACGGTCGCAATAAATGTACATAAATGTACATTTTCAACCTGGAAATGATTATGGTGATTATGCTAAAATAACTGTGATTATCTCAAATAATTGTGATTAGGTGATTATGTAATAATTGTGACAGGCCAAGATAGGGTGTTACCTCGCTCCTCCTCCTCCAAGGATGAGGGCAATAGCGTTGCCAGTGAGGACCCTGGCCAGACGGGAGAAGTCTGAGTGACGGTCGGCTGGCTTCACAAATACGCGTTGGTACATCTCTCTCTAGAGAGGAGAGAGAAGACGGAAGAGGAGAGAGAAGAAGATTGAAGTCTGATATGAATGTAATTACCTGTGCGTATGTGTATACACAAAGAGTATATATAGTATATCCACACGACTTCAATGCATTTGTACAAATTCAGGTACAAACCATAACGACCTACTTCGTGTGTGTGTGTGTGTGTGTGTGTGCGTGCGTGCGTGCGTGCGTGCGTGCGTGTGTCCGTCCGAGTACCTATGTCCTATATCAGTGGTTCTCAACCTGTGGTTTTCGGGCGGGGTCCCCAGATGATTAACTTAATAATGTGCACTCAACAGCAAACAAACCAACATAAAGTTTAAGTGTATAGAGGGTATTTGCATATTTACAATTTAAGGACTTTTTAATACCTCTAAAATGACAAATTAAATATTGACCAAATTGTCAAACATTAGAGGCAGAAATTGTGAAAATAGCCGATCTACATGCATGTAGATTAGCTATTTTTACAATAGAACCGTGTTATACAGTACTAAATGTAATGCCTCAACTCTTAGTGCTCGTCAGGGTGGGGTTCCCCAGTTAAAATATGATTATTTTGGGGGTCGCGGCCTGAAGCGGTTGAGAACCACTGTCCTATCCACAACTTTCTAACATCCCATTGTGCATTGCGCAGAAGGCGAGCGGCATTTCCGGCATCGCAGCCGAGTGTGATCTACAAGCTCACAGCGGTTGCATTTGCGACGCGATGTGAGCTTGTATGTCTGCTGTTAACCGGAAGTGTCCCGCAGATAATGCTACAGTAAAGTCTTGCGGAAACAGGTGGATATAAATCGTACCAGTTTTGGCAGACTCCTCTTGGAGAAGACCCTGCGGGGACAGGAGAGGTGCAGGTGCCTGGAGATCCAGCTGCGCATGTTGAGCCAGTCCACGGTTCCTCTGGGCGGGGGGGCGTCCTCCCTGTGCAGCAGCACCAGCTGCTTCTGGGCACGCACCGCACTGCTCTCCAGCATGCGCTCCAGCTAGGGACCAGGTAGATGCGTTGTGAGCTTGTAGATCGGCTATTTTCAAACAGCCACGGTATAAAATATGGCTAAAGTGGTTTAATTATGTTTTATAATATTGTAATTTATATCTGCAAAGTAACTAGTAACTAAAGTTTTCAAATAAATGTAGTGGAGTAAAAGTACAATATTTGGATCCGAGATGTAGTGGAGTAGATGTAAAAGTACGGTATTGGAATTTGGAAATACTCAAGTAAAGTACAAATACCTCAAAACTGTAATTAAGTACAGCACTTAAGTAAATGTACTTAGTTACTTTACACCACTGAGGCAGACATACCATCAGACTCAGTGGTGGAAAATAGTGCTCACATGCAATGTAGAAATACTCCGTTACAAGTAGAAGTCCGGAATCCAAAGTTTAGTTGAGTAAAAAGTGTAAAAGTATTGGCATCAAAATGTACTTAAAGTATCAAAGGTAAATGTACTTATTGTGCAGAATGTCCCATTCCAAGTTTTCAAATGTATAAAATCATTTGAATATAGCAGATCTACAAGCTCACGTGAGACTATTTTCAAATGGACAAAAATGTTATAGGGCTGAAGTGATAAATGTAATGTTTTGTAAAAATAATCCAAATCTAGTAATGAACCAGTAATTATATTTTCAAATGAATGAAGTGGAATAAAAGTATAATATTTGGATCCGAGATGTAGTGGAACAGAAGTAAAGGTATTGAAAATTGGAAATACTCAAGTACAAATACCTCAAAACTGTACTTAAGTACAAGCACTTAGTTACTTTCCACCACTGCGATTTTTTCCTATTGCACACACTTTTTCACTTGCTCATGATGCTGAGGAATATATATTTTTTCCATTTCAGTGGTCACTGGTTAAACTTGCACATTGTCATCAGAATATTGCTGACACAACCACATCCACAATGACAGTTTAGACTCGATACTTGGCATTCTCGGCACCGACTGGAAGAAATGTTTATGTGCAGGCCATGTCTGCAACCGTTTCTCGTTTTTAGGTGTAGACGTGGGCTTTCATCAGAGCAGGTTTCTCATGAGCGGTGCAATAAAACCTTAACAGTCAACGAGGAAGGTCACAGGCCTGCCACCTGGTCACACTCCACTGCATTCTCCTTGCAGTCAATAGGCCCTGCACTAAATGTTTTAGAGTCTGGCCAAGGTGAGGGGCTGGGCCAGGCACGTGGCTAAGGAGCATAAATTCAACAGCGCTATGACTCATTCTGTGACTGGGAAAATATTGATCACATTTTTTTTTCTTCATTTTTGTCAATTCAAAAAATTTTGAGCGAGAATAATAACCGGATTACGGGTTGACCCAAAAGGTGCCGTTTTGGAGCCGTGGGGTGCAGGGGAGAAAATCGAAAAATGAACAAAATGCTGCTTTGGGTAAAACAACACCTGGATCAGCCCAGAGCCTTCCTGGATCATCATTTCAAAGGTAGGAAAGTCGTTTTTGACCGAAACTCCCCTTTAACGTAGGGTAAAGTAGGATGCTTTCACCCATGAACAATGGTGGTGTCTGTGGAATTTCTTTTTGGAGCTGTGTGGAACACAAGCTACCCTATACGTGGCCGTGTGTGTAGGTATGTTTGTGGGTGGGTGGGTCTGTATGTAGCCTCAAGAATGTGGTGTAGTACCTTTTATGACCACACATGTTAAGGGAGGGGCGCTGTTTTCAACTGCAATACACACACACACACACACACACACACACACACACACACACACACACACACACACACACACACACACACACACACACACACACACACACACACACACACACACACACACACACACACACACACACACACACACACACACACAGTAAATTATTTTAACATGGACTCCAATGGAGGTGCATCCCCGGGACCCCAGGACCATGACATGAATGAGTCCCTGGGTGACTTGAATGAGTTTTTGATGCGGGATGCGCACGTAATGACATTACTGATAGACTGACAGAATTAAAGCAGGTCATGTTTGGAATTGTAACAGCTGAAATCAATAATATATCAGTATTCCGATATTAACCTGTGGGCCGCATTAAGTGAAGGTGGGGGGCCGCATGTGGCCCCCGGGCAGCCAGTTGCCCATGTATGGTCTATTACATTACATCAACCCCGATTCATACTCATCTCTAGTACCAGGCCGAAGGCAAAGGGAGACATTATGTTTTTGCTCTGTGTGTTTGTTCTGTTTCGTCTGTCCAGGGATAATTTCGCAGACCGCTGGACCGATCAGCACCACTTGTCTTAACCCATTCAGAACGGGTACACATTTTGTGTATCAACATTTTATGCTTTAACTATTGAAAAATAGCAGATATACAAGCTCACAGCGCGGCACCGAGTGCCGCGCTGCGAGCTTGTAGATCTGCTATTTTTGAAAAATCGTGAAAATTTGAATTTTGACCCGATTCTATAAGTGTCTTTTGAATCCTTCTAAGAATGTTGAAAAACCTGTGTTTCTATGTCAGCAATCTGGCCAGCCATCGTCAAAGAAAAGGTCCTTTTCACTTCAACTGGAGCTCAGTTAGTCTGTTTTTGAGAGACTACTATGTCAGTGGTGCTCAAACCTTTTCATGTGAAGGACCCCCAAAATGATATGTATTTGTCTGCGGACCCCTATCTCAAAACATTTACAGGTAGTTCCAGGGACCACCCAGAAGCAAAATTTTAGTTACAAACGTTCGCTTTACATATTCAAAGATTTGCACACATTTTCACGACTTTTTCAAAAATAGCAGATCTACAAGCTCGCAGCGCGGCACTCGGTGCCGCGCTGTGAGCTTGTATATCTGCTATTTTTCACTGGTTAAAGAATTCAATAATTCTAGGCCTAAATGGGTTAAGCACACAGCCAGTAGGCCAAGGAAGGTTTCTTTATATACATTTAAAAAAGAATATTTCACTTTAATTTCATAATGGTAGTCCAAGGGGGTTGGATCAGGCTTATCCAAGTCATAAATCATACATCTTAAGACACTCCACCCCTGTCCGCGGCTACATTTGTATACCACAAGCCTGAAGTGTCACTATCGTACTAGTGATGCACGGGTCAGGTTTAGTGAGCCTGGTTTTTAACCCTCCCACCCCGCGACAGACCCCAACCAGTCCCGCAACAGTATAACCCGGCCCGCCCCGCAACCCGCAAAAAAAAAAAAGTTTCCTACCTATTGTCTTTTTAACACTTCAACACAAGAAATTGAATGGCTAACCATTCAATTTCTTTCCAGAGCGAGTGTTATGGGCCGTTTTTCCAACAATTTACATCTGCGCAGCATTTCACCATTCATAACAGCTCTCTGGGAAGTTCATGTTCAATGCCATCGGTTGTAGCGCTTTTTCGTGGACTTTCGTGGACAAAAGGATTGTTTTTTTAATATATATATATATATATAAGATTTGGTTTCATTTTACGCTCTGAAAAATTGTGAATCGTGTGAGAATCGTGATCTAGATTCTTGTAGAGGAAATCTAATCTAATCGAGATTCACATTTGACAAGAATCGTGCAGCAATAATGTATATATACAGTGAGCGTGTCCTACTACAACACTACAAGGGACATTCAAATTTCATTTCATTCATGCCGTGGGGATATCATTAGAGGCAGCTGTGCATAATAATTGATCAAATAAGCAACACATTGAACATAAGCTCAGATGACTGAGATTCCGGTCAGAAGGAGAGAGACGGGAGAGAGGGGAGTGAGAGACAAAATAGGAGAGAGAGAAGGTACCGGAATGCTTTTTCTTCTTTTTTTTCCGTGTGTTGACCCACCCCATGATCATTGAAATCTGGAATCTTCCGTCCGCCGGCTTGCGGGCTACGGGTCGGCCCATGCATGACTAATGTCCAGGGCTAATCTCAATAGATTTTTTTTTCTCTGGGCTAATCTCTTTCTACCAAGCGCAAAATTACGTGTGCACTGTGCACGCTGCGGAAAGACCAATTAAGTTGTTTTCACATACTGTAGTATGTATTCATTGTATAAAATGATGGATTGCAAATGATTCTATAAAAAAAACTCCAAATACTGTATGGACCCATCATATGGCCACACTTCCTGGTGGAGATACAGTATGTGCTTCACTTACAGTAGCTCATAAACCTGCAGGGTAAAATACTGGGTGCATTATGACTTGCTGCTGAGCTCAGCACTATAGATAAAAAAGAATCTGCCGAAAATGGCAGATCTAGAAGCTCACAAAAGTCTGTCTCAAGGTGGTGCTATAACTGAAAATATAAATTAATTGTGTGGAGATTCTTCCTTGGTCTACTGGGAGCGTGTGTGCAAAGTTTCCACCGTGCTTGTAGCAAATCGTGCAAAACGGAACCCTCCAGCAAAGTTTGGAAGCCAATCGTGGTCAATCGGAATAGAATCTGAAAAATCTGAAATCTGACAGAAAGCTTGATCACATGACTACAGAGACATGGTGTACCAATTGGAAGAGGTTTGGACAAAATCAGTAAGAGTAGTAGCAGAAACTATGTTTTGCAAAGAAAACGCAAAATGGTGTTAATATTGTCAGGAATCCAAGGATTTATTTTTCTTCTTCTTCATGACCTATTGTTCAAGAGTTGGGGTGGGGGGGGGGGGGGGGCATTTCTTCCTTGGCCAAGTGGGAATGTCTGTGCAAAATCTCACAGCAAAACAGGCCACTCCTGCAAACTTTGGAAGCCAATTAGCGTTGAATATGAAAAAGGAGTACGGCGTGCATACTATACAGTAGTTTCAGGCCGATCAGGCTAAAGGTGCCAGAAATTAGGCCTAGGTGTACGTGTACGCCTTTGGCCTGGTGGAGACAATAATTACGTTGGTAGGCTATAATCGATTGTATAATGTCACTCTGCATTTATGCAGAATGGTCCACATCTTAGACGACATTGCCACACCCACCTCCCCCACTGCAGGGTCCTGCTCCCCCAGTCCCACGATGATGATGCAGTCTGCCTGGCGGATGCAACGCTGGGTCCAAGGGGTCAGAGTGTAGTCTGTCTGGTAGAGGACGATACGATGGATGTCCTCCTGTTGGCCGAGCCAGCTGGACAGACGGTACTCATGCACACTGAGGAGCAAGGGACAGGGGAGAAGCGCTTAGCTTTGGGACTTTGGGTCAGTTTTGTGGTGAAGTAAATAAAGAAACTTGAACTCAATTTGATGAATGGCAAAAAGGCAGAGACAAAAATGGGAGAGAGAGAGACACTAGAACTGACAGAGAAAGATTAAGAAAGCAGATAGAGAACACAGAGATAAAGAGACAGAGAGAGTGAAAGACAGAAACATGATGAAGAGAGATAAAGTAGAAAACTCAGAGAGAACGACACCAGGATAGATCAAATATAAGGACAAGGACAACGATGGAGATATGAGTTACAGATAAAGAGAGAGAAAGCCAGAGTGAAACACAGAAGAAACAGATGGAGAGAGGCAAGAGCCATTATAAAAAACAAGACACGTCGACAGAAGCCAGCACAGCACAAAATATGACTTTAACCTGGCATATTATAGGCCATTTGAGGTCCAGCACTATCACTCAAGTTTTTCTTTTGGGGCAAAGCCAACGACAAATGAATATTAAATTGCCTAAACGTAGTGTTTAACTGTATTGAATGTCTGCTTTGTACAGTAGTAATAATGCACATCATACATACAGTACCTGTCAAGAGCAGCTGCACCAAGACGTTGTTTGATGGAATCACTGGTCAGTAAAAGAGTTGGACCTGTACACCAGAGAAGCTATTTTGGTTACAAAAGCGACCACATTTACATGAGATCTATAATATGGTTCCAATTTTTTCTTAAGTAGGGAAAACAGAGGTAAACTTTACAGTTGCACAAAATCCCAGCTAAAAGTAGAACAATGGCCTTGACCTTTGACTCTGATGACTTGTTCAAGCCGTCTTAATTCAGATCAAACCTGCAAATTAAGGTGGTACAGCAATGATAACAAAATCTAATTATAGTAACAGTAACCTTGACATTGGGGGCAGAATGCTGAAACGGCAAAAAAGAAGATTACGCAATCTTTGTACTGAAGTGTCATTCAAATCAGAACCCAAATGAAGGCGGAATAGTGAACAATCTAACAGAGGGACAGAGAAACAAATAAAGGGCATACCATAATATAAACCCTGAACCGTGACAGACATAGGGTTGATTCAAACATTTATTGTTTGAATCGGATTAATCAGAAGGTTTCTGTAACTATGACCGAAAACAAAATCCTGTGCGAACATAGTATGTGAAAATGAAAACATAACACCAAGTGTGCATATCCTTGGCTGCGCTACTGAACAGGTGAAGGAAATATGGATTATAGGTTTAATAATCAATGTATGTTTATGAGCGAGAACAGAAGAGAGCAGAGAATGAGTGAGAATGAGTGTGTGCGTAGGCTGTCACGATTAGGACATTTTACATGACGATTAATTGTCACTCAAATAATTGCGATTAACGATTTAATTGTATTTTTGTCGTCGCGATGCGACGCGTTGTGAGCTTGTAGATCTGCTATTTCCACTATTTTTTACTTTTTTTTCAAATTATGAACATTTTTCAACATGGCAACGATTATGACGATTATGAAAAAGAATCGTGATTATGTCAAATAATTGCGATTAGACGATTATGTAATAATTGTGACAGCCCTAACTGTGTGTATATATTAGCGAGAACGGAAGAGAGCAGGGAATGAGTGTTTGTGTGCGTGCGCGCGCGATGCTGTCTGCAGTCAGGTGACGGAGCCACTCTGTCACAAATAACCTCACCTGCTGGAAGAACCATGTCTGGCTGATCTCTGGCATGAGTAACCGATTGAATGCAACACCCGATCATAAGGATTATGCTCTCTGAGATTGAGTTCAGATCAGGTTCACTTCCATTCAGGGCAAACAGAGACAGTGAGGTGATAGTGTGGGTAGACGCTAGGGCTGTTATTGCTGTTACTGCTATTTTTTTGGCAAATGATTTTGATTATCGTGATAATATCGTAAATCGCGATTTATTTTCACAATAATCGTGATATGAAATTCTTATATCGTCCCATCCCTACACACAACATACAAGTAAAGCATGAACTAATTCCCCTTTCTAATTGGGAGGAGAATGGCCAGAGGATATATAGTCCCAGATCAGCCTCTTCAAAGTTGATGGGAAGCAGATCGTAAAAGCGAAGTTAAATCTGAGCAGGGAGCACCAGGGCAAACAGTAAACAGACAAGGACACTGGCCCAATCCATGCCGCAACTCTACCCTCTCAGAGACAGGCAAGGAGACCGATTATGAATCAAACAAAAGTAACACAATAACATCCGCTCTGCATCTAGTATGTGCATGAACGCACGTGTGTGTGTGTGTGTGTGTGTGTGTGTGTGTGTGTGTGTGTGTGTGTGTGTGTGTGTGTGTGTGTGTGTGTGTGTGTGTGTAAACTTGTATTATTAATATACTTGTGAGGACCAAATGTCCACACAAGAATAGAATTTGAGAGAGACATTGTGAAGATCATTTTCCTGATGCTCTCCTCACTTTTATGGTTCAAAATGTTTGTTTGTTATTAGGCTTACATTTTGGAAAAGGTGTGTGTGTGTGTGTGCGTGCGTGCGTGCGTGCGTGCGTGCGTGCGTGTGTTCTTTGTCCCCGTACCGATGGCGATGAGCGCGTGCTGCAGCTCCAGGGTGAAGGCAGTGAGGGGCACCTCTTCAGATACAGGCAGCACCGTCACAGTGGACAGGTTGGAGGCTTGGTTCCCTGCATCCCACTTGCTGCCTGGGGTGTGAAGAGCCAGGCTACGAGCTGAGCAGTGAGGACACAGAAGCATGTAGATGTTAACACATCTACTGCCTTTTAATCTGAAGGGATGCTTGGTGCCTTGGTGCCGCGCCGCTTTCTCCGTAGGCCGCCGCTATTATTTTGAAGGGCCGGAAGGGGGTTGTTTTTGTTTTTTTGGATTATCACTTGACGGCAACGATTACGTCATCTAGTCACATGACAGTGTGGGGCCAGAAGAGAAACATGGCTGCGCCCAGCCGAGTGAATTTTGTACAGTAATCAGACCTCCCTTTGGCTCAAAATGTCTCTTTTGGAGTAAATGAAGTCTCTTTATGGGCCTCTCAATGGATTTACTATGGAGGACGTTCACTTCGCGTGCACGTCCAACGTGCGTTTTAAACAAATCGCGGACATTACCGATGCGGGCGGGACCGGAGCGACGTAATGTAAGTAATTATACTTTTACAGTAAATACAGTAAGATTCACAGTCCTCACCGTCAACGGTGCCATGATTTTAACCCTTTCAATGACGGTGAGGATTGTCAACGGCAGCAGAACTGTTAAGATAGCAGGCTCTGATTCCTGACAATGAAGGAAACCTAGGCAACGGTGGGCATGTAGTGTGGGGAAATTCTAAAATCGCAGAAGATTCTCTACTTCGTCGTTGTGGCATGGTAAGCTTATACAAACGTGCATGCATGCACACACACATACCTGTTAGAGGGCCATTGACCTGCTGGAGAATCTTCTGTCCCAGTAAATGAATCAACCTTGTGACAACCTGGAACAAACCGTTTTTTTGTTTTAAATGTTATGTTAAATCTTTATTGAGGCAGTCCCTATTCTGAGTTATAAGCGGAAATTTGAAGAAAACAAAAAAGCGCAATTTATCATTCACTGTACGCCAGTGAAAATAGCAGATAATTTATTTGCGTACGACATCATCACAGTACAATCAAACATATAATTTTCCAAATGTCTGTCTGTCTGAGTGAGTGTCTGTCTGTCTGTCTGTCTGTCTGTCACAGCGTTTCTCTCTTGTCTGGCCCTGTTACAGATTTTGTCCAAATATCATGCAGATCGGTACACAGTATCTCTATCTAAACGAAACGGGTATTTCTTACATTGATGCTCCTACATATTATCATGCAAGCACCGGTTAAAGTTACTTTCCATCCCTCATATACTGTGTGCACAGTGCACATCCCATAACCCACACACTGCACATAATTTCGGAGCTCATATCTTTGAACGGGTAAGGGCTAGTTGAGTATAATTCGGGCCTACTACGGTAGTCAAGCTTGGGGACGCATTGAGGGAGAGCCCCTTGTTTTCAGTGTCACAGAGTTACGAGAAAACAGGTAACATTAAAATCAAGTTCTGATGAGATAGACCATGTATTGTATAGTGCAGGGGTTCCCAAACGTTTTTGTCTCAGGGCACCCCATAAATATTTTTTTAATCCGAGGCACCCCTAAATTATAATTTTCACTCCGAGCACCTTATATTTATAGCATATCGTCGTTGTCAGGTGGAAACCTTTTATATCCAAAACCGTTCGTTTTGTATTTATCATCTATGAGATGTACTAATGATGCGAGGCGTTGTGTGCTTGTAGATCTGCTGTTTTCACTAGTTTTGAGCGACAGTCTTGTATGTTGAAGCAGGGCTCTGCTTTACCAAAAGACGTACACATTTGAAACTTGGAGATACGAGGTTTCTGCCTGACAGTGACGATATTTTAGTGATTATGTCGCGAGGAAAACGTTGAGATAATAGCCATTTTGGTTAGAACTGACTGAAAATAACTTTGTACTTAGATAGATAGATACCTAGGGGGAAATTCAGTTGTCCAGTTGTAGCATAGCAGTATACAGTTATTTACAAGGTTACAGAGAAGTAAGAAAAAAGATAGATAAGAGGGGGGGAAAAAATAAAGAGCAGTACAGTACCAATAAGAGAAGGTGCATCAATAGAGGGGGCGAATAATATATAAGTATATATAAATAAAGTGTCTTACAAAAAGAGACCGTAACAGTCAATGCTAGTTAGTGCAGTTTAAAATGTGTAAGATTAAAAAGTGTCCAAATAAATTCCAAATATTATCAAATTATCTCGCGGCACCCCTGGACTGCCGTCACGGCACCCCAGGGTGCCCCGTCACCCACTTTGAAAACCCCTGGTATGGTGTATTTATGCGTACAGCCTACCTGAGGGAACTTCCTTTTGATTGAGCTGAGGGCCCCTTCTGGTAGCTTGGCCAGTTCAGAGTCCCGTACGGCATGCACAGTGGTCGCCCTGTTCTGATGGGTCAAGGCCTCCACCTGGACAGGAAAAACAACACACACATGCTCACTTCAGGAGAACAGTCTTCTCTTAATCTGAAAAGACCTGAAAAAGACTGAAAAATGTCTTCTAAATCCTAATGGTTTTCTGAAACGATTTTCTTTATTTGTGGTGCTCAAAGTTTTTAATGGCAAGGACCGCTAGAATTATGTATTTGACAGCGGACCCCCATCTCAAAATATGTTTTAATGGAATATATATTCAAAGATTAGCAAAAAACAATTCACGGGTGTTTCAAAAATAGCAGATCTACAAGCTTGCAGCACGGCACTCGGTGCTGCGCTGTGAGATTGCATATCTGCTATTTTTGAATAGCCAAAGTAATAAAATATAATTATTAAAGTGGTTACGTAATGGGTTAACCCATTAAGACCTGAGACCGACTCTATAAAAGCCTTCTAAACTTAGCCTGATTTCAGACTCAACTGAAGCTTTAGTCCACTCTGAGAGTGGGCGAGTCTATGAGCTGGAACCAGGCTATTCTAAACTAGTAATTCTCACACTTTCAAGATTTCTAAAACGTATTCAGACATAGCCAACGCAAAAATCTAAAATGATACAGATGCTTTCACGGTTTTAACAAATGAGTGCATTTGATTTATATCAATATTTTAGTTGTGCTTTCAAGTTATAGAAATAGTATTTTTGTGCAAAGTGCAGTATATTGTTATCAATATTTTAGTTGTGGTCTCAACTTGAGTTACATGTATACACATTCGCATATATATAACATACATACATATACACTATATAGTCTTTATGTATACAGTATATACTGTATTTTTTGTCTTTGTTGAGACTTGTTGCATGACAGTTGGCATAATCACAGTTGAACGTTAAAAATAAATGTAGGCAGTAAAAAAGTGTATGGAGAGAAATATAGACATTTTCTATTCTTAGAGCCACCCACAACCGTAATCTACCGGCCCTCTTATATGAGTTCCGTTGCTCACCCTGGCCCATATCTCCATTTAACCCATTTAGGCCTAGAATTATTGAATGCTTTAACCAGTGAAAAATAGCAGATATACAAGCTCACAGCGCGGCACCGAGTGCCGCGCTGCGAGCTTGTAGATCTGCTATTTTTGAAAAAGTCGTGAAAATGTGTGCACATCTTTGAATATATGTATTTTCAAAGCGAACGTTTGTAACTTAAATTTTGCTTCTGGGTGGTCCCTGGAACTAAATATTTTGAGATGGGGGTCTGTGGCCAAATAAATATCATTTTGGGGGTCCTTCACATGAAAAGGTTTGAGAACCACTGACATAATAGTCTCTCAAGAACAGACTGAGCTCCATTTAAGTAAAAAGGACATTTTCTTTGACGATGACTAAGCCAGATTGCTGACAGAGAAACATAGGTTTTTCAAAAAATCTTAGGATTCAAAAGACACTTATAGAATCGGGTAAAAATTTTCAAGATTTTTCAAAAATAGCAGATCTACAAGCTCACAGCGCGGCACTCGGTGCCGCGCTGTGAGCTTGTAGATCTGCTATTTTTCAATAGTTAAAGCATAAAATAATGATACACAATAATAGTGTACCCGTTCTGAACAGGCTAATCATCCAGGTGATGCTGACGTCCACATAGGGGAGCTAAATCTGTCTCACAGTGCCAGCCAACCTTATAAGCATCTTATTTCCCACCGTCACAGACTCTGTAACTAAGGTTATACTCCCCAGGTAACAGTAACCATGGCATCCATCCACCCCAGTATTATTAGACGCGTAGGCATCATTGCAGAGACGCTGACATCAGCCAATTGTAAAGTGGGTGAAAGTGGTCAAATGACTTTGAAGATAAATAAAGGAGAGGGATAACACCGGAAGTAAGGCATTTATCTGCCAAGATGGAAGAATAAAAACCGCAGCACTGTAGCACACTAGCACCCATTATCGACAGTAATTTGTCTTTTATTTTATACTCGTTTTATTAAAAACATCTGGACCAATTTGGAGGCACAGTGTTATGAAAACCTTCATGTGTTCCTCTCTAGGGACAGATATACAAGTATAATGTCTCTCTTACAGTAAGGTTATTTCATAGCATACAGTAAATAAACCTGTACAGAAGATGATTGAGAGTGCACACAGAGAAAATAATGTACTGTAAGAACTGGAAGAGAACAGATGTGCTGACTCTGGCCTTTTTCGGGAGTGCTGACAAATTCAAACGTTTCCCAGTCCTAATTACATTTAATAATTGATGTGTTCAGGATAAATTAATGATAGTTGCCATTTAGCTGTCAGATGGCATTCTGATTGGATTGGTGGACGCTCCCCTCACACTATTACACCGACCTTAACCATGTCAAGCCTGTGACAAATCCTAAACTTATACTTCTCTAACCTAGTAGTGCCTAAACACAAGCATAAATCTTTTCATCTCTTGTGGGGGAAACAAAACTAAGATAATTGCCACAACCATTACAACTGAAGGCCTAACCTGGGTGTAATGTTTACTCAGGGTTGGGCGATATGGAAAAATACAATATCACGATATTTTCCCAAGCTGTATCACGATACATGATTTTATCACAATTCTTTTTCACATTGGTCTTTATGGTTATTTTTTCCAAGTTAATTGACAAAAACTTACAAGTATGTAACTCTGACAGTATACAAATGAAACCAAATGGATCCTTACGGGTCCATTTGGTTTCATTTGTATACTGTCAGAGTTAAGTGGAGACCGTGACATTTTACATTTTCAGAACTACTGTTTTTGCCCAAAATGCAGGTCTAAATTGAATTCTGCAATGAATCTCTGTATTAACGATTAAACAGGATTTTTTACAAGGCTCTCCCTCAATTGTATCTCGATATATACGATATCTCTGAAAATGGCATATCGTGGACACATTGTATCGTCTCAACGATAATTATCACCACATCGCCCACCCCTATGTTAACTGCAACGGTACATTTTGATGTCAATGCCTTTGCACTTTTACTCAAGTGAATTTTGAATTCCGGACTTTTACTTGTAACAGCGTATTTCTACATTGCGGTATTGGTACTTTTGAGTACTTTTTCCACCACTGCTCCTCACTAGGCGTATAAGGAAACTTGGCCCTTGAGCTCTCGGTCCTCCTTACCACTCCGATGAGGTCACCACGACCATATTCTCCAGTTAGCTCCTTTTTACCATCCTCCTTCATGATGACAGAGCGCAGGCGACCACTCAGCACTATGAATGTACTGTCTGACTTCTCGTCCTGCCTGAGAGAGAGAGAGAGAGAGAGAGAGACAGACAGACAGACAGACAGACAGACAGACAGACAGACAGACAGACAGACAGACAGACAGACAGACAGACAGACAGACAGACAGACAGACAGACAGACAGACACAGACAGACAGACACACACACATCACTTACAAATATGCACAACACTGCAAACAACTTAATAATTGTAACCAGTAAGGCCGCGCTCACACACGTGCGTCACGCATCATCATCTTATCGTCTGAGAATGGCCACTGGGAGCGCCGTACTAATGCATTGTCAATGGAAGGTTGTTTGGTTTTTTGTCGTTGCCGTGTCTCTAGCTCAACCGCAGCCTGTACGCTTGTACAGGCTGTACACGGCAACGACAAAACACCAAACAACCTTGCATTGAGAATGCATTAGTACGGCGCCCCCAGTGGCCATTCTCAGACGATAAGATGATGATGCGTGACGCAGATGTCTGTACGGCGCCTTAGACTCCCTAATCGGGAGATAAGCGACCGTCAGGTCAGCAACCTCATGGTGGCACTAGAAGAGGGGCATGTGAGAAATCAGGGGTGGAGGTTGTAGGTTTGCCAGCCAAGGAGTGTGTGTGCAACGATGCCGGAGATAAGAGTAGGGGCAAAAGTGTCCTCATGGTGGCGCTAGAAGAGGGGCATGTGAGAAATCAGGGGCGGAGGTTGTGGTTTGCCAGCCAAGTAGTGTGTGTGCAACGACTGGCATGGATTGGGACAACGGTGGCGGGGATAAGAGTAGGGCCAAAAGTGTGACGTGACGGACAGACTGACAGACTGACTGAGTGACAAGACAGCCAGTGGAGCTTTTCATAGTAACTTGCGACCTGATGGTCGCAATTAACGAGGCCTTAATACATTTGTGGCCTTATAAAACAAAGATTCTATCTACAGAAAATTGCATTTAAACGAGCACTGTGCTGTGCAGGTCAATTTTCGAGAAGTAGTAAAGTAAAATCAGTAGACAAAAATACCTGTAAACAGCCCTGCCAGCTTCCACTGCCATCCAGTCCAGAGCAAAATCTATCTGTCTGACAAAGGAAGACATTCTCCTCACCACCGTATGTGCTACATTCAACACCACAGTGGGCTCCACACGCATGATCCTGTGAAGAAAATACACGCACGCACGCACGCACGCACGCACACACACACACACACACACACACACACACACACACACACACACACACACACACACACACACACACACACACACACACACACACACACACACACACACACACACACACACACACACACACACACACACACACACACACACACACACACACACACAGCAACTATCGATTATCTTCTTTGTGAAAAAATATGTTGTTGTTATTAACCGCTTGGACGTTGTATTCTTAGTCGCACAATGGTGTCTTGCAAAAATGTTCACCTATAGCGACACCTATAAAACACACTCATGAATGCTGTGTTGTCTACACACTAGGGATGGGACGATATGAACATTTCATATCACGATTATTGTGATAAAATAAATCACAGTTTACGATATTATCGCGATAATCAACATCCATTATTCTGGGGTGTAATATTTGCCAAAAAATGGACCGATCTACAAGGTCACAACGAGCTTGTAGATCGGCTATGTTTTGGCAAAAACATTTGATAGAGAGTGAGAAAAAGACTGTATGAAGTATGTTTATTATAAGTACCTTTTACCAATTATAGAGGGTTTAAGTGCTACCGGATATGCAGCAAAAGGTGAATTGACCCCAGTGCTTGACGGAGGACGAGATCACGATAAATTACATCTCCACGATGCGATTATCGTGAGTGTTTTTTATCACGATAAACGATAATATCGCGTATCGTCCCATCCCTACTACACACTATGCCTCTAGCTTGGGAACACAGCCGTCATCATGCATGTGTGCAGCTTAAACCAATGTGACGCGTTGCTGTGTCGGTAAACTGACTCATAGAAGTGGGTCTTGGAGATGGCGAGGAAGCTGCAGTCTCTGAGTGCTCGGACGGTGAAGATCAGCGGTTCTCCGGTCAACACGGCCAGTTGACCCACCAGCTCCCCGGGGTGGGTCACGAACAGGCAGGTCTCCTCCTCGCGGTCTATCATCCGCTGGTACACGTGCAGCAGCCCAGAGATCACAAAGTGGATGCTCACCTCCTGAAGAACCAAGACGAGAGATGCTTTAAACAAAGCATGTAATTCTTGTAGATATTTTTTGGGGGCTCTTTTGCCTTTATTTATAGTTTACAGCATGGGTATTCAACTGGCGGCCCGCTGGCCAAAGGCGGCCCGCTGGCCAAATGCGGCCCGCGGGGACCTTCCTTGTGGCCCCTGGAGCAATTTTGAAAAAAAAAAAAAAAAAAAAAAGATTTTGAAAAAAAAGAGTGTGTGTGTCTGCGACCCACCTGATCCTCGTTGAGCATCGTTAAAGCATCAAAGAAGGCAATTGTGTGTGCACTGTCAATAAGGTCGACATCTACTCTAAAATAGCATCAAAGCCAGGTTGGCCATCACTAGTGTAGTAGCTAGTAGCTAGCTGTAGTTAGCACTAAGTTTTAAACAAGAAAGCATGTGTACAGTTGTCAACTTGAACATAAATTAAGCACATTAACATGAAAAGTATTCTACTTGAAAAGTATTCTGCTTTGCAATGTAGTTAGATGAAAATGTGCTTGTTTGTGAAAATGTTGTAGTGAAAATGTGGTCGTGCCCGTTGTTTCAAGTGTTCATTAGATTAATAGCTGGGGGGTGGGGGGTGGGGGGGGGGGGGGGGTGGATACGTTAGTGCGGCCCCCGGCCCCTTGGACTGTGTGTGGCCCCCTGGACAATTTTGTTGAATACCCCTGGTTTACAGTGTAGATCAGGGGTTTTCAAAGTGGGTGACGGCTGACGGGGCACCCTGGGGTGTCGCGACGGCAGTCCAGGGGTGCCACGAGATCATTTGATAATATTTGGAATTTATTTGGACATTTGAAAAAACATTTTAAACTTGAAGTACAACGTTATTTTCAATCAGTTCTAACCAAAATGGCTATTATCTCAACGTTTTCCTCGCAACATAATCACTAAAATATCGTCACTGTCGGGCAGAAACCTCGTATCTCCAAGTTTCAAATGTGATCGTCTTTTGGTAAAGCAAAGCCCTGCTTCATCATACAAGACTGTCACACAAAACTAGTGAAAACAGCCGATGTACAAGATGCGAGGCGTTGTGTGCTTGTAGATCTGCTGTTTTCACTAGTTTAGTACATTTTATAGATGATAAATACAAAACGAACGGTTTTGGACATACAAGGTTTCCACCCGACAACGATGATATGCTATAAATATAAGGTGCTGGGAGAGAAAGTTATAATGTAGGGGTGCCTCGGATTAAATAAATAATTATGGGGTGCCCTGAGACAAAAGTTTGGGAACCCCTGGTGTAGATAGACAGGAAACGGGGGAGAAAGACGGGGAGAGACATGCAGTAAAGACTGTTGAGAACTGGACTCGCAATGCACTGCCAAGCCGCTTATGTGCCCAGGTGGCTGGACCACGGGTTATAATTATAATATCAATTTTGTAAACTCAACACATTGTCTGTGGGACTTCGGTTTGCCAATTACCTGTTTGTCGCCTAGGTCCAGGACATACCCACAGACCGGTTGTTAGAGGGTTTCAACAACTTGGGATGACCAAAATGGAGGCAAAGTATGGCAACGTATTGTGCCGTCTCTGCTATAATTGGCAGTCGCCACATATGGCAGAGACACTGTTAATTATACCCATAGAGTACTGAGTGACCTGCTTATTCTATCATGAAGTCACACAGTATGCCATGATTTTGTGAATGTAACCTACTGCACCTATAATATTTGCTCTCCTTTGTGTGAACATAAAAAACATTGTTAAATGGTGTGTGTGTGTGTGTGTGTGTGTGTGTGTGTGTGTGTGTGTGTGTGTGTGTGTGTGTGTGTGTGTGTGTGTGTGTGTGTGTGTGTGTGTGTGTGTGTGTGTGTGTGTTTAAACAACTTGTTGGAAGTCTATGTATGGAAAAACAAGAATCCAAATCACACAAAAATGTGCATTCCTTGACAAAGTCACAGCCCCTTGCACATCAGTTGCCAGCCTCAAAACAATTTACTGCCACAAACTGTGTGTGTGTGTGTGTGTGTGTGTGTGTGTGTGTGTGTGTGTGTGTGTGTGTGTGTGTGTGTGTGTGTCCCACACCCACCGCCCGCCCCCAAATGATTCCGTTACACCAACACTGTAGCAAGTATTTATGAAGCCCTTTCCATTTCGTCAAATTAACCATAAAGCACCACCACACTAGGACACGCACACAAGCAGTGAGTCTGTGTAATGCAGCTTCAACACTGAACACCACATTGTGATTTGTGTGGCTTGAAGTGGCTTCCCAAGCCCCCAGAACGGCTTGTAAACGTTGAAGCGCTACTGGCCAAAGTTGGAATTTCAGGCGGGGTGAAACATACATGCACGAGCATAAGAGCTCGCCGCTGGGGTCTACAATAGGGTTCAATGGACGTTAACGTCGTTCGTGACGTCATTACGTCTCGGCGTCAAACATTTTGGTCTCTAGGTAGAGACCAATTTCCCCCAGAATGCACCTGGATTCACCCACAATGCACTGGAATTCAGCTACTTCCGCATGCTTCAAAACACCACTGAGCATTTGCATTGAAATGATAGCAGGGGGCGGGGCTGGTCCGCTCTCTATTATATATATATACTCTATGTGGCTTCCTTCACAAAACTGCTCATAGTAACTTCCTGGACGATTATATCTTGTATGGCCAAGGTAATGACTTTCATTTTAAAAGAAAGAACATAATTATCACAGCCTGAACAAAACTTTGCAAAATGGATGAATACCACTGAACTGAGAAAGAGAGTTAAGTATGTAGCTGTTATTGTGGGTTATTTTCTAACCTGGTCTCCTTGACGAGCCACCACAGACCCTGCTTTGACCTGGTGAAGAGTCACTCTGCCCTCCAGCAGACTGGGGTCCTGCATGGGAGAACAAAGTTAAGTTTAGTTGATGAGCCGTAAATGAAAACATTTTAACACTCATCTTTTCTTATCTCTAATTACAATCTAAAATATGAACCCTTGTTGTAAAAAAACAAAGTTGTCCTTTAATAAATATTTTAAATAAAATAAACACTATACATGTTATGTTACTTGACCCTTGACACTCACCTGCAACTCGATGATGCCCAGCAGGTCTTTCTTAGCAGCCTGGAAGATAGCGCTGATCTTACTAGGGTGGACGGCATCACAGCGCCCCCCGCTGTCTGTGTAGTGAAACACAGCTGAGGGTGTGTGATGCATGGTGACTGTCTTCTTGAGAATGGACTGCAGTGGTGGAAAAAGTACACAAATGTTTTATTTAAGTAAAAAAAAAAAAAAGTATCAACTGCTATGTAGAAATACCTATGAGAGTGGAATCAGCGTTCCGCCAATGCATTTCAATGAGAAGGGAGCGTTTTTTTGCAGAAATCCTCTGCTGGCATGAAACCGCTTCACTCTCATTGAAATGCATTGGCGGAAGGCAGATTCCACTCTCATAGGTATTTTGGTGTGAGGGCACCCTTACAAGTAGAAGTCCGGAATTCAACATTTACTTGAGTAAAAAAGTACAAAAGTATTGGCATCAAAATGTACTGGCACCAAAAGTAAAAGGAAACATTATGCAGAAAGTCCCATTTCAAGTTTTCAAATGTATAAAAATCCTTCGAAAATAGACGATCTACAAGCTCACATTGTGACGTATTGTTGACGTCATCAACAATATTAGCCAAAGAGATAGCCTGATTTTGCTTTTTTTCTCCGTGTCATCACAGCTTTAAGTAATGTACTTAAATGCTTTACAACACTGATGAATAGAGACACTGATCAACACTCCCAGGCACTTTTATTGGCATTTAGCAGTTATTGGGTTTGTCATTGAGGGCTTATTATGGCTAGGTTTTATGTGCCAATATGTCTTGTTTGTCATGCCTGTCGTCTTAAACTGCAAAGAAAGGATAGTGGCATTAGAATTACTAAAGCAATGCCTGTAATAAATACACCATATTACAGTTAACTAAATCATGTTTGATTGTGTTATTATATAGTAAATAAAAGCCACACAAAGCCAGTTTTGCATGCAGTGTAGGTTAAGCGGGTTCATAGCACAGGTCGCAGAATGCATGGCTGACAGTTGTGTAAGTAACAAGTACATTTACTCAAGTACTGAACTTTAATACACTTTTGTAGAATTTTTCTTTTACTTCTACTCCACTGCATCTCAGAGGTAAATATTTTACTCCACTACAATTATTTAAAATTATAAAAAAGTAGTTACTAGTTACTTGGTAGATTCAAAGCATTTTTATAGTTTTATTCATTTGTGAAATGGGACATGCTGCCAAACGAGTACTTATACTTTTAGTACTTAAATATCATTTTAATGCAATTACCTTTGTAATTTTACAATTTTACTCAAGTACATTGCTGGGGGTGGGGGTCTTACCTTGTGAGAGACAGGACTGGAGGGCAGCTCCTCTACAGTGACTCTGGCTCTTCCATGGTCATTACCTGAGACCCCTGGTGGAGGAAGAGGATAGTGAGCAAGCGTGGCACCGATTGCCGCGCTGCGAGCTTGCAGATCTGCTATTTTTATCGATCCGACTCTATAATCTCCTAAATCCAAACAGTTTTTTGAAAAACCTACGTTTCCATATCAATGGTGCTTAAACGTTTTCATGTCAAGGACCCCCTCACGATATTTCATTCCAGGGACCCCCAGAAGCAAAATTTTGAGTTACAAATGTTCGCAAAAAAATAGCAAATCTACAAGATCGCAGTGGGCTTGTATATCTGCTATTTTTCAATAGTTAAAGCATAAAATAATTCCATGTCTTAATGGGTTAATTCTGTGCTGGTCAATAAAAACCAAACAATACCCACCTGTGCCGTCGCCGGACGCAGAGATGGAACGTGCTTTCCTATAGGAGTTCAAAGGATTGTCCTTAGCGCCATCTGTTTAATTTGGAGTGAATAGTCCACAGTTGATCAGTGTGTTAAAATATACCATCGTCTTTAATGTTTTTTCTTTACGGCCATCTCTGCTACTGACTCACCTGCCAGTGAGGAGCCCCCACCGGGAGGACGTAGGGCTTTCGTCCTACTCCTCCCGCCTAACACTCCCTGCTGACAGGTGTCGCCCCAGCCCGCGGGAGTACATGCAATAACCTATATTATACTGACCACCCGGCTTCCCTCCCCCGAGACACGGGTCAATTGTGTTCGCATTGACGCCTGACTAGGGGTGTAACGATACATTATTAATAGCGATTCTTAAAAATACTAAATACAATGCACAAGTAGGTAGTATCGATACAATCGATTCTTTGCACTGACAATTCGATACGATACAAAATAAAAAGATATGATTCGATTTTAGCTGTTCTCATTTCGATATACTTCAATTTTTTTAAGTTAAAAACGATATTTCGATAGTTACTATATCGTTACACCCCTACGCCTGACAAAGCCGGATGCACCACGGTGGATTCGAACCCACAACCTCCGTAGGCAGGGACTAAATCACTGCTCCACCCGAGTGCCTAGTCCATGTATTTAACCACATGAACCTCAGTGTCCTTTTTCTGGGTGGGGAACATTCACCTATAAATAGCAGATTTACAAGAGCTTGAAGATCGGCTATTTTCAGCAAAGAGATTTGATGTACACTGGAAAAAAAGAGTTGTAAGTCAGCTCAATTTTGGGTTTCAGTGGTTAAAGGGCAACTTGTCCAACTTTTAACTCGAGTCCTGCCTGGAAAAACTCCCTCGGCCTGTGCTAAAAACATCCTTTACGTAGGCTTTCCAATGCCTTTGAGACCAAAAGCATAGTAAAGTGTTATGTCAGATGTCCTGCTCCCCACAACAGAACAATTGGATTCAACGTCAACAACTTCCACGCATTCAAAAATATACAGTATTTGTTTTGAATATTTGCCAGGCTCCCTGTATAATGTACATGTGTGTCAAATAGAGAATGTAACATGTATGTTCCTTGTGTTTTTATTATGAGCATCGCTGTGAGTGCCGCACCTGTTTCAGCAGGGGTCTCGCTGATACCAGCAGAAGAGTCTTCCTGAAAGTGCGGACGGCGGTTTATCTTGCCTGGACTGGCCTCTCCGACCACATTATTAACGTTTGACAAGGGCACTGCCTGACGCTCCTGGAAGTCAACAATGACAATAAAAACACATAATACATCACCACTTACTGTATTAACATTATGTGGTGGTGAGATGACATTGTTCATAAAAATAATTTAATTCATTCAACATGATTTGCCAGTTTAACCTGGCATCACTATTTTAAGCATGTCATGGCATGTCCATTTTTCTAACGTTTTTTTAAAACTATTTCAAACAATTTATAGCCCATCTACAACCTCACATCGAGTTTGGAGACCGTCTGGGCTGAGGATGGGGGTGATAAGCCATTTCGCAATAAGGGGAGGCTATGGCTATTTGGGGATCCTTGGCATGAAAAGGCTTGGGAACGGCTGACCTATAATTGTTCTCCATGTTAATCATTCTGAGCTTTATGGCTCTTTATAGAGACAGAGTTATGATTCTGTGCTTAATTTTGTGTGAAATTGGCTAGCTTGCCTGTGTATGGCTTGCCTGTGTATGTGTGTATACACATAGGTGTCCATGCATGCATACATACGGTACATGTGATCGTGAATGTGCGGACATCCATCTATCCGTCTCTCTGACTGCCAAACAACATCGTGAGTTCTTGGGAATTCCATTTCGTGTGTGTTTGTGTGTGAATGAGATAGAGAAGAGAGCATTGATGTAATCCCGCCTACCGGATTGAAGAGCTCGGTTGTCAGGCCAAGGTAGTTATGCAATGCCAAGAAGGTGACTCTCTGGAGGCGCACCATGATAATCTGGAGGAACACACACAAAGACAAGAATGCCTCAAAATGCTTTTCATCCAGTCTATTACAGTAGGCGCTGGTGGTGTGGTTGAGGTTGCTCTGAGGGAGTTCTGTTGAAAAAATAAAATAGCCTAAACAAATGGCTTTAAAATAAACCTGTATCCGGGACAGTGTTGATTTTGTCGACTAAAACTATGATGAAAAATGTGTGTTGACTGCGTTTTTGTCACTGATGAAAACTAAATAAAAACTATATAAAAACTAAGCTGTGATGACTAAAACTAAAACTAAATATATTGACAATTCCGTCAACAAAATAAAAACTAGACTAAAACGTTAGGGAGGGACTAGTAGAGGAGAAAGTCATTTTATGTTTGGTTTCTCTCAGGTGTTGCTTGCTGAAAATAGCAGATCTACAAGCTCGCAACGCGACGCGTTGCGAGCTTGTAGATCGGCTATTTTCAGCATGCAACCAAATGTAAAATCAGTCATTACGATGCCATCAAGGCCTGCCAAAATACATTTTAGTTGACTAGATCAACTGTAGATTTAGTCAACTAAAATCTCATGATTCAGGAGACTAAATTATGACTAAAACTAAATGAGATTTTATTCAAAAGACTATGACTAAAACTAAATCAAAATTTGCTGTCAAAAACAACACTGATCCGGGACAGGTTATTCAGTAATCTTACCTCTGAGTGTAAAATAGATCCAAATCCTCAGTGTTAATCTAACTTTGAGTGTAAAAGGTTTTAACACAACACATTTTACACTCTCATAAATGAATAGAAGATGTTCCTCGGTAGAGAACCATTACCTGAATAACGCGTACAAGCGTCTCTGGGTATTTCTCAAACACCGACTGGAAAGCTGATGCGGGCAAACGCAATATAGTGGAGCGAGAAGCAGCCCGCGCTGACACCGTCTTGTACGGCGCTGGATATCCCTGTGTGGCAGGCAAAAGGAAAATGGTCATGATAGGCAATAAAGGAACGTACCAATCTCCAACTGTAGAATCGACCCGCTGTTTTATGAATTGGTTCGTTTAATGAAAGACAGTCGAACTAAACCACAATTATAGTAATATGTATACAACTGTATTGAAAATGTAAAAAAAACACAGTGGACCATCCAGGTCCAAACCTGGATGGTTCGAGCGGCGCGATTACATACAAAGTGAATGGAAAGACAAGACAACGCGCGAACAGGCTCAGCGCGAACCATCCAAACGGGGCGGCGCACCACTTAGAAAAATCCAACTGAAGCGACCATCGCTTCACCCCCACTCCACCCATCGCGTCCTGACAGCCAATCGGCGTTGATGTTGTCCGGAGACACGGACATGTTTTTGGTGTTTGGAGTTGGGACTCCCTTTTCTCCAGGTGTTTCACCTTGATTCCAACGGGACGGGATGATTTTTTTACCAACGCGGACCTGCGTGACCAAAGTGAAGCGATAGAAGAGAGTAAGAGACTAGAATAGAAGAAATAGCTTCAGGTTTGAACCCAGCTTAAGACTTGATTTCAGACTTGATAAAGCCAATCTGATTTCAATCTGGATAGGCCAAAAATCTAATGAGGATAGAGACAGGGCAGATGGAGGAAAGATAGGGAACTCACGGTGATGATATCCAGAATACTGAGAAGGCTGTGGACACTGTCCCCAGGGAGAACATCCTTCACTACTGGCTCTGTGCCATCCTGCAATACAATAACACACACACAATATAGGGCTTATACATACAATAACATCCACTTATTTTAATATATCCATGGTCCAGACACAAACCTTTTCAAGGAGATTCAAGGCAAGCGTGTCAATGCATGCTTATAATGCGTGCACAGGAAAGAGAATGGGTTTGGGTTTGCGTTAGCATGCATGATTTGCCATGTGGGATGTCTGAATGTCGATTGGAACAGTCAAAGCACAAACGGCATTTAAATGCACCTGTCGCCCTCGGCAGCATGAATAAATGCGAGCGCCCAGTGGGCCACTTTTGGTAAGCAGAACTGGCGCTGCGAGATTAACCTAACGCCGGGGTAAGGTGTCCCTATCTACAAGCTCAAAACGTGTCGCACTGGCGCGTTTTGAGCTATTTTTTAAATGGAATCCTGAATAATCTTTTGCTATTTTGGAATTGGAATCCTGAAAAGTATAAAGGTTAACTTTATGAACTTAAATACAAATACATTGGACATTAAAAAAGTGTGTGTGTGTGTGTGTGTGTGTGTGTGTGTGTGTGTGTGTGTGTGTGTGTGTGTGTGTGTGTGTGTGTGTGTGTGTGTGTGTGTGTGTGTGTGTATTGCAGGTTTCTACAGTAAGTAGCTCCCTACGGTCACAATTAAAGCGGGTCATGTTTGCATGTTTAGAATTGTTAACAGCTGAAATAAATAATATACCAGTGTTCCGATATTAAGCTGCGGGTCGCATTAAGTGAAGGTGGGGGCCGCCAGTTGCCCATGTATGACCTACATTCTCATGGATGCAAAGTTCAAGTCGTCCATCCTGAACAACGTAGATGCTGTCGTCATCCTCTCCGGGCCTGAACAGCCCCTCCCCCTCCTGTAGCTCTATGACGATCATGTGACGACACAACTCTAGGAACAGAGGCTTCTCAAAGTGGCCCAGAACCCTGAAAGCATGAACCAGCAATAAACATAGGAAACATTCGGAAAACGCAACTCAATGGGAAAGTTTAATTAAGCAATATTACACGAGAGGGTGTGCTTTACCGTGATTATCGGCACAACAGCGTTGCTAGCAGGAACGAGGCGGAGCCGAGTTCAGTAAGCAGCGTTGGTAAGGCACACCCTTGAGTGTAATATTGCAATTATACAACAGTTACCCAACAAAATTAAAAAATAAAAAACACGTCAGCTCCATTTCATTGTAATTAGGATAATGACAGATTTAGCTACTATGTACCTGAACTTCCCATGAAAACTGCTAGAGTAGCTGCTTAGCATAGTGCAGGGGCAGGACAGCTAATTAGTTTACATTTGTTTAGACCAGTGTGGTAATGCTCGTTCGCACGGGCAAATAGCTATTTCAACCAATCAGATTGCTTGGTTGGAACAACCTGTTGTATAATTTTGTATATTTTTCTGGTATAATCCTTTGGGAGATGAAGTCACCAGGAAATGAAAACCTGCCTACAGCAATGGGTTGCTGTGAAGGAAAATGGATTTATCCATCTCCAGAGTCACTGGCATTACCTGACATTTTTGAGCATGTAGAGAACCTCGGAGGGCAAGTTGGAGCTCTGCACATCAAACTCTGTGAGGTCAGCTTCCAACAGGGAGGGAGGGGGCTCCTTGGGCTGCAAGGTGGGAGGGTCCTTACGAATTCTAAGGATTCTGTTAAGACATGCAAACATCCACAAATGTCATTACTAAACAAATTCCATGAGTTCCATGGATGCATGCACATACAAACAAGCAGTGGTGTAAAGTAAATAAGTACACCTACTCAGGTTTTGTACTTAAGTACAATGTTGAGGTATTTTTACTTTAATGGAGTATTTCCAAATTTCAATACTCTTACTTCTACTCCACTACATCTCAGAGGCAAATATTGTACTTTTACTCCACTACAATTATATGAAAACATGATTTACAAGTTACTTTGTAGATTTAGATTATTAAAACCAAACACACAAACCACTTCAACCCTATATATATGTTTGAAATTAGCAGCTCACAATGCATTGTGAGCTTGTAGATCTGTCGGCTATTTTCAAGAGATTTTATTAGACACTTTTGAACATGTGAAATGGGACATTTCTGCACAATGGGTACTTTTTATTTTTCTACTTTAAGTACATTTTAATACCAATAGTTTTGTACTTTTAGAGATACTTTTACTTAAGTAAGAAATGTGAGTACTTTTTCCACCACGCCAATCAAGTTAATAACGGATCATACTTGTGCGCTATGCTGAGAACTTTGGTTCTTTTCCGTATGCGTTGTGTCGTTTTGGAGACTGAGGCGGAGGGTGCAGATGACAGGGTCTGGACCTGCATGAACAAAAAAAGTAAAGTTACAACTTTTTGGCCGTTTTCAATACTGACAAGAACATAAAATGTGTCTCGTTGTGGTTGAAATTAATCAAGTTAGAAATATCCAGTTATCCACAGAAGCTTTTCAAGATGGGGTGCTGTTTTTACTTAATGCATAAAAGATTACAAGATGCAGCTAACTGATGACATATCCCAAATACATGCTTTTTTTTTTTTTGTCTTGAAATACTCAAACTCAAACCAGTGACAACATGCTACTAAATAGACCTACTCTTAAATACCAAAGACATGGGTTACACACATTGAACATACACTTTGTGAGTGTCTGTGAAATGTATGTATATTTGTGAGTGAGTGAGTGAATGAATATTAAAGAACCTTTCGCATTATCTTCCTCCCATAAAAGAGCACTTTATCCCTCTTTCTGAAGCGATAGTGAGGTTCACCAGCCTGGTGTACACCTTGACACACACACACACACACACACACACACACACACACACACACAGACACACAGACACACAGACACACACACACACACACACACACACACACACACACACACACACACACACACACACACACACACACACAGTTAAACTTCTTACTTCTTACTTAAAGGGTACATTCTTAAGCAGCTTAGAGAAACAACAGGTCGCCCTCAAATGAACCATGTCAATCTCAGAGACTCAGAAGAAAGTAAAAAACAAACCAAAATAAATTATACTACATAAGATATCATGTACTTTCAGGCGACCCCACAATGAGACGATTATTGCTGCAAAATAAGCCTGACAGGGTGACGCATCAGGTCGGATGACAGATCCTGCTTCACGCTTGAAGGGGTTTAATCATCAGAGAAAGCCTTGATTGACCAATTAGAATAGAGTATTTAACAGAGAAATAAGAAAGGGTGCATTACACTGACTGACTGCATTACGTAGTGCAGGAAGAACATAACTCACTGGTCAGACTGTATCTTCTGTACAGGAAAAGCACCACAATACCAATCAGAGTCACTGCAACAGCAGCCCCAATCAGTACGCCAGTGAGCTGTAAAGTGTGATTCATAGGGCAGACAAGAGCACAGCAGCAATAAGAATATTTACACATGAAAATGATGCAAGCTGAATCAAAGGACATAGCAGAAAGGACACTTGAAATCAATAGTTCTTTACAGATTTGAAACAGCAAAACGTTTACAAATAAAAACTAGACTGCACTCTGTCGAGGTGTCAACTTGCACCTCGTGCACTCGTGTCTCCTATATGGCCTACTTGTGCGCCAGCAGAGCGCGCAAGTACTGCGATCGGTGATAGGTATGTGGGTGGTGTTTGGTGGTGACGTCACCGAGAACGCTGCTCCCTCATTGGCTAAAGTAGCCTGGAACCTACATGTTCGCGCCGTTCCGCGATTTGTTTATGTCTCTCGCATCACAGTCTGGAAAATACTCAGTTGACTCGCATTACTGAACGTCCGTTGTGACGTAGCGAGGTCGTTGCTGATTGGGTGTTGTTCCAACGAATCAGAGCAGAGTTAGGGTAGCTACGTCATCAGCCAGCCAATACAGACTGGTGTATTCGTCCCGCCCCGCACCACAGACCAATCGGAAGCCGCAGTGGCTGGAAAGCCACGTGGTGTTGTTACAACGAATCAAGGTAGCTGCGTCCTCAGCCAGCCAATACACACGCGAGGAGGGCTTTCCGTGCGGCTTTTGACCAAGGATAAACGCTGGTGTGTTTGACAGACATCACCAAAGACCAATCGGAAGCCATGGCTGTGTGAATCCCGCTCCTATGTCCCACCTCCGCTTGGAGATAGGAGCCTTTCCAGACTGTGATGCGGAGAGACATTAAAAAGTCGGGGAACGGAGCGAACAGGCTGGCTCCAGGCTATGGCTAAAGGCTAGGGCTGTCACGATATGACATTTTACATGACGATTAATTGTCACTCAAATAATTGGCGATTAACGATTTAATTGTGTATTTGTCGTTGATAATTACATTTCTGTTTGGCTTTTCTGTTTGGCTTTTAGGCTTTGAAGTTGCATATGGTAGACATGACACATAACCTAAATATACAAATACATTACTGACATATTTGACAACTTACTACTTAAAAAATAACATTGATAGAGGAAATAGCCGATCTACAAGCTCACAACGTGTCGTGATGCGACGCGTTGTGAGCTTGTAGATCTGCTATTTCCACTATTTCTAAAATTTTTCAACATTCACGATTATGACGATTGTGACAAAATAATTGCGATAATGTCAAATAATCACGATTAGACGATTATGTAATAATTGTGACAGCCCTACTAAAGGCCCTACCTTTGTACGGTCAGGAGCACACACATACAGACAGCAGACTTTGTACTGTCGGCTGGATACAGACAGCAGTGATCGCAGTACTTGTGCGCTCTGCTAGCGCAAGTAACAAGATAATCAGTTCATACTGTAAAAGCTGGCAAGCAGGTGTCCAATTTGTTTGTTATTCCAACATGGGAATCTGGCTTCGAATCTGTTTTTAGTAGATTTCAAGAGAATGGTGCAGCATAGCTGAAAGCATGTTTCAGCTCTCACAGGGGGATATGAGATATGAGATATCTCTGTGTTTATTTGAGCGTGTAATGATAATACACCCATTGAGACCTGAGGCCGATTCTACAAATGCCTTCTAAATCAGTAGTTCTCACACTTCCAAGATGTTTCAAAGATGTTCAAAGATAGCAGATGTAAAAGCTTGCAGCTTGTATATCTGCCATTTTTGAATAGCCAACTCAAACATAAAACATTATCCAAATACTTTTGCGGTTTTAATGGGCTTTAAACATTAGAGTGACTCATTCACCAAACATGTAATAAAGAAAAACTGGTGGTAAGTGCAAATGTTCCAAGTTTAGGCCAATCAAAGGTCTGCACAAAAACATGGTCTAAATGAGGTCTGGTCACATTCTTGACTTACATTAACTTCAGTGGCTACCATGAGCAAGGTCAAGGTAAAAACAATTAAATGCTTGGAAGCTTCCTTCCTTTTGTCACTGCAAAATATTCAAGCTCGATTGTACGATAATTAAGATAATCAGTCTTCCATGACTACGTCATGGAGGAGAACGTTTATGACTCGGTATACAGTATCCTCGTTTAAATATGAATACTATGTGTCTTGTTAGGTTTTCTTCAAAGTTTGTTATCAATCCCTGCTGTTTTAGGAGCAGTAATTGGCAGCAGTCAAGGTAGGTTTGTTTATCTCATACCATGGTTGTCTGCATTCTCTCCTCCACAAACTGTAAAACTCGTGCTCTAATGTCATTCCTGCTGTTCGCCAACATCTAAGAGAACAAATACAAATATAATAATAACATAATAGTAAGACATTAGCAACTATAAGACATACCCATCTGTGACTGCTAAAAGTGAAAGTGATCACTAAACCAATCAATGTGTCTGTTGTTATTGTTCATAAACAGAATATAGCTTGAATGTGTGCATAGTGCATGCCAGTGTAGACAGATTTCATATGCAAATAAACACGTGTTTAATTAATTACGATTATAACATAAAATGCGAGTAGTATAATGTGCTATAAATATCATATCTTTATTAATTTGTATATGAGCGTGCTGATGATGTCACTCACTGAAGTAGCCCAGCTGCACAGATCCCCATCTTCTCCCTGGCAAGATTCCAGGGCCATCCTGTAAACCTGAGTAATATTATAATACCAACAACAAAAAAGCATCATTCAGCTGACAGCTTAGAAGAACTGTGAGTAAAATGGAGAAGTATGTTCACCATGTGATCTATTCTAGGTCAGGACCCAGGACATAGCAAACAGGACGCGGTATATTTTCCAATATTACATTACCCCGTAGGCTATGAACGAGGACGAAGTTCAATCCTGCTGAACACCAAAATGCAACAGTAGGAAAAGTAGAGCAGATTGGACACAAGTTTTCCCAAGACGATTAATTTAAGAAGGAACTACTTCAGAGTGAACTTCTTGCAAGAGCCGAAGTGCGTTATTATTTTGTCTCCTACTAGGACACACACATAACCTAACTCAATGTAGAGTTCTCACTCTGTCTAATGTAATGGAGCAGAGCTACAAATAATGTATGCTAGTATATGATATGTGATATGTCAAGCAGATACAATTACACTGCCATGGCATGAACACATCTTGGCTAATTTGCTTGTTACTATACGTTACTAATATGGCATTTTAATAATAACATTACAACGAGATGAGCCAGCAGCCATGCAGGTCGGACGCGTTTTTTCTCGCTCCTCAACTTCTCGCCGGAGCCGCCGCCGCGCGCCAGTAAACTACTCACCAGGGACAAAGGGATGGATATTTTTATCTTTTCTAACGTTTCTCGTATGGTTTACCGACTCATGCTTGAGTTCACCGTGGATCCCACATAACTTGGATACGATGGATTATGTGCAGGACAGAGAGGAATCACACAGTGATTTTTATCTCCACGGTGGGTCGGAATCCAAACACCTTGGCTACGGGAGAATGACTGTCTTTGGTGCGCTGATCTCAACAAAGAACAAACCCCCAGTTGGCAGTAGTATGGACAGAAGGTCCTGTATTTACTTTTTGCTGCTACTCTGTGGAGATATAGAGACCCACCCTGGCCCGGTTGCAACCCGACAGATGACTCGCAGACTCGCCGCCGTTCTCGCAGCCGCGGATGGTCTTTCCACGGTCGACTCATCGCCATTGTCGACCAGTGAGGTTACCAACACGGCCAACTCGGAGGAACCACGGATCCACGAGGGACCACCCGACCCACGGAGCACCTCGGACGTCGGTGTGTTCACCCCCGCGCCGGCTCCACCACCCGACATCGTGGCTGTTGGTGCCCAGTTCGCGGCAGTCGGATCCCCGGAGATTACCAGTACCACCGAGCAGGATGTCCCCCCGCTGGCCCCGCCACCCCCCAGGGATCGAAACCAATCATGGCTGTTGGCGTACCTCGGCTTTGATACAATCTGCGCCGGCGCCGCCACCTCGACACCTCGCGCCGATGAAAGAAGCTGGATATCCCATTGTCTAGGTTCTCAGACATCAACGGGACATGACCTCCCCCCCACCCCCAGCGCCCCCCTACCCCCAATACACACGGATGTGGACTCACACACAGGGGAAACCCCCTCCCCCAGCCCTGATAATGGCTATTTGAACACCTCAGACATGAAAGGTACTTTTGTGAAAAGAGGACTGAAAATGATTCATCTCAACATCAACAGTTTGAAACCCAAACTGGAACAAATCAAAGCTATGTTTCTTGATGGTAAGGTACACATTTTAACCTTCTCAGAGACTAAACTCGATGACTCATTCTCAGATACTAGCATTGAAATAGCCAATTACACTGTCATTAGGAATGATAGGAACAGGAAGGGAGGCGGTGTTTGCATGTATATTCACAATGATTTAAATTTTATCATTCGCCCTGACCTACACCACAGCTCTCTTGAAACTGTATGGGTCGAGATAATTTTTGAACATGCTAAAAATATACTAATATGCGCAGTCTATAGACCCCCTGACCAGAATGACTTCTTTGAGCTGTTTGAGGAGAGCTTAGCAAAGGTGGACGGTATTGAGTATTATGCTTTGGGCGACTGGAATGTTTGTGCTTTGCGTAAAGAAGCACCCCTGTTCAAGTCCTTTAATGGGTTATGTAATCAATATGGTCTCACTCAGCTCGTTACCGTACCTACCAGGGTGACGGAGCACTCCCAAACCCTCATAGATCTCATCGTAACCACAGACAAATCCAAAGTCACCGCTAGCGGGGCTATTGTATGCGGTCTTAGTGATCATTACATGATCTACTGTACGCGTAAAATACACAAACCCAAGGCTAGTGGTCACAAAACAGTGGTAGCTAGAAGCCTCAAAAACTACTCCAGTGAGGCATTAAATCACACACTAGCGAATACTGACTTTTCTTCTGAACTGAATTGTACAAATGTCGAAGGAGCATGGTGTGGTTTTAAAACCAAATTGACCAATGCTCTAGACGACGTGGCCCCCTTGCAAACCACCAGGGTTAAAGCCCGCCAAGAGCCATGGTATAACTCAGATATAGCCGAATCAGCTAAACTCAGAGACAAAAAGTACGATGAAAAACGTAAGTGTTGCAAAAAGCTTAGGAAAAAATTCAACCCTGACCTCAAGATCCAAATCAAACATCTTACTGCTCAGTGCAAGAAACTCAGAAACCAGACGATCGCACTATGTAGATCCGCCCAAAAAGACTACATCGACACCAAAATCGACGAATACAAAAATAAACCACGAGACCTATGGAAGTTGCTTAACAACCAATTAGGCTTAAAATCTAAAAACATATGCCACAGCATAAACATCAAAACGGACGCCGCTCTCATTTCTGACAAATGTGAAGTAGCTACCCATCTTAACAAAACCTTTACCACCATGGCCCATTCACTGGTTGAAAGACTGGTCGCCCCATCTGGGCGGTATGGTATAAATTTTGTTAAGAAATACTACAATAAACTGGGTGTCATAAAAGACAGTTTTAAACTTGCCACAGTGACAACTGATGAAGTGTTTAAAAAACTGAGCGCCCTACCTCAGCACAAGGCCACTGGCCTTGATAAAATTCCAGCTAGATTTCTCAGAGATTCAGCCGCCACCATTGCTCCAATCATTACCCACATAATTAACCTTTCCATCGAACAGGGTCATGTCCCACAGGACTTCAAACTAGCAAAAGTAACCCCCCTGCATAAAAAAGGTAGCAAACTAGACCCTGGAAACTACCGTCCCGTTTCCATTCTCAGCTCCATATCCAAAGTCATGGAGAAAATAGTCTACGAACAGATTGCAAGATATCTCGATGAGAATAATCTGATTTACGAGTTCCAATCTGGATTCAGAAAATCTCATTCCACCGACACATGCCTTCTCTATTTGACTGACCAAATCAAACGCGAAGCGGATGACGGCAAATATAGCGGCATGGTCATGATGGACCTCCAGAAGGCATTTGATACCGTAAATCATTCTATTCTGATTGAGAAACTAAAAGCCATCGGTCTTGACAGCGCAGCAGTGAGTTGGATGCAATCTTACCTGGTGGGGAGGGAACAGGTGGTGGAGATTAACGGTACCATGTCCCCCCCCCTCCCAGTAAGCTGTGGTGTTCCTCAAGGTAGCATACTGGGGCCTCTGTTGTTCCTAATATACGTGAACGACATGGCATCTGCTTGTGACTGCAACCTGTTCCTGTTCGCGGATGACTCGGCTCTCCTAGTCTCGGGCAAGGACCACTTGCAGGTTGAGAAGACACTTAACTCTGAACTAAGTAAGATCTGCACATGGCTTAACGACAACAAATTATCAATTCACCTGGGAAAAACGGAGTCCATCCTCTTTGGAACAAATCATAACCTCAAAAAGGTCGATAACTTCACAATCAAAGTGGGTGACAAGGTCATAACACGAAAAAACGAAATCTCTTATTTAGGATGTATCCTGGAAGCTAATCTTTCCAGTGAAAAGATGACTTCTAAAGTAATAAATAAAATCAACCAACGAACTCGTTTCCTACAGAGGATAGCCCCGATGGTCAATTTTAACACACTGAAGACCATAGCTGGTGCAATAATCCAGCCCCTCTTTGACTACGGAGTCCACGTATGGTATCGTGACGCCCCACAAGCCCTGAAAACTAAACTCCAAACAGCCCAAAATAAACTAATTAGGGTCCTGCTTAGCCTTCCCTATCAGACTCACCTCACCGCTACTCACCAATTAAGAGTGGGGTGGCTCAGAGTAGATGACAGAGTACAGCAGCTTGCAATGGGCCTGGTGTACAAGATACACTACACCACTATGATACCCAAGTACCTGTCAAAATACTTTATAAACATTAAGGATGTCCATAATTACAACACCAGAGGCAGCGCCACAGATCACTTTCAACCCAGAGTCAAAACCAACAAAGGGTCAAACTCTTTTTTCTGCTATACCACCAAAATGTGGAAAGCCTTACCGAAGGCCATAAAGGAGTGTGGATCACTTGCATCCTTTAAAATTGCCCTGAAAAGCCACTTACAGGCAGCAGCCGTTCGCAACTGGTAATAATGAACCTAGCCCCAACCCTACCCTCCCCTGCCCCTTCTTTGTATATACTGTTTGTTTAAGAATTACTGTCTTTGTTTTGTTTTTCTTTACATATCTACTGCATAGTACTGTGTTCTATCTGTCTGTCATTCAATGTTATATGAGATACTTAAATGGTTTCCAGTGGAAATAAGCTTAGTCTTTTCATGGATCTCCTTTTAGTAGACCTTGTACCAGTGAACTGTACCGTCATGAAACTGTACCTTTTCCTATGCAAACTTCTAATAAAGTCTTCAATCAATCAAACTAAGTTAGCTGCCTAAAGTTAGCAGGCTGCAAGTGATCATGATCATAATTACCTACAAATCCAACAGCAAATGATGTTGCAGAGAGGCGGACGATTAATTAACTCCAAACAACTGCCAATGGTGCAGAGAGAAAAGCTAACAGGCTAATAATTGACAACTAACTTACTTTTCCTGTGTTGACGGTGTCGCTTCAGTTGTTTGGCTCCACCCATTTAACCCTACAGGACCAATGGCTGCTCTGGAATCTCTCGTTGCTGTGATACGGTAAATCGTGGCTAACCAATCATATGCGGCTAAAAGACAGCCTTGTCAAAAAGGTTCCTGTTTACATTGGGCCGCCCCTCCGCCCCCTTTTCTGCATGTACGAAGCAAAGCATTAAGCAAATGTAACCAGGCCTGTCAACTCTCCTGGTTTTCCCAGGAGTCTCCTGGATTTTGAACCCCTCTCCTGGGAGTCTCCTGGATTGGCAAATCTCCTGGATTTCTCCTGGATTTTGTATCAAACTCCCAAAATTCACCAGAACACAGGAAATTACATCTACTATGTTAACATTTTTCTGGGGGAGGACCCCCAGACCCCCCGCTTTAGGGGTGGGGGCAATGCATGCAAGAAAGATCATACAGATATTCACTTAAGTAATGACTTAAAGATGAGAAATCATTATCAAAGATGTCCTTTTGCTTCAGTCATCAAATCTGTACAACAACATTTGGCATTTTAAGGCTGAAATTGTACCCATGCTAGTAAAGTAAGCCTGATAAATGTATCAAACATGCACAAAATTCAACAGAACACAGGAAAAAATATCTATTAATACGTTTTGGGGAGAGGACCCCCCAGACCCCGGTTGGGGAGTTCCGCGCGCCCCCCAAAAATAAATCTCCTGGATTCTGACAGTCCAATGTTGACAACCCTGAATGTAACCCACATCTTTTTCTTTATAACAGTTAGGGTATGTTGCACAGATCCCCGCCGTGTGTTCATTTCATTCATGGTAAATGTTCAGCATTCACCTCAGTTACACCATAACAACACAATAATGAACAATCTGTTATGGTACACATAACAAAAAAAAAAATAACAAAAAAATTTATATATATATATATATATATATATATATATATAATATATATATATATATATATATATATATAATATATATATATATAAATTGTGTGTGTCTATTATGTCCATTTTTGAACACCCGTTCTCCGAGGACATTACCTTTCGCCACTGGATGGCGCTGCGCGTTCACTTAATTTGGTTGCTTGGTTCATTCATTCGTTCGTTTTGTTCATTTAGGTGGTTTATCTGCAGTCTGCTCTGAACTATAAATATATTATACTACTACCATAAGCCTGTGAGAGTGTGAGTATATGATGGTATGAATCTATGATACAAAATGTGTCATGCTGGTTATAGCTAACAGACAAATCCAGCCAGGGGTATTGCACTGCACTGCTGCTCAAACTAGACTGTTTAAAAGTTTAAGATTGTGTAGGTAGGTGTCAGTGAATTGTCTAATGTTTAGTCATGCACAGCACAGCCACATTAGCAACCAGTTTTGCTCTTTATCAGAAGATGAGAATATAATTGCACATAATGTAACTGTAAGATGGCTCTTGAGCCCCATGTGTTCATGCAGTCATGTGAGGCTACAACTTGGTTTTATAGAATGTGATTTTAATGCCTTTCTTATGACTCCAGCCTTGTTAACATCTTATGGACCAGACCAGTGACTATTTTAGCTGGACTAGGCCTACAACACAGGCCTGCTCCTAAAACTGCAACATTTGATCCTTCACTTTTCATACTAGTCGGGGGCCTTAGGGAGATAGAATGGTAATTTCGTGCTAATCAGTCTAAAAGCGCAAAGTTTTGCACAGATGTAGCCCAGGGCATGCTCTAATGATTTAGCTAGGGCGCCCGAGTCGGTGACCTTCGGGGTCGCCACAGCGGCCAAATCAAGTTGGGCTCCCATCGACTTTCTATACAGGAGGAAAATACCCAGAAAAACATCTGCTTTAAGTAGGATGTGAGGGGTCTATAGGGGTTTGTCATGATGCTGAATCCATTGCAAGCATTTGTTTTGCACAAAAATGTCTTAGTATGTCTTTATCTCTTGCCATCTGTAGAGGCCTTAGTCATTAGTCAACTATTTGTCCACTCTTCTTAGTCATTAGTCAACTATTTGTCCACTCTTCTCACCATTAGCTATTTCACATCCTTTTGCTCCTCTCTCCCTTCATTTCTTGTTTTCTGCATCAGATTAAGCACATTCAGTATTTGGACCATATCAAGTTCATATTCATTAGGCATACTGAGAGGCAATAGACATGTCTATCGGATTCAGTACATGTTCAACACTAGGTTCAATTCCTTTTTATTATACATGGCAAAAATATAAAAACATGATATAAGATTGGATGGTGTTTGACGGATTCAGTACATGTTCAACTCTATTTTCAATTCCTTTTTATTATACATGGCAAAAATAATATAAAAACATGATATAAGATTGGATGGTGTTTGACATCCAAAAGATATATATATATATATATTTGTTACTATGATAAAGATGCAGACTCTCAATGAAAAGTCATACAAAAGTAAATGGTATAGCTGAGCATATTAGTTTAAATACTATTCCACAGGCTAGACTATGTGCGTTGCCATAATTGCCCCATATATCATTTCATATCCTTCCAAATCCTTCTTAAAACACTAAATAACACAAATCTGTTTCAAAGTGTAACTGATTTCTCAACAAAATCGGCTGAATTACTAATTAGCAGTTACATACTGTACAGTAGGCTGAAGATTGACTTCATACATTCACATACAGACATAAAACAAATATTTTCTGGCATTTCCTTTATAGTGCTTCCTCTCTCTTTTACAGGGGTAGAATAAGAAATCCAGATAATTTTGGGGGGGGCAACATTTTAGCTGCATGTGTCAGCTAGATTATAACCCAATACACAAACACAAAAATGCTTAGACACACATAATTACAAACTTTGTTCATCATCATTCACACAAGCAAACAGAAAATGTAAAACTCCTTCTAGTTATGTTAAACAATTTAACCATCCCTCTTCTCTGTATCTTTACCCTTTTTTTGTTCTCCCACTCACTCCTCATTTTCCATCACTCTCCGGATTTATTTGTTGAGGTACTTGGCCACAGAGTGATAGGCCAAAAGGATCTCAGAGTCATTGGGGCAGGTGTAACGGAACTCGTCTTGCTCGTATGCCTTCTTCAGGTAGCGAGTCAGACCAGTCAGGGCCTCCGGAATGTCAAAGTCACGGTACTTCTTGCATACCACCTGGAGGATAGGAGTACAAACATATTGACATTTATTTTATTAGTGTTATTATGAATTGTTTTTCTAATACAATTAGATAATTTACAGTGGACAAATTGGTCCCAGATGGCAGAATATGTTGTATCGCTAACCTTCACTATGTTGAGTTTGGGAAGCAGGTTACAGTCTGCCAAGGACAGGGAGTTTCCATCCAGATAGTGCCGTGTGGACTGGTTGGCATCTGGGTTCTGGTCCAGCTCATGCGGGAGAGGGGTCAGCAGGTATTGGTCCAACTTCATCAAGCTCTTGAGGAACTTCTTCTCTAGCACTGAATGACAAACATTTTCACAAAAGTGCATCCGACAGAGATGTGAGTCAGGTCTGGTGTTTTATTTTGTTTTAGTTTTTTGTCAGAGTATAGGCCTACTTTAATCAGTTATAAATGTATTTTGAAAGTTTAACAAGTTTATTAGAAGAACAAGTAATAAAAAGCCTATAAACATAGTGGTCTAGTAGGCTAATAATAACGAAATGTCCAATCCTCAATTACCTTACTAAATCTACAAAGGCTGTAATTTCATTTGGAGAGTCAAAATAATTGTAAAACTACAAAAAATATGGTAAGTGATCACCTGGCTGATATAGCACAAACATCTAACTCACAACTTCCAAGCAGCCAATCCCCAGTCTTTGTTCCTTAATCCTTACCCAAATCAGTGTCCATACAGTATATCTAGCAGGAGCTGTTTTCAAGACTTTCCACACATGTCCAAGTAAATTCCTTTTTTCCCTTTCTGATTCAAGTGAATCTATAGCTCTGCCATCCCTATTTGAATATCCCACAGTTGGGCACCAGTTAAAAGGTTTATGCTAAATTAACACTACAGAAAGGCAGATAGGCCTAATATAGTAGACATGTTATATTAATACATTTAAAGTGGCATTGATCTATGAACAAGCTACTGACGCTGGGTTTTACTGAGTCAAATCTGATTTAGTTTCTGCTTTCTGAGGTCATATCATGACTTAAAGCAGTTGAATAAGTCACACCAAAGGAGTCCAAGTTCAATAGCAAGGAGAGTAAGATTAGCCTTACTGTCATTGAGACCAGGATTGGGATTCTTGATGTATGCTGAGAATTTATGGAAGATGTCATCACCGGCTCCATTGGACTCTTTGTATCGACAGGACATCTTTGGATACC
Source organism: Nannobrachium achirus (assembly GCF_963921795.1). Taxonomy (NCBI): domain Eukaryota; kingdom Metazoa; phylum Chordata; class Actinopteri; order Myctophiformes; family Myctophidae; genus Nannobrachium; species Nannobrachium achirus. The sequence goes on along the minus strand of NC_137822.1, from coordinate 25,218,776 downwards.
TACCAGTGGAGAATGAACAGTTATATTCTGTGATGTGTGCTTGTGGAAAATCAGACTACAGTGTGCGTGAGTGTGCGTGTGCGTGTGCGTGTGTGTGTGTGTGTGTGTGTGTGTGTGTGTGCGCGTGGAGTCTCACTGTGGCGGAGCCAGGGCCTCCTCCAGGAACTCCTCAATCTTGTTAGTGTCTGTGCGGACTTCTTCATCGTAGAGGAGGAAGGGAGGCTGAGACCCTGGTGCCAGGTCTTTCAGGACCTCAGGAGCCCTATACAACAGAAACAAAAACAAAAAAATCCAACCTTGAGTCAGGTATCTGAGAGGGCAGCGGGCATGCAAGTGACATTCTCTGAAGAAAGTCAGACCACAGTTTATATGTGATACAAGAAAGACTCACCTCCTCATATCTACAGTGGTGAGGGTGAAGTTGGCTCCTTTCAACCAGAGAATCATGAAGAGTCTGTGGCAGAATGGACAATTTCCCACACTCTCGCCATCATCACTGGCCTGGTGCGCGCGCGCGCGCACACACACACACACACACACACACACACAAAGGAAGAGGAAAAAGAATAATGCATCCAATGTTCAAAGATATAAAGATATAATAGCAGCCTTGGTGTGACTTAATTACTTTAATTTGGCACCATGATAAAGACATCAATGTTGAACCACATCGGTTCCCATCCATTAACAACAGTGGACAACAATTGCTATACCTATAACTTTAGCCTCTTAAAATATATAGGGTTTAAGTCAATAGCAAAAATAGTCAACTTGCAAATCGTTGTGAGCTCGTGGATCTGCTATTTTCACAACATGTTCACTTATTATGACATGCCCAGAATAGAGACGCTATGTTTTATGTGGTTAATACAGGTTTAAATCCATGTCAGACCTTGTCAGTCATCAATGTAAAGGAAATATAGTTTGCAAACATACAATACTGGATCAAGACTAAATTAACTCCTTCACAGATAGGCTCTCATCTTCTCTGACAATCTTTGCTTATGGGGAAGCTATTGCACTTATAAGCATCAGGTATAGTATAAAAGGCTCATATATCAGTTATACTTTGTGTATGCTGTTTATAATACAGCATAAAGATTATGTATTCTCCACAATCCAATATTAGTGCGTCACTGGTATGTCAGGAAGTGTTGACAGTTTCTGCAGTGGCATAAACAAAGCACATGTCTACAAACTGGACAGGCCTCTTTTTAGTTTCTGCTAAAATGGCCTTTTCACACTGTGACTGTACTCAGTACATGAAATGCAAGAAACTAGATATTCAATAATCCTTGTTTTTCTATCAACAACAACACTATTTCCAACATTGTGTATAAAGTATTCTGTATGCTACTGATTATTAATCACAATCAACCCAACTTGGAAATGCAAATAGCACAGAAACATCCAAGTTAAAATCCTGACCCTTGGCAACAAAAGAGATAGTCAAATAAACACATTGTTCACAAACAACATACATAGGAGGAGGCAATAGTATGTAAATAAAGTAAAATATTGCAGGCAGTGTTGGGTTTTGCTCTGGGACACATGACCTTCTATGACCTTCTAAATTACCAGCTAGCCTCTCTACCCACTAACCTACAGCCACAATAGTATGTAATACTGTACTATGGAGATCCCTGATATCCACGACCCTGATGTCCACATCCCTACATCTGTGATGCCAGGGGAACAAATCCCTTGTATGCCCATATATGGAGATTCCTGATGTCTACATCCCTGATGTCCACATCCCTAATGTCCACATCGCTGTCGCCCTGAGGCGTCTTACTAGTAATAGTATATCGGCTGTTGTAGGATTGCTTACAATACATCTTGTTTGCATTTTCTTCAAAGGAGTATATAAAGATACATATTGTGATGTCTAAGCAATAAGTCCCAAGTTAAGTACTGGTACTCTTGTACTTAACTTGTACCTATTGTAGTTCTTACCTTAATGAAGAGTTCAATCTTTGGCACCTCTGCCATCACCCCCTCTCTCTCTCTCTCTCTCTCCCTCTCTTCTCAATCTCTCCTTTATATCTCACTCTTTTGCTCCAGACCTGTTGGTTACAGAAACAGAAAGAGTTCAAACAGCAGTGCAGAGCAACCGGAGACATACATGATTAGCACAACTGGATGATGACAGAAGTCAAAGTCATTATACTTATACTACATAGCAAGATCCTGACTGTTAATTTGCCTATGCTGAACATGTAAAGATGTACCTTCACAGGTCTTTTTTCCTCCCACCGGTAAATTCAATCACTCAGGAATAAAAGTCACTGTGTGAATACAGTTTTCAAATTTCAACCCACCTGTATTCCTTTATCCTTGATTCACTCCCAGCCTTTCTTCTGTGTCTTCCTCTCCTCTCCTCACCTCTCCTCTGCTCTCCGCTCTGTCTCCTAGTCCTACCACACCTGTCAGCCGGCGGCGTTCAGCCACGCCCCCTCAGGACTTACCTGTCCGACTAGTAGAGCTGGATCTCTCCGCCTAGCCTCACAGCATTAGATTCTCCCTTCACCTGCTTGTCATATTATCTCTATCAATGTCTTCCTTGCTTTATACCTACGCCTCCATCCTGTCGCTCTGTTTAGCGAGTCTACCCTTCCCTGATGACATAATAGCTATCTCTGTTTATAAGATAGCTCTCTCTCTCTCTCTCTCTCTCGCTCTCTCTCTCTCTCTCTCTCTCTCTCTCTCTCTCTCACTCTCTCTCTCTCTCTCTCTGTCATATTTCTAGCTTCTGTTGTGTTTGTTTTGGGCACGTACCTGTTGATCAGCATTCATGAGTGAAACTGAAACTGTTCTCATCTTATAGGTATTTTTCAAATGTCATTAATGTTGTCTTCGTGAAAGTGGGATTATGGAGGGAGGGGGATATATGTATACTGACATATACAAAAAGGCCACAATATGAAACAAGCAGAGAAAGTAACATGCATGCACACATGTACATTGACACCCCCCCCCCCCCCCAGATCTCACAACGTTTAAGGTCCATTTGTGGGTACGGTCGCAGACCAATTTTTTACGAGAGTCACAGTTAAAATCATATTTATTTTTCCTACATATAATATATATATGTGTGTGTGTGTGTGTGTGTGTGTGTGTGTGTGTGTGTGTGTGTGTGTGTGTGTGTGTGTGTGTGTGTGTGTGTATATATATATATATATATATATATATATATTCAAACGGTTGTTTTTCAATAAAAACATATAAATAATTGTACACATTTTATACATACAAACAAAAAAATCTAAGAAATTCCATAAAGAAGTAGTGAGTTTGGGTCCCGGGCAAATGTCGTTAAATCTCTCTTTTTTCAAGGGTTTGGGAACCACTGTGCTAAATGAAGTCTGAGTGTGACATACGTGTGTCACTTATCTGTGACTTCCAACTTGGGAATCTTTATATATCACAAGCAGGCATTTAACATCAATGTCATCCTCAGTGTACACAGTATGTGTGAGGAATCAATGCTATCATCATCTTTTAGTAACTATAAACAAAAAGGTCAATACTGTATGAACAATTGTATTGGGTAACTGGACATTTTTACAGCACACTCCCATCTAGTGGTCATTCTGGACAAAGATTTAACATAGCTCTGAAACATGTATTCATTTATTCAGTACAAATGCATTGCTCATTTATTTATTGGAAACAAAATGCTATATGCACATGTTCCTTGCACAGCTGAGTATTGTGCGAGAGAGAGAGAGAGAGAGAGAGAGAGAGAGAGAGAGAGAGAGAGAGAGAGAGAGAGAGAGAGTGCACTGGAGTTCACACTTCACACATAGTTCCTCATTATGGGCAGTGGTTGGATATCCTGACACTCAGCCTGAATTTACATTTCGTTGGTGTGGCTAGCGATTCAGGGTCTGGAACTAGGCTAGTGGTTGGAGCCAATGGGTTGGAATTTAAGAGGTCTCGTCACCATGCATGCCCTTCATGCCTGATGATTAGCACTATCCAATAACAAAAATATTGACCACAAGCATTTTATTTGAATAAAGGGAATCTGCAATAGGCCTATTCCATCATTGCCTTCCTACGATGATGACATACACCGTAATTGGGTAGATTTAACTCTGAGGCTGTAAAAATGAACTCACACTCAAGACTACAAGAAACAGAAACTATAAGAAAATCTATTTACAAACACCTGTTCCTGTTAAGCATAGGCCTACTTGGTGCAGAGAGGGAAATGGAGAGTTCTGTATAAAAGGCCCAAAACAAACTGATTCTACTTCTGCTTAACCTTCCATCTCGGGCATGACAAAATACTTCCAAAAGGTCAAAGATGCTCACAACAACAGTGGCAGCTCCACAAATCACTTCCAAGTTCCAACCCAGAATTGGCTCATGTGGAACTCCCTACCGAAGGCCTTAAAGCTATCTATCTATCTATCTAGGTCGTCCTCAGACGAGCCCTCCATCGTTGTTTCCAGTCATCTCGGTTCTCCATACATCTGGCCAGCTCATTGGTGTTCTGTGTCCCTACGTCTTCCTTGAGTATGTCCACGTATGTTTTTGTGGGACGTCCTCGCGGCCGGTGCCCGTGTGTTGGCTCCCACAGTACCAATTTGCTGGCTGGAAGCTCCTGGTGTCTTTGGCAGTGTCCTGCTAGTCTCATTCTTCTGGTGGCAATTTTCTCGCTTACCTTTGGTATTCCCTCATACAGGCTCTCGTTTGTAACATGTGCACTCCTGTTGATGTTGAGTACTGCACGCAACATTCTAGTGTAGCACCCGTCTAGAGACTTCTGCAGGGTTGGCTTCAGGGTCCAGCATTCACTGCCATAGAGGAGAACAGACTCCACCGTTGCAAAGAAGAAGCTAAGTTTGATTTGGCGGGGGAGGTTAGAGTTCCATACACTGTTCATGCCGTTCAGGGCCCTCCAAGCGAGTGCCTTCCTTACTTTAAGGTCTTTCTCAGTTGAGTCGACCCATGCGCCCAGGTACTTGAAGTCCTTGACTTCCTTCAACACAGCTCCTTCTGTTGTTGTCAGAGGTGAGTGATCAGGTAGGTTATAGGTGATAACCTCAGTTTTCTTAGCGTTTAGCCTGAGACCAACTTTGGCACACTCTATCTCCACCCTGTTCAGGAGTTCTTGTGCTTGTTCCATGCTGTCGGAGAGCAGGCTGATGTCGTCCGCATAGTCCAGGTCTGTCAGAACTACTGCGGGATGCCGTCTTGACCTCCTTGGTGTTAGCGTGAAGCCAAGCTCTTGTTCCCGTCCCCCTATGGCTTTCCTGAGCGCATAATCTAGAACTATGATGAAGAGGTAGGGGGCTAGGGTGTCTCCTTGCATTACCCCAGCTCGGATGTCAAACACCTCACTGCTGCCATCTGGGGTCACCACTTTGGCCCTTGTTTTTGCGTACATGGTCTCGATAGCCCGGAGAATGTTGGGAGGGACATTGTAGGCCTCAAGGATCTTCACCATCTTGCTTCTGTGGATAGAATCAAAAGCCTTTTTGAAGTCAATGAAGCACAGTACAGCTGCTAGGTTGTTCTTTTTCACCTCCTCTATTAATCTCCTTAATGCCAGGATCTGTGCTACGGTTGTTCTCTCCTCTCGAAAACCATTTTGGTTCTCTCTCAGGTGAGGGTCGATGGCATGCCGTATCCTGTTCAGTATCATTCGGTTGAAGACCTTAGCAGTGATACATGTCAGGCTGATGCCTCTGTAGTTGTCTGGCTTTGAGAGGTCTCCAGCTTTAGGCACCGGGATGATGTTAGACAGAGACCATATTTCAGGTTGCTTGTTGTGCTGTAGAGCATTGTTGCAAAAGTCTAGGATGAGGTTGTCTAGGTCGCAGTTCTTCAAGACCTCTGGGGGTATACCATCAGGCCCAGCACTTTTTCCCTCTCTCAGGGTGGATTTTGCCCTGGCGAGCTCGCTGGTTGTGAAGGGTCCGTCGTCGATGTTCAGGCCCTGGAGGACTGTCGGTATATTTTCCTCCTCTCCCTCTTCCACTGATGTTCCCAGGAGCCTCTGGAAGTGGTCGAACCATGTTGCCACCCTCTCCTCTGGGCTGTGTCCTTCCACCTGGCCCTCCTTGGCCCTCTTCCTCCCTGTCATCTCATTTATTACCTTCCAGGCCTCCCCGTATTGCCTTTCACCTTGCGCTGCCTGCACTCTTCGCACACTTTCCATCACTTCCTCCCCTTTGATGGTGTCGTAGGTGCTGAAGAGAGACTGTTTGGCTTCGTTCAGTGTCTCGCGACCCTCCTCTGTTGGTTCACGCTCAAAGTTGAGTCGTGCTTCCTCCATCCTGCCTCGTGCTGCTACAACCTTCGGGTGTCTGGACCGTGGTGGTGCTCTTACTCTGTTCAGCACTGGCACGCACAGTCTGGTCGCCTCCTCATTCGCTGTGATGAATCTCCCATATTCACGGCTTGGCTCTCCTCCCCTATCCAGCTGCCGAAAGCGCTTCCTGACTTCCTCCGTGTACCTGGTTTGGAGGCCCGGATTGGTCGTGAGTGCCTTCCAGTCATGCCGAATCTTGGGGCTTGGCTTGGGGACCCTGAGGCTCAGTCGCACCCTCATGGAGACCACACGGTGATCAGAGCCTACAGAGCTGAACGTGCTGTATGGCTCAGCATTCAGGATGGAATTCCTCCACTTTTGCCTCACTAGGATATAGTCCAACTGATATAGCCTGGGTAGCTCCCCAGGCCTTGTGGCTCGGTCTCGGAAGGTCCATCTCTTCCCTGTTCTCTTCCTGAACATGGTGTTCGCTGCCAGGAGCTGGTGTTCCATGAGAAGGGCTGTGAGGTATGCGCCGTTGCGGTTGGTAGACTCATGGTATGGGAATGGTGCATCCTCCTGTCCGATCCTGGCGTTGAAGTCGCCAAGGATTGCCAGGAAGTTGTGCGCTGGGACACCTTGGACTGCTGTTGTGAGGTCCTCATAGAACTTCTCAACATCCTCAGGTGTTGCCGTGTTAGTGGGCGAGTACACCACTATGACTGTTGTCACTGGGTTACCTGCGAACTCAGCCATGAGGATCCTTTCGGTGTGCTTGTGAACCCGTCGGAGGGCCCTGCGCGCTAGAGAGCCTAGCATTAGTCCTACGCCTCCTGTTGCAGCCTGGGCCTTGTTTCGCCACGCAGATGCAGTGATGAACGTGCGTTTCTCCACTTGGCAGTAAACTATCTGGTCGTTAGTGTTAGTGTGGACTCTTCTGTGTTCCTGGACTCCCAGGATCTCTACCCCCTGTTCTTCAGCACAATGTGCCAATTCCACCAGTCTAGCTTCTTCTCTCACTGTGCATGCGTTGAAGGTCCCCATTACAAATGGTCTCCGACAACGCATGAGTGCATTGGACGGGATGCTGTGGTCAGACAGAACCCTCCCTCGTTCCCGTGGGTTTGAGGTCCTGTCGTCATGATGCCCTCCGGAAGGGGGACCAGCACCACCATCCGCCGCGGTGCTCCTGCGGACTCCCGCCGCTGGAAGTATAGGATTTGAAATGACTTTGTTCTTCATGGTTGGCTTTTCAATGCTAGTTTAAGGGCTGTGGGGTCGCAAATTCTCACAGTCCTGGTTTTTACCTCAGAGTGACCTTCTCCTAGGTGGGTTGCCTACCATGGCAAGCCAAGCCTTAAAGCCAAGGAGTGTAAATCCCTAAACTCCTTTAAAACTGCTCTGAAAAGTCACTTACAGGCGGCTGCTATTCAAAACTGGTAAAAAAAAAAGACATAGCCTGTAGTACCTCCCCTTGACCTCTCTGTAAATAGTAAATACCTTTTATTTTATCTTTTTTGTTTTACGACAGTTTTTTTAATGATATTGTCTGCATAGTACTGGGTTTTATTTGTCTATCATTCAATGTTATATGAGTTTAAAAAAGGACCCCAATTGAAACAAGCCCAGAGGCTTTATTGCAGTGTTTATCGTTTTCTTTTACCTTGTACCAGTGTACTTGTCATGATGAAACAGTACCTTTTCCTATGCAAACTTCCAGTAAGTCCTCAATCAATCAATCAATCAATCAATCAATCAATCAATCAATCAATTAGAGAGAAGTCTGACCTCCATTGGTTTAAGTGGTTAAAAAAAACACTTAAACCCTAAGAATATAACATAGAAACACACACACACACACGCACGCACGCACGCACGCGCACACACACACACACACACACACACACACACACAAAAGACATTTGCTAAAATAATGAAATACTTGAATAAGTCTGCAAACATACAGTACTGATATTCATCATTTACTTGGAATCGAAACTTTTCATGAGATCATTTTGAAAGCCACAAGTAAGGGTGTTCACTGCTTCTCCAGGCTTATTAGGTCTCTATGAACAGAAAACTGCATGCATTAGCCACATTATCCCTGCTGTCCCTATTCTGTCATTTTTTAAATTTTCAATAAAGTTCAAATATATTTATATTTAATTGATAACAGATCTACATGCTCACAACAACTGATCATGACTTGTTTATGGCATTTCTCTCAAAATGACTCACCACCCCAACTTGCTTAACACCCCACTGTCACATCCAGCCCTATATTTTACTGAAAAATATGTGGACAACTGATTTGATTTAAATGTCCCTCTCTCAGTCAACATAGGGTTATGAAACATGGGACACTCCTGTTTTCACCACAATTAGGCAAGAGAGAGAAGTCACAAGAGTAAGGCGGAGAGAGAGAGAGAGAGAGAGAGAGAGAGAGAGAGAGAGAGAGAGAGAGAGAGAGAGAGAGAGAGAGAGAGAGAGAGAGAGAGAGAGAGAGAGAGAGAGAGAGAGATCAAATAACACACCCAACCTTCTCTCATAGCAACTCTCTTTGGATTGTCTTCAATTGATCATCATCTTTATGGACATCACAGATTGCTCATCAGGTTAGTGGAGATTGGAGTTTTGTTTTTGTTTTCTTTTGGGGGTTGACTTGACTGTGTGTTACCATGTACTTTGACTTTGTGGTCTTAGAATGTCTTCGAGTACTGATATTCTGGTATTGTGGTATAATTCTGAATATAAAACTAAGGCACGTGCATATAAAAAGTGGTCATTGTATGTTCAAAAGTGATCATTGTACATTGCTTTTGTATCCGTTCAGTACAGCAGCATTTTGCAATACAAACGTACAGATTCATTCTGTGCATAACGCCATAAATCTTTGACCACATCCTGTTCCAAATGCCTCAGTGTTTGAGGCCCCAAAAAGAGGAGACTTGATAGTTGTTACTTTTTGTTTTGTTTTGGGTGGGGCCAATTCCTACTATAATAATTGATTTTATGTGTACTATAATTATTATAGCATGCACAAAATATCATTATAAACCTATGTTAAAAAAGAACAATAGAAAATAGAGGCAATTGATGCCAAATCGGTGTGAGAAAGTGTTTGTTGAAAGAGATTTATTTAACTTAATTGTAACCTACAGTATGATAAAGACAAAATCTCTCTCTCTCTCTCTCTCTCTCTCTCTCTCTCTCTCTCTTTCTCTCTAACCATGTAACAGCCCTGTAACGTATCAAATACAGACATTTAAAAAGCCAGTAGTTTGAACTCCTCTTTTGTTCTGTGTGCGAGTCCTTCCTCGCAGCATGTAAGTTTGAACTCTTTTGACATAGGAACGTAAAATTGTGACAGGAAGTCGAGGGCATAGAGAAGGCATGACATGCAGCATGGGTACTGAATTTGGGTTCAATTCCCTGGATGTTAGAATCGTTAGCTGGTTGAGCCACCAGTCCAACCAAACTCAACCATACAGCACTTGAACCTGGACTGCCCTGCTGAAAACGTAATTCCAACCCGTATAACAACCTGATTCCATTTATTTTTCTTTTGACAGGGCTCATGTTGACACTACAGGTAACAATAATTACTTCAATGAGGAGACATCCCTTTCTCTGTATTCTTTGTGCCTCTTCTGTCATTTTCGTTGTTGGGTGGCGGATTGGTGGATTCCAGGCCTTGACAATGATAAACCGGATTACCTCCACTGATCATGACATCTTCAACATAACCATCCTGCTGTGGCACTGGCCTTTCGGCACCTCTTACAACCTAAGAGGTGATGTGTGCTGGGACCTCTATCGCGTCCCTCGCTGTCGACTGGTGGACCAGCGTTCTCTGTACCCTACAGCAGATGTGGTGGTCTTCCACAGCCGAGAATTGGAACGGGGGCACCAAAAGACCCCCCACGATCTGCCACGGCCACCGGGTCAGAGGTGGGTCTGGATGTCCCTGGAGTCCCCAGAAAACAATGGGAACCTGCGCCCTTATGCCAACGTCTTCAACTTGACCATGTCCTACAGGAGAGATGCTGATATTAAAATCCCTTATGGGGAGCTGCTCGCGACCGAGCCTGGCAGTGGAGAACATGGAGCTGAAGGCAGTGCAGTGAATAAAAACAATTTGGTCTGTTGGGTGGTTAGGAACTATCGTGCCCGCCACAGGAGGAGCCAAGTCTACAAAGAGCTAAATGCCATAGTTCCTGTGAGTGTGTATGGTAAATGGAACCATGCACCGCTGTCTTCCCACGCCCTCCTACCCACCATCTCTCACTGCTATTTCTATCTGGCCTTTGAGAACTCATGCTCCAAAGATTACATCACTGAGAAGCTGTGGAGGAACGCCTACCAGGGAGGCGCTGTGCCTGTTGTCCTCGGACCGTCGCTGGAGGACTACGCGGCTGTGGCCCCGCCAAACTCCTTCATCCATGTCGATGAGTTTGCATCAATAGAGGACTTGGGGAATCATCTGAAACAGCTGGCGGATGACAAGAAAAGCTATTCTGACTATTTTGCTTGGAAGCAAAACTGGAAGGTGAAGCTTTACACCGACTGGAGAGAGAGGTTGTGTAGAATCTGCTCTCAGTATGATAAGTTACCTCAACATAAGGTTTACTCTGACCTTGAAGCCTGGGTTAATGGGTAAACATAATGTCAACTTGGTACATCAGAAGCATAATCAGGCTAATATAACATAAACAACAAATGACCATTGTTAAATGCATGCTGGAGTAATTGCCTAAAGTAGAATTGAGTGAGAATGCTGTGTCCAAATGAAAACTGTATCAAATAAACGTATAGGCACTTGAAATAAGAGAGATTCAATTATTTACCTGCTTCATTGTGCAGTGTGCACATAGGCCTAAACATAAACCCACTTGGTAAGAAAACTGAATGGCTGGAAATCTTTCACCATGCCTGTTGATCTCTGAAGAGTCACTTACAGGCATGGCCTATAGTACCTCCCCTTGACCTCTCTACTGTAAATAGTATACCTTTTATTTTATCTTTTTTGTTTTACGACACACACACGCACAGGCACACACACACACACACACACACACACACACACACACACACACACACACACACACACACACACACACACACACACACACAAAAGACATTTGCTAAAATAATGAAATACTTGAATAAGTCTGCAAAGATACAGTACTGATATTCATCATCGAGATCATTTTGAAAGCCACAAGTAAGGGTGTTCACTGCTTCTCCAGGCTTATCTCATGCTCACGTCATTAGCCACATTATCCCTGCTGTCCCTATTCTGTCATTTTTCAAAATTTCAATATATAAATATATATTTCTATTTAATTGATAACAGATCTACATGGTCACAACTCATCATGACTTGTTCATGGCATTTCTCTCAAAATACTCACACCCCAACTCGCTTAACACCCTCCACCCTGTCACATCCAGCCCTATATTTTACTGAAAAATATGTGGACAACTGATTTGATTTAAATGTCCCTCTTCTCGGTTAACATAGGTTATGAAACGTGGGACACTCCTATTCTCAGATTTCTCACTACTGCAACTTCCTCTTATCGAGCATCAATTAGGCAAGAGAGAGAAATCACAAGAGTAAGGCGGGGAGAGAGAGAGAGGGAGAGATCAAATAACACTCCCAACCATTTATATAGCAACTCTCTTTCGATCGTCTTCAATTGATCATCATTTTTATAAGTGGCCCTGCCATTCAATCTGAAAATGGTGTGCCGGCAGTTGCTGCTTCTGGAGCAGTGGAGATTTTGTTTTTGTTTTCTTTTGGGGGTTGACTTGACTGTGTGTTACCATGTACTTTGACTTTGTGGTTAGGAGAGGGTCTTATGATGTCTTTGAGTACTGATATTCTGGTATTGTGGTATAATTCTGAATACCAGTAAGACTCCCTAATCGGGAGATAAGCGACCGTTGGTCGCTTATCTCCACAAATAGGCCAAAAGTTTGTTTTACCAATTATCAAGACATACGGGCAGTTGACAGTTTGCCATGGTTACTCATTGAAGTTGAATCTCCATATATGGAGATAACCTACGCATCACACTAAGTCTGACCTCACCAGCCCATATTTGGGCATGAGCAACTTATGTCTCCATATATGGAGATATGATGGCATCACACAGTCCTCAGCCGATGATGTGGCGTGATGTCATACAATACACAAACGAGCCCTACAGTATAAAGGGGCAATTCTTGCCAGGAAAGAAGCATTTCTTCGACTCAGACCTTATCGCCAGGGTTGGCTTATAGCAGCTGTCGGTAGGACCATATATGGATTCTGTTAGTGTGGATCTCCTAACAGGGCATCATCTGGGATACAATCCCTTTTATGCCCATATATGGAGATCCCTAACAGAATCCCTTTCATACCCATATATGGAGATCCCTAACAGAATCCCTTTTATGCCCATATATGGAGATTCCTAACAGCATCCCTTTTATGCCCATATATGGAGATCACTAACAGCTAACAGAATCCCTTTTATGCCCATATATGGAGATCCCTAACAGAATCCCTTTTATGCCCATATATGGAGATCCCTAACAGAATCCCTTTTATGCCCATATATGGAGATCCCTAACAGAATCCCTTTTATGCCCATATATGGAGATCCCTAACAGAATCCCTTGTATGCCCATATATGGAGATCCCTAACAGAATCCCTTTTATGCCCATATATGGAGATCCCTAACAGAATCCCTTTTATGCCCATATATTATGGAGAAATCCCTGCTCTGAGTATCTGACATCAGTGTGATGTCACCTGTTTATGCCCATATATGGAGATCCCTGCTCTGCGTATCTGGTTGCTATGGTAAACAGTTGGTTGCTAGGGTAAAAAAACATGGTTGCTATGGTAAACAGTTGGTTGCTAGGGTAAACAGTTGGTTGCTAGGGTAAAACCATGGTTGCTAAGGTGGTTGCTAACGTACACTAACAGACCAGCAACAACAGACTGTTGCCACAGCAACGTACACAAAGGTTTGTGTACACATGTGGTGTGATGTCATACTGATGCGGAGATATGAGCAGGGAAAAGGTGTGACGTGTGACGTGTGACCGACGGACAGACGGACGGACGGACGGCCGGACGGACGGACGGACGGCCGGTGGAGGTTTTCATAGTAAACTGCTCCCTGACGGTCGCAATAAATCTAATAGGCACAAGCATATCAAAAGTGGTCATTGTATGTTAAAAAGTGATCATTGTACATTGCTGTAGCCGTTCAGTACAGCATTTTGCAATATAAACGTCCAGATTCATTTTGTGCATAACGCCATAAATCTTTGACCAAATTCTGTTCCAAATGCCTCAGTAACAGTCACTGTGTTTGAGGCCGCTAAAAGAGGAGACTTGATAGTTGTTACTTTTAGTTTTGTTTTGGGTGGGGCTAATTTCTACTATAATAGTAATGTTTGTTGAAAGTGTGTGTGTGTGTGTGTGTGTGTGTGTGTGTGTGTGTGTGTGTGTGTGTGTGTGTGTGTGTGTGTGTGTGTGTGTGTGTGTGTGTGTGTGTGTGTGTGTGTGTGTGTGTGTGTGTGTGTGTGTGTGTGTGTGTGTTGGTAGCTGTTGGTAGACTTATAATAGCCTATACATTAATTTCACTAAATATATAGAGTAGCCGTGTGTGGGATAGTTGTTTCCTCAGTGCAAAGTCCAACATGATCTGAAACATTTGTACTTTTTACTCTATGCACCACGTAACAGCCCTGTAACGTATCAAATAGAAACATTTAAAAAGCCACTCAGTAGTCTGAACTCCTCTTTTGTTCTGTGTGTGCATGTGAGTCCTTCCTTGCTGCATGCAAGTCATACTGTCATGTCACCTTGCTTTAGTCACTTTTAGACAGGAAACTGTACACTACCCACTATACTGGGTGGTTTTCTCCAAATTGGTTAGGGTGCTGCACCCACTGCAAACAAAATCTGGTGGAAACAGAAACCACCTGCCCAAACTCAAAGCCAAGACATCAGAGACACATACTTCCCACAGATTACTTACACCCTATTAGTGAGTTTGAAAACATGATTACAGACACACACACAAAAAAATATATATATATATATATACAATATATATATACAACAATGTGCGAACACAGCAGCAAGATTTGTGAACTGTTGCTATAAAAGAAGGCTAGAGAATGGAATACAATCACCTACCTGCACATATAAATAGAGCTGCTACCTTTAAACACATTTAAAACTGAGGCTTTTTTTTCCTGTATACCAATTAAATCGTTTTGAGAAAAAATAAATGCCATTTGCTCCAAAGCGACTGCAAAAGATTGCTATATGTTTCAAAAAGCTTTATAACCAACTGTATACAAGGACAATTATGTGACATAGCTATGTTTACATTATGCTGTACAACCTCCAACAGTATATATTATGTTCCCCAATTTCAACTGATTTTGTTATTTTTGACTTTTGCTTTGACAATGTAAACGTGTGTTTTGCCTGACAGCGAGTCCCTGGTTTGATTCCTGGCCGGCCAACCCATTTGCTGCGTATCACTTCCCTAACCTCTCTACGTGCTTCCTGTCTCTCTACTGTACTTAACTTAAATAAATACAAAAAACAAGAAAACCATTTTAGCAGCCTTTTGAAGAATATAACATTACAAATAAGAACTGGAGTGAAAGATTTGAAATCAGTGGCCATATTTTGATATCAATATCTTCAAAATAAAACAGTATTGTAGTATCCACGAGTTTCCAACGCCCCATAGTGCATTGCGCAGACGCTGTACCGAGCTTCCGGCGCCGCAGCCGAGTGTGATTTACAAGCTCACCATGGGTTGCATCTGCGACGCGACGTGAGCTTGTATGTCTGCTGTTAAACCGGAAGTGTGGTCCAAACAGGTCCAAATAATCTCCAGTAAACCAACTCCCGCGGAAACAGGTGGATACATATTGCTAAAAACAAGAGTTGTGCTGGTCAAGTTTTTATTGTAATTTGAAACGTTACAATACGGCAGGTTCACAAAATCTGTCAATGTTTTATCATTGACATAGCAAAATATTTTTCTCCATACCACTTGTAGTACATCCTTCCACATAGATGGCACTATGGGTACATGTTCCCCGATCTGAGAAACAGGTTTTGAGAACAAGCAGTTACTGCTTTAAAATCTCTGTGATGGTGTGTGATGGTGGTCTACTCAAAAAAAAATGAGAACCTCTTGAATTTGTTAAAGTATCAGAAAATTTGGAGGCCATACATTTTTTCAGCAGTTATAATGGACTAATATCTAGTTGCACTGTCAGCAGTAAGAGTGCAATTGTGACGTGCAAGTGTACTAACGGTCAATGACAGTCATTCTTGAGAGGAAGCAATGTCATAATTGTTTGCACTTATTTCAGGTTGTGGTGAACCAACTTCCATGTTTACCAGAAACAAGCATTCAAAATGATCATCTGTAGCATGGTTTGTAAGTTGGTTAAATACATAAAATACAGATTACAAACCAATCCATTTTGATGGAAAATATATGTTTTTATTGAAAGGCTAGGCAGCATATGCCACCCATTTACAGATATGCCACCCATTTACATTTTACTCAAAGCTGCAAGCAGTAGTTAAGTTTCACATATTTCATGTAACTTGCGTCTTTTTTGTGCAAAACAGATTTTCCATTAATTTCTTTTCACTTAAAACGTTTCAGGATGACAATTCAGTTTAAGTTCTAGAGACACAATCTCAATATTTTAAACTATATAATCTCAACATGGCCATGAAAAGGCTTTCCAATGATGTAAACAATCAAAAACAAAAAAGTTGCAGCTCTGCATAGATAGAGGAACAGCAGCAATATTTAAGGCAATGTAAAAAAAAATCTTATAAACCTACTTTGTGCAAAAGCATAATACATAATGGTCAAACCCTGAAATAATTTACATATGGCAGTCTTTGGTGTTGGGACAGTGTAGTTGAGTTGAACATGGAGCAAATAAAAAACATTGTCATGACAAGTCCTGGTACTGAATGAACAGTTACAATATCGACAGGCTCATGCTCCGATGGGGTTACATTGTGCTTAAAATCATAGTGAAGATGGGTGTGCATTTGGCCCTCTGCAAAGAACCATCATTTTCTATGGTACATGGATGCCCGCCGAACCCAACATTCTTTGGCCGGAAGCACCAAGTCCGAAAATGTTAAAGGGGGGCTATAAAATAGTCTTTGAATGATCCCCATCTTTAAAAAAATAAAAATAAAATGCACCAGAAAATTAAAAAGGGGGCTATGAAATAGTCTTTGAGCGATCCCCATCTTGAAAAAGAAAAAGGGGAAACCCAACACCCAGCCCATGGCCGAGGGATGATCAGCCTGTAGGATGACTGGGGTTGCGAGTGAAAGTCTTTAGCTTCAGTGTCGAGGAGACAGTCTTGAGTTGACATTGTTCGGTTGAGTGACTACAAAAGCATGGTTATCCAGTCAGGTGACCGACCAACCCAGGGTGCAGGGCCTGCTTGAAGACGTCTGGTCGGTGGAGTGCAGGCATGTATACAGTCGGATGGGCTCCAGGGTAGCCAGCAGTAGCATAGCCTTGAAGTTGGCCGGGAATAGGAGAATGGGGCATGTTCATCTGAGGAGGACTCTGCTCATAGTACTGGTCTTCGGACTCCTCGTCCATGGGCAGAGCAAGGCGCTTACCCTTCTGCCTGCGGTTGCAGAACCAAACACGTACAACCTGCCAAAAAAAAAAAGTATAAATAAGTTACACATAGAACACATAAGTTGTGTCTAAACACCTTTGATGCATACTAGTCAAATACTACAGAATTATGTTAAAGGACAACTTTGTTTTTTTACAACAAGGGTTCATATTTTAGATTGTAATTAGAGAAAATAAAAAGTGAGTGTTAAAATATTTTCATTTGCTTCGTTCTATTGATTTATCGCGTTTACCGTGCTAAAATGTGGAGCATGCGTACGCATGGGGGCATGCGTACAAGTGGTACAAGTTAGACCCAATAAGCCAGCAGTTACAGTAACACTTCTAGCACCCATAAGTCACATCCAACCATGAAAGGTTGCGTTCCATCTTGGGAATGGGCTTATTCTGTGTAAAATTACATATTTAGCCACTTGTACGCATGCCCCCAACCACTGAAATAAGAATCTCTAAAACAATAGAAAGAAGTAAATTAAATAATTTTAACACTCATCTTCTATATTCTTTAATTACAATCTAAAATATGAAACCTTATTGTAAAAAACTAAAGTTGTCCTTTAACTGTGATGAAGAGTGCACATGTCTTACATCTCTCTCCAAGCCCAGGTCATCAGCAATATGTGTAATCTCCCCTGTGTTAGGCTTGGGACACTTGATAAAATACGACTCCAGAGCAGAACGCACTGTTCCCTCCAAGCTGGTCCGTCTCTTCCTCTTCCTGGTGTCAACAAATACTCGCTGAACCTTGTACATCTGACATAAAAGAAAGAGGGTGAAAATGTCAGTGTTTAATCCGACAGGAAGCAGGAAACAAGTTCTGACATTCTACAGTGATAGTTTTCCCATATGCACCACATTTTGTCTGAGGGGACCAAGTATGTGGGACCTCAATCAACAAGTACACATGGTTTGATTATACAAAGAACAAGCCAATGCTATAAACGGTACATTTGTCTCACAAGACTAAAAAGTGAGTGGAGTTTGCAAGTGGCAGACTTACATCCTGTGGGTTGTCAGAGGTCTCTGCTTCATTTAGCCATCTCTGGAGAAGAGGCTTCAGTTTGCACATGTTCTTGAAGCTCAGCTGGAGAGCCTCAAAACGACAGATGGTGGTCTGACTGAACATTTTACCTGCGCACAAATAAATAAATGCATACATTAATACAGTACTGTACTTTTCAATCAATTTGTTCCAGGCTTAAGCTCTAACTTGTCTAAATACGATTACAGACACCAGACCAGTTAAGTATGGTGTATGCGTACAAGTGTACACGCTTGGTGAGGTTGCACTGAATTTCTTTAACTACTGTAATTAATGACCTGATATTGGAAAGTATTAAGTGGAGTGGAAACTGTCATTTAGACCCAAGACCTTTCTGTTCTTGATAGTTAGAATGTGCGCTTATGTGTGGATGCCTGGTCTGTGTTCATGTGGTGGTGTGTGTGTAAGGTTGTGGGCTTTGAAAATATTTCTCAATCTCAACTACTTTGGTGTATTTCACTACCATTGTTGCATGCATGAAATGGGCTTTACAAATAAATTGACTTTACTAGCAGTTCACTCTCTTTACTTTTACTAGTTCAATTCACTCTCATTCAACACATAGCCTACAGCTACTAAGATATATTCCACTTTGCATTAAAAAAAATATCCATACAAAAATGTACAAATACAATAAAAACGTACCATAAAGGTTACCCAGGGCAAGGCCCACATCAGCTTGCGTGAATCCTAGGGTGATGCGTTTGTGTTTCAGATCCTTGGCAAACTGCTCCAGTTCCTCCGTGGAAAGATTTTCCTATAAAAGATGAGATTACATTCAGATAAATATATGCCCACTACAAGAGGCGAAGCTCTGCTTAAAATAATTGTTTAAACCAGTGGTTCTCAAAGTGGATTCAATGGACTTTCATGGGGGTTTAAATTGACCCTTGAAGAGTTAAGGGGAGACCTTGAAGTGTAAAAGTTTGAGAAACACTGGTATAAAACTTTTAAAGTATTGGTTCTAACCTCCTCCTCAGAGTCGCTGCATGCGCCACTGGACGACCCGCTGCTTCTCGTGGAGCCCGGGTTCTGGGTCTGCGGCGCGGAGACGGGCTGGCTTGCGCTGCCGCTGAAGAACACGTTCCCCGGAACCCCATTACTGGGAGGCGAGGGGGAAAGAGACGGGGAGGACGCCGAAGAAGTGGACGGGTTGGGGTTGTTGGCGCTGGGCGGCGCGATGTGGGCCAGGCCGGGCCAGAAGTTCGGGTTCCAAGGAGTCGAGTAGTAGACCCCGTGCGCCATGCTGGCGGCCTGTGGCGGCGTGGGATATTGCTGGATCTTTACCTCCGAGTACTCGTCCCCGGAGTCCCTCTCGGTCTTTATTTCGGGCATTTTGATCTGCTCTCTGGTCTCGGCTATGGGCGGGCTGATGTTTGCGGGCTGGGAGGCCGCCGTCGCGCCGGGCACCTGTCCGGCGTAGGCCTCGGGCGCGGAGAAGGGATACCAGTGCTTGGGGTGGCCGTAGTCTCCGGCCGCAGCCTGCAGGTCGTGAGGCCGGTAATCGCCACTGACCGGTGGGAAGGGGAAAAAGGCCTGTGCCGCTGACGGTGCCATCCCGTTATATGCGCCTTTGTTGAAGAAGAGACTCGGGTCTTGTAGGACGCCGTGGGTGAGTTGGATGGACCCGGCACTCATGACGCCTTCCGGGCCTAAAGCCTGGGCGTACGGATTGACCCGGCTGAAGTCGTACGGTCGGCTGTTGCAATCCAAGAATGGGCTCTTGTTGCAATCTGAAGTCGGGCTGTTAGATTCAGACATTTTACAAAAATCAAGTAGCCTAGGCGGCGGCCTCAGTAAAATGTTTGAAAACGAGCGTCGAATAGAGTTAAGTCTGTTCACCCACCAAACATTGCCCAAAAAACAAAAGTAGTCCTACAAAAATGCGTCCAAAATGAAAATAAAGGTGACTCTCAGAGGATTTGCGAGGTCTCCGTCTTGATAAATTCAGCAAATGTAATCCACTTGTTACTAATAAATGTCCACCAACAATCTAGTTGAGTTGAGCACCTCCTCGCCAATAGTCAGACACCTTCAAGCTCAAACACTCGATTGCAGTTTGCACCATTGGCTGCTCAAACATGTTTCCTTAAACCAAGAGGTGGCGTTTGGGTCATCTCTTCACCCATTGGTCACCAGAGACAATTACGCACAGCTGAAGGTGAAGTTGTGAATGACCTTGATACTTGTCAATGGAGGGGGGCGTGTTTTCAATCCCCCTGAGCTGAGCCAGTTTCACTGCACTAGCACTACATTTTCTTCACACTTTGTGCAATGCAAAAATCATCATTATACCCTTATTAGCCTAATATCAAGTTGTCCCAAGCTCAACCGAATAATATAGTGGGTTATTTAGGCTACATTGCAAAACAGACACGGCTGCTTGTGTGAATACATAAACCAACAGCTCGCCTCATACTTCATTATGCACAGTTTGTTTAAATCATTCACCCTCTGAGAGATATCTTTGATATTAACATGCGAGGTCCTAATACTAAACCCATTTCCATTAGGCTACTAACACTTCCATTAGCTAAATAAAAAGGTGACTTAGTTACCAGTGTCCAAATAGGCGAAGGTATAAAGCTTATGAGGCTAAATAATCTGCCTGTTTTAAACCGGGAAAAGTCGCTTTATTTGGACAATAAATTATAGGATAATATATATAAAAGGCCAATTTTTTGCAGTCACATGCATGTCTTGTTTTCATAATAATTAACACATATAAGGCAGGCAAATTAATAGGCTAAGCCTACACGTTAACACATTTGATTTCGCTTATGCTAATTTAGTTCAATTAAATAATCTATATTAGCACCAATAACTGCGGACTGGGTCATGTTGACGTCGAGTGTCATTAGGTGATGTTTAGGTGATGTTTACCAGTGGGAGGTTGTTAACAGATAAAGGAGTTACTAAAATGTTTTCAAATTGGTGTCAGTATTTTCGGGGGAGAAAGGGGCAATGTGTTAAGTTATGGCTGAAGGGCATTTAGATTTGTTAAAATCAACACTTATTTTTCCTTTGGAAAAGAAGGATGACATTGGTCCCTCGTTGTGTTTGGTCCGTTTTTTTTTTTACTATGCAGCATATATGTTCATATAGCCTGGCTTGGCATGTGCCCCTTTCTCAATAAAAACGTCAATCAAGCAGTCAATCAAACCATGGGCGAAAAACAATCTAGAATTTTTTATTATCCCCCTTCCCCCCTCCTTTAGTCTGATCATCAGCTGCCTTCAGAGTTGTGATTTTGTTTGGGCTGTTTTGGATTTAGAATTAGAACCACTTAATGGATAACAACGTGGAGGAAATGTATGAAACAGCCACCAGCATGCAGGTAAAACCCCTGCCATTCCCCCTTGATCGGTGGCTATTGAAAGGCGTAGATGGCCGTCGCACCGATAGGCCTACAGATGCGC
Source organism: Nannobrachium achirus (assembly GCF_963921795.1). Classification (NCBI taxonomy): domain Eukaryota; kingdom Metazoa; phylum Chordata; class Actinopteri; order Myctophiformes; family Myctophidae; genus Nannobrachium; species Nannobrachium achirus. The sequence continues at coordinate 25,197,328 of NC_137822.1, read as the reverse complement.
TCCCCCAGTGCGAGTCGTTGGCTACAGATTGTTGGCAGGAAGCCGCACCGCGGGGGAGGGAGGGGGGGTGCCATTGTGAGACTCGGCCCCAGGACACCCCGCGGATTTCAGACCCCGAGTAGCGATGGTCGACCATTAGCTTCCTTTCAGACTCGAACAATAAGTCTCAACTCTTTGATTCCGCCCACACCCCGACAGCCACCCACCCCCTGCTCTGAAACAAACACTGGGCACTGGCCTGGGCAGCAGTTTCACTCTAGAATCTAGAGATGGACGTGTCTGGATTCACATAGCTCTACATTAGATCAGTGTGCGTGGGGGAGGGGTGATTTGTCTCCACTTGCAGTGGTTCTCAACCTGTGGGTCGGGACCCCCAGGGGGATCCCCAAATTATTTTGGGGGTCCCCAGATGTTTAGCTAAATGTTAACATTGTTTTCTCACTCGACCGTAAACAGGCCAAGTATAAGTGTATGCAGGGTATCTGCACATTTCTAAAGTGACAATTTAAGATTGTTTTTTTAGTAGGCCTACCTCTAGCTGGTCAAACATCTGTCAAATTGTCAGATATTGTGAAAATAGCAGATCTACAATAAATGTAGCATGTAAGCATGCAGATCGGCCATTTTCACAAAGGAATAGATCGAGTCAAACTAAATGTAATGCCAATTCACACAATTCAAGTGCTTATGGAGGCCTGGGGGGTCCCCAGGTGCTTATTTTGGGGGTCACGGCCTGAAACGGTTGAGAACCATTCTACAGTACACAGTAGGCCTATCTTCTATAACTAGTAAGATTCCGACGAGGTCGCGCCAATTCTGGGCAATCTGGCCAGTGATGTATATCGGACCAGTTATGGAGACCCCTGGTACCCATATATGGAGATCCATGTAATGTATATGGAGATATGCTGTGAGAGCCCAAACATGCTTACTCAGTTATTCGTTATGTGAATGTCCTATGATGTCTTTGGACCGAATGAGAGTTCGGAAATTTGCACGTCGGAAAACACAACTCACCAAACATTTCGGTCGAAGTATGGAGAGGCCTTTAGTGTGGTATATGGCCGATGTGGCCTCCATATGGGCATTCCCATATGAAGTCCTGTTAGATATGGGCTTAATATTGATGACATCAGGGAACTCCATATATGGGCATAAAGGGGATTCTGTTAGTGTGACATCACACATAGTGAAGCCAGAGTGTGATGTCAGAGCGGCAAACCCATAGAACCACAGTGTCAGACGTGACAGACAGAGATACATACGGACAAGCTGTGACCGTTCACATACTCTGCGACCTGCGGTTGCAATAAAAACTGATGAAAATGGGGAACATATACACAGTTGGAGGCGGTACAGCATGTGTAAACAGAGTTATGTCACATTGTCTCGTTATAGGTACATGTTATATATACAGGTATAAAGCTTTTTGGACCAAATAGCAGCAATATTGTGCAGTCAATTTGGAACAAATAGCAGCATGTATTTGTTCTCAAAACGAGTAAAATAGGCCTAGTATACAAAAAGCTTCAGATTTAAAATGTGTTTAAAAGTTGCAGCTCTGTTTGTGCAACAGGTCTAGACTCTATTGCATGTTGCATATTGCATAGACCTATTGCATATTGCATAGATAGACCTATTGCACATTGAGTGAGTTTGTAGTCCTTAAGATGGTTGTATTCCATTCACTAGCCTTTCCTTTATCGCCACAGTTCACAAATATCATTACCGTAGTAATATCTGGATGGTAATGATATAAAACGGTGGTTTTCAACCTTTTTCATATCAAGGTCCATTATTTATTCTGCATTTGAGCCACGGACCACCATTTGATGAGATTTAGCTCTCAGACCCAAAACATAGAATATTTTGTTGTCATCGGATAAGATTTTGTCCACAATTCTATGCTGTATTGCTGTGGTACCACAGAAGAGACAACAGGCAAACATTGATCAACATAACAATTATTTTACATTCTGTAATTGTGTAATCTTATAATCTTCTTGTAAATTAAGTAATGCAGGTGTTTAACAATAATTTCCATCATTTAGCCTGGGAGCCACCTGGACCTGGAACCCACTGGATGAGAACCACCGATAAAAGACTGACAACACCATGTGTATTCTTGTTAGTTTACTTTATTGTTATTTTAGTTTTGTACCTATGAGTGCAATGTTGTAATGTTACACTGCTCTATGTGTTGTTTTATTTAACACTTGCTTTGGCAATGTAAACGTATGTTTCTTTCACAGTGAAGCTGTATATCAATTAAGACACTACCGTCCCTATATACAAGTATGCTATGTGATCTCTTTTCTGATTCCATTAGGTATAGGATCAGGACATCTTTATAAGAGGTCCATGGGGGCCCATCAGTGTCTTTAGAGGACATCAAACCACAACTATGCAGTCATTGTCCTGGGACATGGACTTGGGATAGGAATTGTCATGCAAAACACAAGCAGTGAGATTATTCCAGGGTTTTTGAGAGAAAAGAGACAGGAGAGCACAGGGTGCTTGGGGAGTCCAAAGGAGGGGGCAGAGGGGGGAGATCCTGAATAGCATGGTACAGTAGCCTATGGAGGAGATGGATGGGGGGTTTACAGCTAGGGATTTAGCTGAAATGCACCCAGATGTCTCAGATCTCATCTTTAGTTAAGTAGCTTCTTGAAGATTGACGTGAAAGACACATTTTCTGTTCATACTAGTATAGAGGAAAGTTTGAGATAAAAGGAAACCTATTAGATGGTGCTGTGGATTAAAACTGGCAGCTATAGTCTCACCCTCTATCTCTCATTCACTCACACACATACACGCACGCACAGTCGCACACGCACGCACACACGCACGCACGCACACACACACGCGCACACAAACACACACAACACGCACAGCGAGCACAGTATGCCTTTTGCATCTGTTTCTTTTCTTGAGATTACTACCAAGCCAAATGCGTCACAAAAACTGAAAGTGAAAAAAGAAAATCTATGCCTGAAGAAAAAGAAAGTCCCTCGCGAAGGGTTTGATTGTTGATTGTCATCTCATTTGTATAAATACATATGAATTGACATCATATTTGTTGCATACTTTGTCTAAAGGATCAAAACACAATAAAGCTTTAGAGCTTTCTATATCAATTAGTGTTGAGGTCAAGCAATGTCTCAGTGTTCACTCTGTGCTCATTGGACCTATGCCCCACTGCATGCCATGTATCTTTTTACACTTTAGTAAAATGTCAAATTACAGCACTGTGTCCCAGTTGTGTTCTTCTCTTTTGATTGATACAGGTTTAATTCTTGCAACAACCAATGTGCCCATCAACACCTGTAATTAGCAAGACACTGAATCTGCTTATCAAATATCATCACTCTAAATATCAAACCTAACAATTTAAAAGTTTAACTTATGCCTGATCAGCCCATAATAGGCGTTCCTGTCACATTTAAACACTTCACATTTCTTAACCCATTAAACTTTAGATTTTAACCACTTTAACCATTATTTTATACTTTGGATGTTCAAAAATAGCTGATAAACAAGCTCATAGTGCAGCACCAAGTGCCGAGCTGAGCTTGTAGATCTGCTATTTTTGAAAAATCATGGAAATGTGTATTTTGCTTTGTTTCTTGACACAGCCTTCCTACTCCTCACATCCTGAGCAACTGCTGCAGCATGTTCACCACTGCACAGCAGCAATAACAGATATCTACTCGGGTGAAATCATCAGGGACACCCGTCTGCTATCTCAAGCAAACACTGTTCTTTCTATAGACAATAGAAGCATATATACTGACTGACACGCATTTCATTGCCAGCAACAATTACACCTATTCTGTATTATTGCTTCATATTTCATGAATAGGATTTGATTTGTGTCATTCATTTTAGAGTTTAGAGGTAAACACGCATTGCCTCGAAACTTGGGGAAATATTGAACCAGAATTAAATATATTGTCTTGTCAACATCAGTCCTGTACTATCAATACCACCTCTCCAGTGGTGTAAAGTAACTAAGAGCATTTACTTAAGTACTGTACTTTTGAGGTATTTGTGCTTTACTTGCGTATTTCCAATTTCCAATATTTTTACTTCTACTCCACTACGGAGTATTTCTACGTTGCAGTATTGATATTTTTCCACCACTGCACCTCTCCTGTTCCCCCCTCCCCCCACAATCAAGTCTGATGGCTTTTTGATTTTCTCCTAATGGCCTGCATTCTCACACCCCATCACAGACCCTCCACCCACCACATGTCTTCATCTGCTGGCCAATGGCTGCCTTCCTTCAACTGGGGACCAGCACAAAGGCTCACAGTGACTCTTGGCAAGTTGGCATTCAGCTCAATAGAGACTGTTAAGGTGACCATCCCATCCCCTCCCCTACCCAACACACACACACAAACAGAACCCACTCTCATCCCAAAACACCAGGTTTCTGGGTGCAGTCGTTCATGTCATGTCCTTATAGGCTACATCAGTCAGTCAAGCAATGCAATGAAGACAAACAGGATCCTTCCTAAATCTGAGAATTTTTCTCTATTGCCATAATGTACTCCGGGGGGGGGGGGGGGGGGGGTTTATTTGTCACTCGCCACACGCATTGGTTCCCAAATATATTACATTCACTTTCTTACTGTAAAAGTTTTTCGTTTGTCAGATTGTATTTATTTTTATGTTTTTTGAAAATCTTTTGAAACGGTACTTAGTTTCTTTAAATAAATAAGCTTATATTTTAAAACACAACACTAATACTTATTATATAGCTTTGCCTGGTAGTGGTACCCTGTACATGGTTTCTACTGTATGTCTTGACTTGAACTATGCTTTTCATCTGCCACTGGCATTTTTCAATTAATTTAATACACGGTTAATACAATATAAAATATTCAATCAATCAATCAATCAATAGATATGGGCTACCTGAGACTAATTTACCATGTAAGCCTAAGCCTTTAGCTAACATTTTCATTCAATACATGAGTCATGTTTTACAGTAAAACTGCAAAAAATATTAATGCCACTGATTGAGGCCAGTTTGTATTGTACAGTTTATTGTACTGTACGCTTTGTTACAGGAGCTTGACTGTTTAGTCGTTGAAGTGTTGATCTATTCCATAACCCTTGACTCCAATCTTTATCTGTCCCACTGGCACAAGTTACAGTATACCCTTGACTCTAATTCTCTAATTCTGTTCCACTGGTCCGTTATCTATGTTAGTAGGTCACATAATTTGAAGACATAATATTTATTTTTATTGTTGCACAGTTTTTCATGTAGCCTTGATACTATAATAAAGTAGACCTCGGGGGAAGAAAAGACGATTTTCCACTTGTGGTAAAAATATTTAATTTCAATGCTTGGGTCGGCATGTACAAATATAATTTGTATAAAAAAGTGAACCCTTTCACTCTTTGTATGTACATGTTAGGAAGAAAAATTAGATAATAGTAGTGATAATTAAACTAAGCCAATGAGTCCGTAAACAGAGTAGTTTTCATTAAAGTGCTGAGAATTCACTTTTACATACCTCGACAGGACACATACACACATGAAGTAGAATTCATAACCACTTTCATCATGACTCAAACATGTCACAATCAAACCATGCAAGAGACATAATCAGGTACTTAATTTCCACATAGTGTATATGGGCAACTCAAGTCAAATTTGGTACACCGGTGGTTACCTTTGTTGATGTCAAACCCTGTGTAGTGGACTAGTATTTATCTATGTGTTTCAAGATCAGATCACAGATTTTGTTGTTGTTGTTGTCGTATTTTTCTCGCAAATGCAGTCAGTCACTGAGTATTCTAGCCCCTTTGTCAATGCTGCTCCTGCGGTTGGTCCTAGGGAGAGGAGAGCACTGACAATCATGTGTCTCCTCTGATATGCGTGAGCGTGATGTCATGGCAGTTTCTTTTCACCTGACCGTAAGGAGTTTCACCGCAATGACGTAACGCATGTGGAGGAACACGCTATTCTTCCTAGTTCCGTAGTTAACCTGTAGGAGAGCAATGACAGATATCACTCTCCTCACCCTGGCTTCCCTCCCACCAGGGACGTGCAGAGAATGTTAGAGAGGCAGGGGCTGACATTTCCAAAAGGGCCCTTTGGTGAAAGCACCGAAAATAGCCGACCTCCAAACTCACAACGCATCGCAGCGCGACGTGTTGTGAGCTTGGAGGTCGGCTATTTTCGGTGCTTGATACCACACTGAACTAAGCATAATCAATACTGGAGATGTGGCGGAACGGCAAGGATTTCCACACAGAGAGGGCAATTCTTTCAACATAAGATACTGCATTCAAGTTCAGGAGAATTGCATGCTGCCTTCAGGTATGGCATAGAAAGGGGGGCATTTGCATTTATTTCAGCATAGTAAAAACTGCATTCATGTTCTGGCGAGGGCACTTTTTACAGAAGGAGCTCAAGCAAGCCCCCTTTCATGTCTATGTGAGTATGTGTGCACGTGCCTGCCTCCCACAAACACTTGGTACAATTGTGTTCACATTGGATGCCCGGCCAAGCCAGAGGCACCACAGAGGACTCTAACCACAGTAGTCTCCACGGTGGTAGGAAAACCCCTACAGCCCCTGAGTGCCCAGATCAGATCACAGACTGATTTCATTCATTTGCATATGTGGAATTGATTGATTGATTGATTGAAGAATTTATTAGAAGTTTGCAATAGAAAAAAGTACAGTTTCATGACAGTACAAATCACTGGTACAAGGTCAACTAAAAGGAGATCCTAGAAAGCCGAGGCTTATTTCCACAGGAACCACACTTTAAGTATCTCATATAACATTGAAAGACAGACGGATAGAACATAGTACTTTATCTAGGATAATATCAGTTTCAAAAGCATAACATCAAATACAAAAGGCAGGATACAAAGAAAAAGGGGGGGGGGGAGCATGGGGGCTTAGTCTATTTACAAGTCACGGGTAGCTGCTGTCTGAAGGTGACTTTTCATACCAATTTTGAAGGAGGCTAGGGATTTGCTCTCCTTTAGGGCTTGTGGAAGGGCGTTCCACATGTTGATGGTATAGCAGGAGAACGAGTTAGCGCCTTGTTTAGTGTTAAATCTACGCTGATGATGATTAGTGGAGCTGCCTCTGGTGTTATGATCGTGAACATCCTTGACCTTTAAGAAGTAGTTTGTCAGGTACATGGGAATCTTGGAGGTGTAGTGTATCTTGTACACCAGGCCCATTGCAAGATGCTGTACTCTGTCAGCTACTTTGAGCCACCCCACGCTTTCGTGGTGATGCTCGGTAAGGTGGGTCAGAGGAGGGAGACCAAGCACAACCCTAATTAGTTTGTTTAGCTCCTTGCCAGATGTAACAAAAAAGGTGTGTGTGTGTGTGTGTGTGTGTGTGTGTGTGTGTGTGTGTGTGTGTGTGCGCGCGCGCGCACGCTTTGGGAAATATCTGCAAAAACTGAATAGCATACCCAAGGCAAATACAATACATTTCCAATGAACAATGATACAATTTAGGATGAAACATACAGCAGTACATTTTCAAATACTGAAGATGGAGGGAAAAAAACAATTGATGTATTTTATTGATGAGGACATTAAAAGAGCTGAGAGGGGGTAGATACAGTAAACAGCTGGATGGAAAAAACAACACAGATAAAATACAGGAAACCATGGAAGTCCATTTCCTAGTACAAATAAAGGGCCCGCAATTCCAAACGTTATATCTCAGGCTGAGTTTCATTGTTTCTCACAATTGTCTATCTTTCTATTGTGTGGAAAGATACCCTATGGATTCGGCGAAAATTCACAAATCTGACCTTCTGTTCAATTCAATGGCTGAAATTGGCCTACAAGGGGCTTCATTTGGATGTCCACAAGAGCTGTGACCATAAATTCAAAGTCTTCCATGAACCAATGCATATTAATGCTTCCAAGTCGGGTTAAAAGTGTATAGGAGTTAAAATAACAATAATGTGGTTGTGCAGGTATGTATGTATGAATCACTTGTGATTCCCTTGGTAATGCAGAGTCGAGTCATCAAACAGAGGATTCTTCACTTCCATCTCTCCTGTCTGTCCAGGTGGGGGGAAAAAAACTAAATTAATTGTCTGTCAAATAACAAATAGTATTTATACGTGTGGGATGTGATTGAATTGTTGTGACTTTGTGAGTTTGTGTGCACTGCATATCGTCGTTGTCGCGTGAAAACCTTGTATGTCCAAAACCGTTCGGTTAGCATTTATAATTTTAAAAATGATTTAAACTAGTGAAAACAGCCGATCTACAAGCACACTTTTGTGCGACGGACTTGTATGATGAAGCAGGGCTTTACTTTGCAAAAGAACGTACACATTTGAAACTTGGAGATACGAGGTTTCTACCCGACAACGACGATATAGCGAGTGTGTGTGCACTGCATAGTGCATAGTATGTGAGTGTAGGCATTCTGTTTGCCACCCACCGGTGCAAGTCCAGGACATTCGTATACAGTGAAGTCTCCTCCCATCTCCTCCTCATCTGAAGTGACCTCGGACTCAGGAACTTTCTGCTCTGGTTTGTGTCTGAGCAAAGGACAGGGAAAGGTTTAGTGTGTGCGTGTGCGTGTGCGTGTGTGTGTGTGTGTGTGTGTGTGTGTGTGTGTGTGTGTGTGTGTGTGTGCGCGTGTCCGTGTGCGTGTGTGTGCGTGTGTGTGTGTGTGCGTGCGTGCGTGTGTGCGTGGGTGTGCACCCGCGTGTGTGAGTAAGTAATTGTGTATGTGTACATATCTGGGTATTTCTATTTACGTACATGTGTTAGTATGCATGTGATATTGTGCATTTTCTGTATGTGGGTAATTGTGCATACAGGTATGTGTGCATGTGTGCTTGAGTGGCAAGGGGTTGTGTGTGAAAACCAGACAGTAGGAAAATATACCTCAACGAGAAATAGAGAAACAGAAGAGAAGAGAATAGAAGATTAAAAGAGAAGAAAAAGGGAGAGAAGAGAAGAGAAGAGAAGAGAAGAGAAGAGAAGAGAAGAGAAGAGTAACTCACTTTCCCATTGACAGCATCTGTTGCTTTTGATGCTGGTAATGATACATTTGAACACTCTGGGCCAGCGTCTTATCACCCACCTTGAAAGAGAGAGAGAGAGGTGGAAACATACGATATATGACCCATTCTAGTTCATAAACTAAAATGCACAGTGCACAACTGCACGTACAGTACATACATCCTGTGTTGTCGCTAAAGGAAAGCGATACACACATCTAAGGGACTGGTAGTGTTTTTCACTTGCAGCAGCAGTGGAGTGTAAAGAATGCTTGTTGCTTACCGAGGTGCCATTAGCAGCAGCTGGAGGCTTGGGAGGCTTGTCTCCCCCTCCGAAGGCAGGGTAGTCAACCTTCTGGGCAAGGTGCGATTTCTTCTGCAACCTACAGGGGGCACTATAAATCTGAGTCTCTGTCAACAATCAACAATGTGTTCTTTGGTCTTTTAGCAGAGTAAACACTTTGGCCTTAGGACACCAGGGCTGATTTCAGAATGGATGATTAAAAATTATGACATTTGCACAATTACAATGGTGTGAAATTCCTATGATTCATATTTCACACAATGGGGAGCAATTTCCCCCCGCCCCCCTTGGTTTATATTCAAGAAGAGCGTTTGTAGCCTAACAAAACCTATTCACCATATGAACCCTCGCAACTCAATTCTGGGGCAAACAATTCTGGATCTATAAGCTCACAATGCATTGCAGCGCTTGTTGATCGGCGAAGATATTTCATGTAGCGGGGAAAAAGAAGAGCCACTAGACAGAGTCCTCTCTAGTGAGTAAACTATATCAGTTGTTGAGAAAGAAACAGACAACTTTTGATTTAGAACAGTGTATAAATCACATGTTTGCACTGGGCCCCGATACACCATCATCTGAAGTTGGTCTAAAAATATCATGTTTGGCTGCATAGCCTACAGTATTATTAGTAGTAGCATCGTAGCGATTCTAACTATACACTTCCTTCCACTTCCTATTTCACAGTTTTGTTCCTCTCTTGGTTGCTTACAAAATCAATCCTCTCAAGGCAAGACATACAGAGCTTCTGAGTTGATGTTTTCTGTTTATTTGGCAATTGGCAACAATGTTGAAATGCTTGTCAGAGCATTTCTCATTCACTCTTCCAAACTATTTGCTCGTTTCTCTTTCTCTACTCTTTAGGACACTGCACCCCAATAATGAGAAGTATGCAACTTAATTAATTCGGTTGCCAATTTTATGCCAAACTGTAATGTATTTGTAAAGGTAACTTCAATGGAAAACAAATTGAGCTTGAGTTGTCTTTATTCACAAATGATTATTATCTTACCTGATCCAACAAACAGCAGCCAGGATCACTGCCACACTGCCAACCAGGACGCAGACTGAAATCAGGACTGCAGACAAAAACAATAGAAAAGGATAGAAAATGTGTGTAGGGACAGAACTACTGAGGCATTCATTATTATGGGTGTTCATCATTCAATCCTCAGACTGTCAAATCAAAAGGTTGTCTCTATAGTGAAAGGCATCTTAATGGCAAAGGACACGATGGGGCAATATTAATGCCTGTCACTTTGTGAACGACAGAAAAGACAAGGTGGAGGTCATTATACCACATTGACAAATATTGTAAGAGGGGTAAACATGCTCTGGGACTCAACAACATTTGAGGTACAGCCTTATCTGAACAGACCCTTATCATTGTATAATGTCTCCCTGGAGCTTCCCTCCTGTCGCTTGTATTTTGTAGATTCCACTGACCACTGATATGTTCCACTGACCATATCAGTTTATTTCCACTGGCTTGGGTCATTAAAAAAGCCTTCATGGGATCTACGGCTGTTCTCTTATGGAAAACATAGGCCTACTTACTAGGGCATTCACCAAATATTCTAATATCAAAGTCACTATTCGACGTTGTTCACCGAAGTCAAATATTCGCTTTTTTTATTTTTCTATTTTCTCTTTGAAAATATATATAGTTTATAAAGCTTGGCTAGATAGGAAGTCATAAGAATGAGTTGTCAATGGCCCTGGTGGATGAATTTGTTAATGCTCTATACTAGGGGTTCTCAAACCTTTTGTGACCCCCAAAATAAACATATTTGAACTGGGGACCCCCACCCTGACAAGCACTTGGAATTGTAGGTATTACATTTAATGTGACTCGGTTCCGCAAATAAACATTGTGAAAATAGCAGATCTACATGCTCACAACGCCTCGCGTTGCGAGGCGTTGTGAGCATGTAGATCGGCTATTTTCACAATGTTCGCCTCTTGCTTACTTAATATTTGACAGTTTGGCCTGTCCTGTCGAATATTCGACTATTCGAATACTTTGAGGTAGAATAATTCAAATACTAAAAATCACTATTCGTGAATGCCCTACTACTTACTGAGAATAATGCCATCCTTCTTGATGACTGGGATAGCTACGGGCTCAGCTCTTCGCGGAGCACCTGTGGCCCTGGGCTGGGGGGTGGGTGTGGGTGGTTTTATAGTGGTGGTGTTGTTTTTGGTTGAAGAACGACTCTGGCTTTTGGGTTTCAGCTTAGAAGCATCTGTCTGGCTTTTAAAACCTGTTTGGGAGGAGGAGACGGCTGGAGAGACAGAGAGAAGAAGAGAGAGTCAGACATGAGAAGCAGAAGAATGCATTATTTGGGAAGAGAGCATGTAGAACATCAGCTGGAGTCAAATATATTAGACACAAGAAAAACGATATAACACTAGTAAAACAACAATTTAAAAAAAAATCCTGAAATTTAACACAAAAAAATAATTCTGGAGTCTTATTAATATATTGCTTCTGTAATACTTGAATTTAGTGGAATCTAATCTAAATAAGTTATTGAGTTGGCTTCTTCAGATTGCACTCACATAGTATGGGTTGGTCTGGTAAGATTTGCTGTTTTTCAATGACAGAGTCGATGTCAATCTCCTCCTTATCCAGGTCAGTGTAGGACATCTCTTTGGCTGGAGGATGGACAAGATTCAAGATTATTTAAATATTTCACATATTGTGCAAAAATGCAATTGTTATCTGGTAAACTGATGGGAATCAACCGATTGATTTCACTAGACCAGTAGATCCCAAACCTTTCAGCTCAAGACCTAAAAGAGAAATGGTGTCTACTCGGGACCCAAACGTACAACATTTGTATGTGGTTAAAAAATAAAATAAAATATAAAATAAATCCAATCTACAAGCTCACGACACATCGCAACATGATGTGAACTTGTAGAATCACTTTTTTTCAGAAAAAAAAAGAAAAAAATGGTCACATTACCTGCATTTTGGAAACAGAAAAAATAACTACAATAGGTTAGCACCTAGGACAAAGAAATGAATGAACAAGCAATTCTAAACTAGCTAGCTACGGCTACGGGACAGACTAAAAAGACATGGGGATGACGAGACAATAGGAAAGAGGAGGAGGACACAGAGAACCCTAGGAGACATCTATTGGAGAGAAAACACACACAGCAAGACTGATTATGGAGAAACAGGAGAGGAGACACAGCCAGTAGGTGACAGGTGCATAGGAGAAACGGTTCCTGGTTTGGAAAGAATTAATGGCCACTGGCCCACACACTATCTTACTCAGTTGCATATACCGGTAGATTAAGCTCTGTTTTATAATGTTTCGACAGGGTTCAGGAGTAACATTTTTCCTGTCTAAATCAACAAAATGTCTTGTGTTGCCATGATGTGGCTGACTGGCTGTTAGGAACTTCTGGGAACTCAGATTATGCGGCTGTAAGCTTACAGTCTTATTTTATCACAGTGAATCTATGTGGTGATAGTCATTATTCTTTCAAAGGATCATCTACACACACATACTACAGCTTGACAACTGGAATTGTTTTAAAAAATAAGGTTCTCTAAAGAGATTTTTCAGCACTGCGTGCCGTGAACCATACGCATGTTTGATAGCATACATGTGCATGCAGGAGTACCACCAACTCCTGCGTGCATGCGTGCGACGCGTGCGCGTGTGTGGTGCACACAGGGAGTGTGCCAGTGCATGTTGTTTGTTTGGGACCTGGTAAAAAAGGGAAACAATAGTAAAGCGTTGTTTAACAGCCTCCGTAGGCCAGACAGTTAGCCACATTCCTAGTGACCGGCCGATGTCTCTGGGGTTACCGGGGCTTATAGTGTGTGTGTGTGTGTGTGTGTGTGTGTGTGTGTGTGTGTGTGTGTGTGTGTGTGTGTGTGTGTGTGTGTGTGTGTGTGTGGCATGGGGAGGAAGCCCAGCGGGGGGCAGGAGCAATCAGCCCACCCCCATGCCCTCACTGGGCTATGGCTACGACTCACACAATAGATCCCGAATCTCACTGCTAATGGAGGTGATCAATGGCCTTAAGCCAAGCAAACCCCCCCAACACACACTCACACACTCACACTCACACACTCTCACACATCTCCAGCAACGTTACTCTACCACAGTGTTTCTCAACCACTGTGCCTGGGGACCTTTGGTGTGCCCCTAAGAAGGGTCAAGTGTGCCCCTTGAAACTGCTTGAAAGCCAGTATTGTATTTATAATTTAAAAAATTATTTAAGTGCGAGGCGTTGTGTGCTTGTAGATCTGCTGTTTTCACTACTGTTGTGCGACAGCCTTGTATGATGAAGCAGGGCTTTACTTTGCGAAGAAACGTACAAATTTGAAACTTGGAGATACAAGGTTTCTTCCCAACAGTGACGATATTTACACCCCCGTATTATGTTGGTGTGCCCATGGATTCTTTGGACATGAAAAGTGTGCCCATGCAGAAAAAAGGTTGAGAAACACTGCTCTACCAAAATATCCCAAATGACAGACCAGGAGAAGAGAGCACAAACAAGAAAACACAAAAGTGGTATTTGTGTCATGCAGACATTTTAAAAGGGGATGAATTATGATTCAACACTGTGTTTTTTTCAGGACTTGTTCCCAAAAAAAAAACACTTGCTAAACACAAATAAGTTACACGTTTTATCTATTATTACCTAGTCATCTGAATAAAAGTATGTTTCGTTCATCCAGCATTACATTAATCAATACAGTAATGTGCCTCTCGGCTGGCCATCTGGCCAGGCTGCAGTGCTAACATGCACGATATGATGTAGCAGCACTTTCACTCTCTGCTTTGTTACTTTCTCACCCCCCTCCGTCCCTGGCAATTCAGTGCAACCAACAGCATGTGTCTGCAGAGGCGGTTCGTACCATCTGGACTTTGCAGGTGGTCCAGTGCTCCAAGTGTGCCAGTGTTTTCGGCAATAAAAGTTATTACCCAAAAGTTACTACCCAAATCCAATTTTTGGCCTATACAGATTGGACTCATATAGTTTTTTTCTCAATACTCAAGACACTGAAGCCTGATTTATATTTGTTGTGTGATCTGTTTCTCATCAAAAATAGCTTATCTACTGTAGCCTGACAGGGCGTTGCAGGTTTGAGTCCCGTTCCTGACGGCCTTTGCTGTGTGTCACTCACCCATCTCTATCAATAGAAGCATAAAAAGCCTCAAAATTAATCCTCAAAATGAATCTTAAGAAACTCACAAAACGTTTATTTTTGGCGAGCGCCTGAATTAAGCATTACATTACACCTGCCTATGGTGTTCGTGATGTATGTTTACAGAGCAGCCAATGCAGATAGGTTGATGATGTCTTAATACACATCTGATCTGAGCACAGTCTGGACGGTCTGCCCTGAAGATCAGATTTGAGAAAAACAAATCGGATTTAGGCAAGGTTAATTTACTTTTAAAGACATTCCACAGTGAAATTTCACAGGAAATGGGTAGAAAGAGTCAGGGAATGACTCTTTCCGCGGGGCTTCAGGAACCGAAACCCAGGATTGACTGTCAGACATCATAAGAGCCTATGTGGTGCATCTTAACCCACTCCGCTATCTGCACCCCCTCAGTTTACTTTTATAAAAGATAAGCCTATGAAAGAAGCAGGGGGTTTGGCTTGTGGATGACGGATCATGCATCAGCTTTAGGACCAAATGAAAACACTTGTTTGCCTTTTAAGAAAGACCACAGGATGCCAGCAAAACCCAAGTAGGTAATTCACTTCGAAAAGTGGCAGTTGTGTTATGTGCGTGTGTGTGTGTGTGTGTGTGTGTGTGTGTGTGTGCGTGTGTGTGTGTGTGTGTGTGTGTGTGTGTGTGTGTGTGTGTGTGCGTGGGTGCGCGTGGGTGTGTGCATATGTTTTTGTGGCCGTTTGTATATACCGGTAGGCTGGTGAATGCTTTGTGTGTAGTGTTCATACAGTATGTGTGTGTGAGCTGTCAGTAGATCGTCAAACAGCGAGAAAGTACACACACCACTCGCCATGTAAGAGCTTTGTCACCGGCATGATAATGACCACTAACCCCTTGAGAGGTACCCAGGAGGGCAGAGATTTAAGGCAAACAAACAATAAACAACACAACAAACCTCACACATCTGGGCTGTTCTTTACCACTTAAAAAACATTCACAGACACTTACTTACACGCGCGAGCACACGCACGCACGCACGCACGCACGCACGCACGCACGCACGCACGCACGCACGCACGCACGCACGCACGCACGCACGCACACACACACACACACACACACACACACACACACACACACACACACACACACACACACTGATTAAAATAGGGTGTCTATCTGACCGATGACAATCATATCAAATGCTTGACCTACTTGTGGCACAATTATAATAACCCTCTTGATTATGCGTGTGTGCATAGAGTATGAGTGTGTGCATAGAGTATGAGTGGCACACAAGCACACACACGCACACACACCTACTGTATAGATACACATGCATGTTCGTTCGCACACACACATGCAACCTCCTTAGCAGCACTTCCCTCAATGGTCTATAGGTCTAGGACAAGCTGTGTGTTATTTCTTGATATGATAATGATAACAACGCCACGCTCTACAGACCGATGCCTAATAGAATGACCAAATGACCACGATGACGCGTCAATGTTGTCAGTTACTGGGTTACCAAGAATTATTAGGAAATGTGCCCATACAATCAATCGCCTGTGTCTGCTCACTCATACATGAGTCGCAATGAATCAGTTAACATGGAAGGTTAAGAGAACGGAATACGGGCAACTATGGAAAAAGGATCAGTGGTTCTAAATCTTTTTTTTTTCTTTTTTGCTCGGGACCATACTAGCATATCTTCCTTGTCGGGTGGAAACCTTGCATGTCCAACAGCCGATTTACAAGCACACGCCTCGCGTTGCGAGGCATCGTGTGCTTGTAGATTGGCTATTTTCACTACTTTTGTGTGACACTTTGGTATGATGTAGGGCTTTAATTTACAGCGGGGGGGACACATACAAATTTGAAACTTGGAGTTACGAGGTTTCTGCCCAACAGTGACGATATCGCAGTTAAATAATGACTGCTAAAAGAGTAGTTCGCCCAAAAATGTTTTTGTTTTTGTCGCATTCCTAAGCCGATAATTTGATGACCGTACAATAGGAGACTCAGACTCTGCCGGTCAAAAAACTAAAAAGAGTCCATGAACTCGAGGCTTCATGGGGTGAGAAATCGATAGAAAATAAGACATGCTTGATTTAAGTCGCCTCGAATTAACACATTAAGTTAAGCCCTTAACAGTGATTAATTTCATGCCTTTCCTCCCCCCACACCATGCCCATGTCCCTCCTCCCAACACAAAAGTGGTCTCCAGGTTGATTCTTAGTCAGGGTGGTGGTCCCTGGTTCATGATCAGTTGAAAACCCCTGGTCTAGGACAGTGGTTCTCAACCTTTTCAGGCCACGACCCCCAAAATAATCATATTTTAACTTGAGACCTCCCCACCCTACGAGCACTAAGAGTTGAGGCATTTGGTATAACACAGTTCTATGCGAGGCGTTGTGAGCATGTAGATCGGCTATTTTCACAATTTCTGCCTCTAATATTTGACAATTTGGCCAATGTTAAATTTGTATTATTTAGTATTAAAAAGTCCTTAAATTATCACTTTAGAAATGTGCAGATACCCTCTATATACACTTTAACCTTAAGTTGTTTTTTACTGAGAGGCTAAAACAATGTTGCACATTAAGTTAATCATCTGGGGACGCCCCAAAATTATTTGGGGACCCCCTGGGGGTCCCAACCCACAGGTTGAGAATCACTAAGGAAACACACTAAAAAGAAACATTCACGCCATTCATGTCATCAAGTGATTGATTCAGACTCAGACACCTGCTGCCCTCTTGTGGAGGGCAGCAGCATAGGCCTGAGAAACCGGTCTGTTGAAAAGGAGATTTGCACCGCAACCAGGGGCGTCACAACTCACAAGGGGGGGAAAAGTAGGACCCAAGGTGGAGGGGCCATAATTATTTTATACTTTAGCTATTGAAAAATAGCAGATCTGCTATTTTTGAAAAGTCATGATAATGTGTGCAAATCTTTGAATATACGTATTTTTTAAGCGAACATTTGTAACTCAAATTTTGCTTCTGGGGGGTCCCAGGAACTAAATATTTTGAGATGGGGGTCCGTGGCCAAATACATACCATTTTGGGGATACTTCACATGAAACAGTTTGAGCACCACAGACATAGAAACAGGTTTTTCAAAAAACCTTAGAAGGATTTGAAATATTCTAAATAAAGACTTGCGCACATTTCCCGATTTTTCAAAAATAGCAGATCTACAAGCTCAGTGCCGCGCTGTGAGCTTGTAGATCTGCTATTTTTCAATAGTTAAAGCAAAAATAATGCGTAATAATACGTTCCCAGTCTAAATGGGTTAAACTCCCTCCCCCTATGAAGATTAAGAAGATTCATGGGGGGCCCGCAGTGAATCCTTGTACCCAGGGCCCAGAATTTGGTGAGACGCCCCTGGCGGCAACTATCCGTTAATTTCACCAAAATCGTGAGCGGCATTGGACCCAAAAATCATCTGTCATCGGCTGGGCTGCACTACACACGTTTCATCATGGCTGCATCTTGCACGGTGCTGTGACATTGGCAGAATCTGTCCACAGTAAACTGTAGCAAAGTACTAAAAAGCACTTGTATGGTAGTTCCTGTCACAGTGGGTATCTCCATGACAACACGATGACACACACACACACACACACGCACGCACGCACGCACGCACGCACGCACGCACGCACGCACGCACGCACGCACGCACACACACACACACACACACACACACACACACACACACACACACACACACACACAGAAACTCATATTTCTTTTATTAGATTGTCGCGTAAGCTCTGGTTTAACAAGGTAGCTGCATAACGGATTTCCCCCTCACCTATAAAAGCTCTGTGCTATATTTCAAATAGCTGACCTGCAAGCTCACAACGTGTCGCTGTACAGCGGCCATTTGAAGTATTTTAAAATGTCTTTCAAAAGAGTAAAATAAGGTAAAGAAGTTTAGGTATAAGTAGTAAGGCACCAACGGAAATAGGGCCCATATCTGTCATTCTCTCTCTGTCAAACAAATAAATGCAACAGAATTTACCACAAGCATTTGATATAGCACTCTGTTGCTGTAGGTACTGAACCAACATACAACCTAATAATGCTACAAAATTGCATTTTTAGTCTGTTTCCATAGATTATTTCCATAGATTAATGTCTACTATTACAATTGAACAGACAGGAACATGGTGTACAAAGTCCATATACAATTCTGATCAAGAGCAGAGCAAGAAGTCTTCCTGTTAGTCCAAGAGAAAGACATCAGACTCTGATAATGTTATGATTGAACCATTTTAAACCCTCTATAATGATTAATTAACTAACACTTAGACAATCTACTGTGAGCTTGTAAATCTTCTGTTTTCTGCAAATGCTTCTCCCTGGAATAGGGATAATAGGGTTCAAGTTGTTAATTTATCATGTATAGCCTCCTTCATCGAACGACCCTTTCACCAAGTGTGGTATATGGCACACTTTTAAACTTAAAACAGAAAAAGAAACAGGTACAACTCCAGAGAATAATTATGACAGAGTCTACAGACAGTATGGGAATTAGGCGTTCAAGTGTTGTATTCTACCTCTTTCTTGCCTAGGATATTGTTATTCTTTTATAATGCTTTCGGAGGGGTACTTGCCACTCCAATATGTGTGTGTCTATTAGCAAGAGGTGTAAAACCATGAATAGCATTGTTTTAAATAAAACACGCAATGTAGATCAAAATGATTGATCATTGGTTGATAGGTTGGTTCAGTTGGTCTATCTATTTCACCACGTAAAATCATATCATAACCTTGCCCTACTTGTGGCACAAATATAATAACTCTCTTGATAACACTGAGATGTGTATAGAGTCTGAGTGGACACATGTACGGTATTTACACACGCGCATACACGCACGCACGCACGCACACACGCACACGCACACACACACTTGCATAACACAGAGAACATAGACAGGGCCCTGCCTTTAGTACACTATTTAACTGGATGCAGACTACTTTGCTACCACTGTATGTTTGTCCTTCTGATGAAAAAAGGACATTAGCTCCCAGGCATTGAATGTTTACCAATGGTAGTGTACGCCCCCATGTCAAACACAAGCAAGTCCTACTACACACACACAGTGTAAACTAAGTATGCCTTGCAATACTTGTTCACCCTCTTACATGGATGTTTGAAACATGCCAGAATTGTATCTTTTTTTTTTTTTTTTTTGTTCAATTGTTTCAGAATTTACAGAATATATTTCCCAGATTGCTCATACTCTCTAACTTCATAGACTAAATAATTTCTCATAACACTATGCAATATACCAGTGAAAAAGAAACTGTAACAATCAAAATGATAAACACATGCATCAAAAGACACTAAAACTAGTCTACTACAATGTCACCGAATGTATAGCTGTATATACAGTGTACACATATATACCTTAAATCTGTATTATAAACTGTAACGAAGTTTCAGACAGGGAGCGACAGACAGGCCTGAGAATTCATTTTCAGTGTGAGGTGAGTGGGCATGTTGGGAGGTGCGAGCAATCTGAGAGACGTGGCGTTGAGCGAGCTCACTCCGGTGAAACTTTGGTTTCACCGGTGAAACTCGGACAATGGAACAAGGGCAGAGCGCTTGTTTTCGGTGGAGATGACAGAGGCGCGCCAACGTTATATTAGGATATAAACACAATCTGATCTTGACAACAATCATAACATATGCTATTTATTATAATCACTAATTCACTAGTATGAAGTGTCTTTAATTATAATTAAATAAAGAATAGTCAAATAACAAGGACAAATTGTTCTGCCCACAACCTTATCAAACCAAAATGCCTAAACTACTGTAAATGTAGGTCTATTATAACTATGATAATGGTTCTTGTAAGTCCCAATTATTAAGTAGCCTAGAATACTTCACCTTATGAATATAGAATGTTTGTTTATAATGTGTTATGATTATTTCTTATGTTATATGTTATGAAACATCGCATGTAGCCCTATTACATTACCTATAACCTATACACAAGTGAGCTCTCGGCACCTCCGCGTGGTCCATGCGAACACAACGCGGTTCAGCCAATCACAAGCTTCCACTGCCGGAAACGGGATGCTGTTTTGATACACGCGTCTCACACACGTGACATGGCCACCTACTACTAATATGTGAACATTTGTTATAAGCAACTTGCAGAAAAGGGTCTATTTGGAGCGAGCCGATGGCCGAATGGCTATGGGCATCCCCATCCGGTTCGATTCCTGGCTGGCTGGTCTGTTTGCTCTGTGGCATTCCCTTGCTCTCTTTGTCTGCCTTTCCTGTTTTTCTAAAATAAATTAGAAAATAGCCTCAGCTCACACACATGCAAATGGCAGAGTGGTGGAATGGAGACACAGGGTGAAATCCGTCTCTTCTTTGATCTCAGACTCACAGCCTAGGATCGTCACAAACCTACCGTACACACAAGACCATTTTAAAATGTTGCTCTATTTTTTCCCTGTCTCTCTGACCCCTTTCTCTTGAAAGGGGTCATGTGTGTGTGCCCCATGAAAGCATGTTATCCACTACTCTACAACTCTAACTCTAAAATTAGGAGCATTTATTCACTGACAGATCATCTAAAAGCGATCACCACGCGCCCCATCTAAGCCAGTGGTTCCCTCGAGACCCAAAAGAGAGATTAGATGTTTGCCCGATACACAAAGTAGTGAAACTGGCTGCAAGCTTGTAGATCGGCTATTTTCACTACTTTACTTCTTAATTATTATTGTTTTTTATTTATGGAATTTCTTAGATTTGTTTGTCTAGAATATACTAAAGTTAAAATTTTTGAATTATATTACAAAAGAAAATTTACTTTTACACAATATTCAAACTTTTGAGAGGGATCTGTAAATGTTTTAAATGTAGGAAAAGAAAATCAAATTTTTACTCAAGTCGTGACCCATAAAAATTGGTCTGTGACCGACCCACTGTTTGGGAAACTGTGATCTGACTGCTGCATTCACAACGTTATTGCTAAAGCAGTGAAGCAGCATACTCTTTATGATGTATTAACTATGCCGCTAAAATGTGGAACGCCCTACCGAAGGCCTTAAAGGAGTGTAAATCCCTACCTTCCTTTAAAACCACTCTGAAAAGCCACTCGAAACTGGTAAAAGCAAACAAAGCCTATGCTTACCTCCCCCTGACATTTCTATTGTAAATACCATTTGTTTAGCATTGTATTTTCTGCATAGTACTGTTTTATTTATCTGTCATTCAATGTTATATGAATTAATTTTTAGGCCTGACCTAAGTTTTCTGAAAAACAATATTATTCAAAAATTAGCCTACAAAAACAAATATGTTGCTACATACTGTACATGTACTGCAATACACTAAATAGTGTTCCCGACCTGAATGGGTTAAAAAAGGACCCCATTTGAAACAAGCCCAAAAGCTTTCCTGAAACTGTACTTTTTCCTATGCAAACTTCTAATAAAGTCTTAAATCAATCAATCAATCAATCAATGATAATGTTACATGCCAAAGATATCTCAAAATGTGTGTGTAAAACCCCCGCCATTCACTCACAGTAAGTGAGTGAATGAGTGAGTGAGTGAGTGAGTGAGTGAGTGAGTGAGTGAGTGAGTGAGTGAGAATTGTGTGTGTGTGTGTGTGTGTGTGTGTGTGTGTGTGTGTGTGTGTGTGTGTGTGTGTGTGTGTGTGTGTGTGTGTGTGTGTGTGTGTGCGAGTGAATACATGGGTGATGGTGTGATTTAGTGATGGTCTGTGGGAGAAAGGTATTTAATAGATAGTACTGTCTGTCAGCATAATCAACATCTATTTTGTCAGTGTGTGTGCGACTGTGCGCACACACACGTGTGTGTGTGTGTGTGCATGCATGTGTGTGTTATCCTCTATACCTTTGTGATGGCGCCTCACCCTGTCTGACTCCACACAGTGTTGTCTGTCGTTCTCCTTAAATCCATCGAGGCAGGGGCCACAGTGGGCGGAACCCAGTTTGCAGGGATGCCGACTCTTTAGGGCACAGTCTATACGAGGGCACTTAGAGCTGGCTGTGTGTGAGTGAGCTGTGTGAGAGAGAGAGAGACATGGAAGGAGGGACACATTAGTGCTCTAATCTGAATCATGTTAGGCCTGATTGCATGGGATTTAGTACTTAAAGGGGACATCCAGACCAAAACATATCCCCCCTCCCTGAAATTGCATTGCATGTTTTCATAAATGTTCCTATACCTGCTTTGGTGGATTTCTGTTATTGTTGCTCCTCATCCGAGTTTTGACGACCACCTCCTCACAGCTAAAATGGGGCTGTTGCGACTCATCCAAAAGCGCTTATTTTGGGCGTTCCAAAGTCACTTTTTTCTTCATGAATCGTCTATTTATAGTTCCAAGTGACGAATCGACGTGTTGTCTCACTCACAGCACCTCCCAGGAGTAACGCTCCGTTCTCATCCGGGTCAATATGTGCTGGAATATCAACACATCGATTCGTCGCTTGGAACTCTAAAAAGACGATTCATGAAGAAAATCTTTACTTTGGAACGACCAAAATGAGCGCTTTTGGATGAGTCCCAACAGCCCCATGTTAGCTGTGAGGAGGTGGTCATCAAAACTCGGATGAGGGGCAAAAATAACAGAAATCCACTAAACCAGGTAGGAACTTTTATGAAAACATGCAATTTCAGGGGGGGATAAGTTTTGTTCTGGATGTCCCCTTTAACAGTATCTTGTAGATTTGTTACTGCTGGTTTTCTCTAGCATCCATTCCAAGCAGCCCATTCAATGAATTTAGATTTTCAAAGATGTGTCAGTAGGCGGACATCTCTGATCCTCTGGCTACACTAGACTAAAGCAGCACATGTGCTTGTGCACAGATGGTGACATGGAGGGATGAAAAATGAACAGGAGAGAGATGGAGGGTTGCAGAGCAAATGAGGGACATTTTAAAATCCTGACTCATATACAGTATGGCTGGATCTAAATCGAGGTGTAACAAATATCACCCAAACTGAGCATATGTGTGTGTGTGTGTGCCCGCCTGCCCGCCCGTGTGTGCGTGTAACAGAGACGGGGGCAGGAAACGGGATGCCCATATTCCATTGTGTCAGCTTCCTCTGATAGCAGACAGGAAGTATGCCAAACACTCCAAATCAAGTGGCAGGACTCTCTAGGATGCTGTTTTGGCTGATTAAACCTGACTGAGTATGTACTGTATTTACTGTATGTACTATGTATGTACTATGTATGTACTCTGTGTGTGTGTGTCTGTGTGTGTGTGTGTGTGTGTGTGAGAGTGAGTGAGTGAGTGAGTGAGTGAGTGAGTGAGTGAGTGAGTGAGTGAGTGAGTGAGTGAGTGAGTGAATGAGTGAGTGAGTGAGTGAGTGAGTGAGTGCGTGTGCATGCGTGTGCGGGTGCATGCGTGCGTGCGTGCGTGCGTGCGTGCGTGAGTTTGTGCATTCTACAAAACACCATAGCCAACATATATATATTACATAACACCCAGTACATCCTGCCTTTATCTACAGGTTAAGGGTTCAGTGGTTCCCAAACCTTTCAGCTCAGAACCCAAAACAGAAATTAGACGTTTGCCCGGGACACAAATTAGTGAAAACAGCAGATCTCGTGGCGTGAAGCGAGATGTAGATCGGCTATTTTCACTACTAATCTATAGCATTTCTTCATGAAGGGGAGAAAGAATCACAGAATTTTGTATGGAAATGTTTTTTTTTTTTTGTAAATATTTTGAATATTAATAATGATCAAACAAAATGTAGGAGACAAAAAACTAAGGGACCAATAAAAATATGTCTGCGACCCACAAATGGGTCCCACTCCCGACCCAGTGTTTGGGAAACAGTGCTTTAGAGATTCTGAAAGATACTGCCAGGCAAGATCTGCACTGCCAAGAAACAAGCCGAGGAGAAGGACCAAGAAATTAGACGACAAGAGAAAGAAGATTAAACTTGACCTTGAGGCTAGAGAGCGTCAGGCTGCTGAAATGCATAGCCAGGAGGAGGTGAAAACCAATACTCTGGTTGGCATTTAAGAATGAGAGTGGATTCAATCAAAACTATAGGGCTGTCAGTGACAGCCCTATATAGTTTTCATTGAATCAGCCTGTCACGATTATGACATTTTACATGACG
Source organism: Nannobrachium achirus (assembly GCF_963921795.1). Classification (NCBI taxonomy): domain Eukaryota; kingdom Metazoa; phylum Chordata; class Actinopteri; order Myctophiformes; family Myctophidae; genus Nannobrachium; species Nannobrachium achirus. Next base: position 25,172,714 of record NC_137822.1, on the reverse strand, counting down.
ATTAATTTAGTCACTCAAATAATTGCGATTAGCAATTTAATTGTGCTTTTGTCGTTGACAATTACATTCGTTCAGTTTGGCTTGTAGGCTTTGAAGTTGCACATGGCTGATATGACACATAACCTATACAAAGAAATTGATGACATATTTGACAACTTTCTACTTAAAAAAGAACATTGATAGTGGAAATAGCCGATCTATAAGCTCGCGTCGCATCGTTGTGAGATTGTAGATCTGCAATTCCCACTATTTTTGAAAATGTTTGAAAATATAAAATATAAACATTTTCAACATGGAAACGATTATGACGATTATGACAAAATAATTGCGATTACAGGTATGTCAAATAATTGCGATTATGTCAAATAATTGCGATTAGAGGATTATGTAATAATTGTGACAGGCCTAATGAAAGATTTCGTGGCTCGAAGAACAGCCAGAGGTTATCGCCTCAGCGACGCAGCCTGGCCAGTTTGTGTCCCCCACAGGGCTCTCAGAATACCAGTGTGGTGCTGATGTGGGTGAGGCCGTCGCAGAGCGACACAGATTGATAGAAGAGATGCAGAGACAGGATGAGTAGGAGGCGTAACAGCAAGAAACCAGCAGAAGCCACCCGAAACCACCGCTTAACAATGCAACCCAATACCCTGCCAAACTGTACTGGAGGTTTGGCAGTGTTTCGTAAAGCCTCTTAGGTGTGCACTGGAGTTTTTGATATGTGATAGTAAAACATAAACATGTTGAACAAGAAAAAAGAATATCAATAATTGAATACAATATTCTATTAATAATCAATGTTTCCTTTAAAATAAGAGTCGCTGGGTAACTTGGCCTAGTGGTCAAGGTGCATACCACATTAGCCTGATGGCAATTCACAGGTTTGATTCCCAAGTCTGAAGACTTCTGCAAGCGTGTCACTCCTCGTCTCTCTCTCCCTGATTCCTGTCATTCTCAACTGTCCTATCCAATAAAGGCAGAAAAGCTTTGCATGCCGTCATGTGATTTAACCAGTTGGCAAATGTCTCAAAGGAAAGCACCACACCAAATTCCCAACCAGTGAACAGAAAGCACTGTGACGAATCAGGATTCAGGACAGAAAGATAAGTCATTTTTCCAATGTAGGCCAAATTTTCTCAACTGTTTTCTTCATGCTCATTATGATACTGTAACTAAGTGTATGCACGCTAATTCCCAGATAACTGGGAATAATGTGATTCGGTGACTAAAGTTTCTACATACTGTATGTATGGTATAAGAGCAATTAAAAGCAGAAGAATGTCAGTACAGCACTAAAGGAAGTGTCATTCAGGGACAGGTAGGCCTACTTTTAAATCAGATAGGCACAGAACACTTCCGTGAATGCTGGCATTCTTGTCCTTTTATTGAACTCTTCTGAGCCGTGCACACGATAATTAGACAATTACCTGCATTCTTTCTAGTTGTATTACTGCAATTAATCCCTTTGCCATACCAGCCCTGACAAAAAAGGATACTTATTTTGTGTTTTAAAATAAAATGCCAGGTGCCAGAGGTTTGAGGCAACAACCCGGGTTTACATATTTTGGGGTTTGCTTACTTAATAACCTCAGTACTGTCTTAAAGGACAATTACTGATGTTTGATATGTTTAAGTTGTGTACATGTTAGTTACATTACTGTATTCCAAAGCATACTGTACCATTGTTTGCTTGATTTTCAAATTTGGTTTTCATACCTCCCATGAAGCCATGGCTTAAGTTTTCCTTCTGTAAGGTATGAAAACCATCTGGCAGAAACCTGAAAACTTGTTTGGGAACAGATTAAGCCTCCTCCATGCTTTGTCAGCTGTGTTAGTGTTGCGTTTAATGCAGTTTAAAGTGAAGATTGGTTTGAAAAGTTTAGCTTGAAAAAGGGTCCCTCGAGAAATTATAGTTACTGTATATGAACAAATTTGTTCATATACTTGTTCATGGCTTCAAGTTTATCACCAGAAAGAAACTCAATTGAAAAGTCAAGTCATGTCAACTCAATTGAACTGTACTGAACTGAACTGAAATGAACTCAACTCAACTCACACAGGTCTACTGGCATGAAAACTGGCCTGTATATTGGTTTGTATACAGTATGAACCAGTCAGGGTGCATTTCTACACCAACACCAAGGATTAGTGGTGCAACTATTAACTAGTAATGGAACTATTCAGTTCAATGTAATCTATTATAAAAAAAAAAAACCAATCAATTTGAATAAAATAATCGATTTCCAATCTAATAGGCTCACAAAGCATTGTATCACAATTTGATCACAGCTTGAAGCGTCTGTTTTTGTTATTATTCCACTGTTGAACAACAAATGTAAAAGGTTTAGTGCTTAATTAGATAAATGGATTTTAATAGTCAATACCTTTTTAAAGAGTGTGACGATGAATTGATATATGCTTAAACAATGTGATTCAATCATCAAAAAGGAAAATCATTGAGAGTTGGACGCCACTGAGGAATTTATGTCGTGTCCCACTCTACACCCACTACTCCACAACTTTAACCACTAACCAGACTCCTCGACAACGTAGTGGAAAAAGCACACCTTATCACCACAAGCTGTCACCTTTCTCAGAATACAGCCAGAGGCAGAAAAACCCTGACCCAAGCCATAGTGGAAAAAATACCTGGAAACTATCTCTATATCTGGCACATTTTGTAGAGTTCTACTGCGTGACGCGTCTTTCTACGGTATTTCTCACAATAAACTGGTTCAGGGTTCTTTCCGTGTCGATTTTTTGTTTTTCCGACACGCTCAGAAGAAATTGGGGTATGAGTGTTTTGACACGCACGCACGCACGCACGCACGCACCCACGCTCGCGCACGCGCACACACACACACACACACACACACACACACACACACACACACACACACACACACACACACACACACACACACACACACACACACACACACACACACACACAACTATATATTTACATCACTTGTGGGGACATTACATAGACTTCCATTCATTTTATGCAAGTCCTGTGGCCTTACCCTAACCTCTATCCCTAAACATAACCCCTAACCCTAACCCTAACCCTAACCGTTGTGGGGACCTACTATTTTGTCCCCACACTGTCAGAGGTCCCCTGCAGGTGACTGTGTGAACATGCATTTCGTCCCCATAAGTATAGACTATAAGCTAGACAAACTCTCTCTCTCTCTCTCACTCACACACACACACACACACACACACACACACACACACACACACACACACACACACACACACACACACACACACACACACACACACACACACACACACACACACACACACACACCATCTAATTATAAAGCAGGAAACAAACTGGTGGCTGAGTAGTAGATAGAGAGATAATGTGACAAGGAAGTGAATCAGGGCAGAAAAGGAGTGCAGAGGAAATTATCAGTAGGTAAAAGTTTCATGACGAAACCCCAACGTCACACAACCGATTTTAATCCTCTCTTTGTCGCTGTCTGTCTGTCTGTCTGTCTGTCTGTCTGTCTGTGTGTCTGTCTGTCTGTCTGTCTGTCTGTCTCTCTCTCACACTCTTTCAGAAATTCTTAAACACTAGCAGCCAGCAAAAAAATAATAACGAGATTATGGTATAGAAGTGACTCCCCGTCCCCAACTTGTGAGCAGTGGCTGTGCATTGTGGAGGAAACGTATGTAATGGAGAGATTTACACATAGATTCAGGATACAGGAGGAGTTGTTCTAGTTTATTTTCCTTTCGAGTTGTTGTTTTTTTTCGCACAGATTTTTTGACACTGCACTATTATGTTGTGTTAGTAGTTTTTGAGTATTTTGCTTGTGTTTGACATGATAGTGAGATACTTGTTGCACTAACTAACATTGACTGCTATGGTCACTTTGTTTTGGACACTGTACTTTTTTGATGCAAAAGAATAGTCATTGCTAGTTGCACTAACTACTGTAGCATTGACTGCTATGGTCACTTTGATTTGGACATTGTACTATTTTGATAGTTGTGCTTAAGGACACTTTATGTATATATATTTATATATTATTCGTTCACTCTCTTGATGTACCTTGCTCTTTACTGTACTCTGTTCTTGTTTCTTTTATTTTTTTCTTCTTACTTCTCTGTAACTTTGTAAATAACCTTATACTGCTGTGCTGACTCTGGGCAACTGATTTTCCCCCTTGGGATAATAAAGCTATCTATATATCTATCTATCTATCTATCTGTTTCTTGAGAAATGGGAGAAATGTACTGAATACACAACCCAGAAGAATGACACCGCAGAGGATTGAAATGGGCTGTAATATGATGATGAAAATTATGTAAAATGTTGACCCTGTAAACATGCGCATGTGACAAAATAAAAATTATGTTTAAAAGAAAAAATAAAGAAAAAAAACACTTACTTAAACAACTTTGTAGTGGTCTGATCTACCATCCTCCTGATTACCCGCATCGGTCATTATTTTCTTCCCACTGCGATTAATTTATGTTGTCTGACAGACATGCTTCTAACCCATTAGGCAGAGGATAATTACTGTGTCATCAGCTCCAGAGCAGGATGCAGAACCCAACAAAGGTTTAATGAGTTCTAAACCAAAATGCAATCTCAGATTTACAGTAAATGATCATTGAGGATGTTACTGTGCAGGGACAGTAGCAAACATAATTATGTGTTCATTACTTTGTTGTTAAAATTAAAATCGTTATGCTTTTCACTGTCTTGTGTGCATTGGTAACAACTGTACTGTCATTTTTTTTTCTGAGAAAATGATTATACACACATATATTTGTGATTTCTTTGATGACAATATCCAAGTTGATACACTCTTTACATCATTGGGTTGTGACTTGTGAGCTTAGAAGCACAACATTTTTTTGTTTTAATCAAAGCTACGCTACGCTATGCTGTGGCACATGTATGGTCCTTTCAACAAGTGCTTAATACGAATCCACTACTTCACTCGACCAACATGGGAAAACAAGACAGTATTCTACCACTTTTTGTGGTCACATGTTCAGATACTGGATTCTGATTGGCTTAAAACAGTGGTAAATCAGTCAACAACCTTGAGTTGGCTCATGAACCCCGCCCACTGAACAATTAATGATTCTAACTAAATAACCTTGCAAGTTACAACTGTGTTTTCTTTCATTTATATGGTAGAAGTGCAGGTAGAAAAGCAATTTACTATTCGAGGGTCGTGGGTTGTTGGCTGATTTACCCTCTCGTGGTAAATGGCTTACGTATTGTTAAGCATCACATGTTGTGTGATGAAGAATAAATTAGCCTTAACTGCTACAGGGCAGTCAGGTGTCTGACTGGTTAAATATACCTGGCTCAGTGTGTGTGTGTGTGTGTGTGTGTGTGTGTGTGTGTGTGTGTGCGTGCGTGCGTGCGTGCGTGCGTGCGTGCGTGCGTGCGTGCGTGCGTGCGTGCGTACGTGCGAGCGAGCGAGAGAGAGAAAGAGCGAGAGAGAGAGAGAAAGAATGTGTGTGTTTCTGAAAGTCACAAATTAAATAGCCCAGAGGTGGACTATATGCATTTTGAATAGTAATCACACCGACCGGTACAACTTGGCCTTTGGAGAATGACAAACCTGGCATTTGAAGAGCAGCACAACAGGGAACAGGTTGTATGAGAATAATAAGGAAGCAGGCAGATAAAACAAGAGGTGTTGTTTCTACTGCGAAGCTCAATATCTGTGAGACGCTTCACGAATAAATAAATGACATTTACCGCAGAGAAAAGTAAAAAGGAGCCTGCCAACTCAACATGAAATATTAACAATATAACTAAGCTAACCCTGAAATATAAAGAAATGGTCCTAAATACAAAACTAGGTTTTATCTGTCTTTATGGTAGAAAACGGAATTCAAAATTCTTGTTGTTCATTGGAAGCTTTCTGACACCTTTCCGTGGTGAAATTTCCCTGTCTGTTCTGTTGACTCAATGAGTTGATATATTTAAAAATGATGACATTGCACATAACCAAAGAACCCTTCACAGCTTGGTGGAGGTGTGATGCGAGACTAGAAATAGACTAGATACACCTAAAGACAGTGATGTGATGAAAAGCTAAAAAGAAATATCATCTAGTTCTAGTTGTTCAGTCATGTGAATTTAGCTAGCCACTGGTAGTGGGTACAGTCATGGTTATCCTTGAAAAACTATAGACACAAAGTTAAAACAAGCCATTAGACCTATAGAATCTTCACTTTTCTAATTAAGGAGAAAAGTAACACAAAATGTCATTAAGTAGCAAGGGGCATTATATTTCTAGACAAAATACTTTTGTGTGCAGACAGGTTTTCTAGCTACAACAGATTTTGACACTCAAATGTACGACTTTAAAATGTATTGATCTATTTGAACATAATGAACTAACTAGAAATAAGGGTGAAAAGAATGGTTACAGGCAATCCCCCTCCCCTTAGGCACACACACGCACGTGTGCACACACAACCATTGTCCACTTAACGTACTACCCAAAGCTGCTTTTATCCACAGGCTTTACTGGATTCACAGTCAGAGTAACTCTACTCCCTAGCCTTTATCTTCTACACTGAGCTTTAGTACACTCTCAGAGTTAATTTCACACTCAGTGTGGGAAAGGTGTAGACGGGATTGTAGCCTGTATTGTGGTATGGAAATAATGAATATACTGTGTATTTATTAATGCTGATTTTTAGAATCAGAATCATCTTGAATGTTGTGTCGCACGTTTACAGGTGTAAGTAAATAAATATGTAAATACATTGTGGTCTAAATACATACATAGTGATGATGATCCATGACGTGATTTGGAATCATGAGTCATGACATGTTTATGTGTGCGCGGGCGTGCGTAGGCCTACGTGTGTGTGTGTGTGTGTGTGTGTGTGTGTGTGTGTGTGTGTGTGTGTGTGCAGATGGTCCTCGTGTGATGAGATAAGACCCCAGCTGTTAGTATTCTCAGAGATAGATTAGGCTAACTTTTTAATCTGAGGTGGTAAACCATACATTAGGCTATCTCAGTCTAATAAGTGACATCAACAATCAGACAATCACTACAATATGTAGATAGTTAGCCACACACACACACACACACACACACACACACACGCGCGCGCGCACACACACACACACACACACACACACACACACACACACACACACACACACACACACACACACACACACACACACACACACACACACACACACACACACACAGCCTGCTTATTTAACATCAATATCAATTTGCACATTTTGGTGATTATTTCAGGCTAAACTGTCTGATATTTTAGTTTTGACCTCTGTATTCCATTTGAAGATAGACTATAAGGGTTTAAATTAAAAGAGTGGAATTTGTATTTTTTATTGTTTTATTTTGTTCTTTGCTTTGGGCGACATGTAGGCTATAGTATACACATTATGCATGTCTATTCAATTATCAGACCAAATGCATCATCTTCTAAAGAAGGATAGCCTATATTCAATTAATGTTAATTTCAACATACTAGCTGTTTCTATCCGGGCACTGCTGGCAGTCTTATTGTGTGGCTTAACACATGTTTAATTGAAGTGACCATAGATACTTTATTATAGCCATACCCTATACTGACTCTGTTGCTGAAGGCACAGTGGACTGTGTAGCGGGGCAGATAAATGCATTTTTGCACTAAAATACTTCACAAGTGGAAAGAAACCTAAAACTTTTCACAAGTACTCCTTAGGGGTTATTCCTATGATAAAACACGTTAGACACTGAAAAATCAAAATGGCTGCCGTGTTTCCAAGATGGCTGCCTCTGAACAGTACGCCAGCCAGTTAATGTACGGTTTTCATAATATTAGAGTTGTTTTGTAGGTTTTAAAACATCCTGAGTTCATTTATTACACTGTTAAAGCAGCCAGAATAACCTTTCTGACTTTTGGTTGGGGTCTTTCCTCACCTGGGATCCCCCAAACAGACCCCTGAGCCTATCTCAGTAATCGCTTTGCTCCTGCTCCAGAGCAATGTTAAATTAGATCATAACTGAAGCATTAAAGTTGTTGTAACTGGGCTCTGAAAGCAAAAATGAGTAGTAGCAAATACCCAGGGGTCTTCCACAGGGGGTCCGGGACCCCTAGGGGGTCCTCAGAGTTACTACAGGGGGCCTGCCGAATCAGTTTTTATTAGTATTCTCAGTATTATTTATAACATTTTTGTGTTAGACAGACAGGTTCACAGGTGTTACTGCAGGGATTGCAAGAATTAAGGTATTGCAACTTCTCACTTTGGGCGCGCAGTCTAACATTTATTATCTAACCATTTATTGCACTGCACTCACACTGACAACACAACACAACACACACACCTCTTTGTTATCGTCACCCCAAAACCCGCACCCTATCCTCTTACAACAAGGGTTCATATTTTAGATTGTAATTAGAGAAAAGAAAAAGTGAGTGTTAAAATGTTTTCATTTGCTTCGTTCTAATGTTTTATCGTGTTTACCGTGCTAAAATGTGGGGCATGCGTACGCATGGGGGCATGCGTACAAGTGGCTAAATATGTCTTTTTAGACACAATAAGCCAGCAGTTTCTTTATTGCTGTTTACAGTAACACTTCTAGCCCCCATAAGTCACATCCAACCATGAAAGGTTGCGTTGTATCTTGGGAATGGGCTTATTCTGTGTAAAATTGGTTCTGTGTAAAAGTGGTTGGGGAACCACTGAAATAAGAATCTCTATAACAATAGAAAAAAGTAAATGAAGTCATTTTAACACTCATCTTTTATATTCTTTAATTACAATCTAAAATATGAACCCTTGTTGTAAAAAACTAAAGTTGTCCTTTAAAGAGCTCACGGTCAATTGTACCCAAAGAAATTCACTACTATACATGTCCTCCTTAATAGTGTTGACAGTTTCCACTATAGCATTTGCAGGGAGGAGAGTGCAAGGCAGGTTATTGTTCGAGCAGCTGCACCATCCCTCAAATACTGCCTTTGCAGCAGGGAGGGCAAGAAACCTGACGGGAACATACCTTCCACTCTCTGAATTCCATCATTTTTTTTTCAATTGATGGAAGCGCAGGGCAATTTGTCAGGTATAACAAAGTAGGCATCATAATACGATACCTTCATCAAGGGACATGATTTTGAGGAGGTGCAAACACATGAAGAGGCTGATACCCAGATTCCTTATCAAGTCCTTGCCTCCGGTACAAAAAAAGGAAATTGACATATTCGAGTGAGTTCAAGTTATTGGATGTTTCAAATGTCAAGGGTTCCTTTGCGTACAGTTTTTCAGGTGCTGACTGGGGAAGAACATTTGTTGGAATCACCAAAAAGACATGGGTCAATGCCTACTTGATGATGATGATGATGACCAAGCCATTAACTGCTTCAAGGACCTTGGCAAGGTCATTGGCCATTCCTCCTGAGCTTATAAATGGTGAGCTTCCATCAACATTGCAGTCGGAACATTTTGCATGCCATATTTACAGTTCAAAAGGTCCAACAACCCTGGGATTACTCAGATGGGAACTATTTCTGTCAAAGAACTTGAAGGTGAGATGCTACCTTCAACTCATGCTGCACTGCTACCACATTACCTCCGTGCCAACTCTGTCACAATGCAGGATAAATCATACCTGACAAATTGCCCTGTGCTTCCACCAATCGAAGAAAATAGATGGAATTCAGAGAGTGGAGGGTATATTCCAGTCAGGTTTCTTGCTCTCCCTGCTCCAAAGGCAGTACTTGAGCTCATCAAATGTGTCTGCAAAGCAGGTTGTAAGGGACGGTGCAGCTGCTCAAATAACCGGCCTTTCACTCTATGCTATGGTGGAGACTGTGTCAACACTATTGAAGATTGAAGATGATGATGATGAAGACGAATATATCCTGCATGTCTGAAATTACTGTATTGTAGTGAATCTCTTTGGGTGTAATTGACCATGGGCTCTATAAGAGGATAAGGTGAGGATTTTGGGGTGACAATAACAAAGGTGTGTGTGTGTGTGTGTGTGTGTGTGTGTGTGTGTGTGTGTGTGTGTGTGTGTGTGTGTGTGTGTGTGTGTGTGTGTGTGGGGTCAGTGTGAGTGCAGTGCAATAAATGGAAATGTTGTTCTGCGAAATGTTGCAATACCTTCATTATTGCAATCCCTGCAGTAACAGCTGTCAACCATAACTGTTTAACACAAAAACATTATAAATAATACTGAGAATACTAATAAACCAAAGTACAATACATAAAACCAGGATACATAAAAACATTCGAAGTTTCAAATAAAGAAATAAAAAATAAAAGATCTCATCGAGATTTGGCAGGCCCCCTGTAGTAGCTCTGAGGACCCCCCCCCCCCCAGGGGTCCCGGACCCCTGTGGAAGACCTCTGTTATTTGCTACTAGTCATTTTTGAGCAAACTTCAGATCTAATTTAACATTGTTCTGGAGCAGGAGCAGAGTGATTACTGAAATAGGCTCAGGGGTCTGTCTGGGGGGTCCCAGGTGAGGAAAGACCCCAACCAAAAGTCAGAAAGGTTATTCTGGCTGCTTTATAAGTGTAATAAATGAACTCAGGATGTTTTAAAACCTACAAAACAACTCTAATATTATAAAAATTCGATATTAACTGGCTGGCGTACTGTAAAACATATCCGAAAAGGCGGCCATCTTTAAAACTGGCGGCCATTTTGAAAATTAAGTGTCTAATGTGATTTTTCTAAAGAATGACCCAAGAGGTACACTCTGTCAAATTTTGGTGCTTCTTTCCAGAACTGAAGTATTGTTCTCCTTAACTGCCCCGCTAGTGGGCATAAGCAAGCATTACGCGCAGTCAGCTTGGGAGCTCACAGGATGTCCCGCTGTGTTACATAAACATCGAAGATCAACATACCACATTTAAAAAAGAAAGAAAAAAGAAGATGGAAACGCGTGTTCAGGTTATTTAATCCTCTTGTAAATTGTCACAATTTCTTCTTCAGATCAAATAATCTGCTGTTTCAAAAAATATATTATCGTTGTTGTTTTTTTGTTTTTGTTTTTTACCTGGAAAACTCGCACAGCCTGTGGCGATGATAAACATCAGCAGCCCGGAGAGGAGCACCGAGGCCCGGTGCTGCCGTTCGTTCCGTGGACCGGAGAGCAGCATCCTTCTGTTCTGTCTGTCTGTATGGCAGAGAACCAAGAGCGAGGACCACCAGGGGAAGGGGTTGTTGTCATTCATCCATCACGTCTTGTTTCTGTCTCGGATCCGCGCCAGTTACCGTCTGGCTATAAATATATCGACTTGAAGACACCGACTCACCGCCGACAAGCCCAGCAAGCGCAGTCACTCTGCTCTGCGCGCACTAATCCTCCAGTCGACAGTGACAGTGTGGTACTACTAGTAGACTAGTGGAGCTGCTGCCAGCGGCGTCAGTTCAGAAAAAAATCTAAGGTATGGCAACATGACTGGTGTCTTGCACGCGCGCCCTCGCGTGCGTGCAAGACACCAGTCATGTTGCCACACCTTAGCAACAGGCACGATTACAGTACGTTTTATTATTTCCCCCCTGTAACCAAGGTATGGCAGCTGCCATAGCTTGCCATACCCAATTGACGCCTCTGGCTGCTGCTGCTCTAACGAGGGGGCGGGGCCGTGGGACAAGTGGAAACCAGCAGCTTTGCTAAAAGATTAGAACACTGTGCACCAAACAGTGGGTCTGGACCCATTTGTGGGCCTTGGACACATTTTTATGGGTCCCTTAATTTTCTTTTTTCTTACATTTAAAAAGAAAAATATTATTCAAAATATATGGGTCAGTGACGTGACGCCCCAAAAAATGTGTTTTTAAAAAAACTTTAAATTGAAGGCATAAAAGTTATTTACTTTTGTTCTACTCACTCTCAACCTTATGGAAATACATTTTGTTTTTAGATATTTTATTGGAATCAGACTTTATTCAGCAGTTTGTTGTACTTGTGCCTAAAATCGTCATATGGTGTGACATGAAAATAATTGTTCATAAAATGAAAATGGAGTACATCCTTCTTAAGTTACTCACTTTATCAAAGTCCTTTATCATAACTAACCAGTGATCCACTATAGTTTTTTGAAAATTAATTATATCTGTATATTTTTTTCATAATCGACACTCTGTGTGAGGCCCATGTTCATGATCTTACAACATATTTTAAATGTATTCTGTCAAAACTTTCTCTAAAATTACACAAATATTTGTGACTCTTCCTGATAATATTCTCTATGTAATCCATAAACATTTTTTTGGTTTAATCATTAATAAAGGTATGATTTCTCACTATTTGGAATGTCACACCAAATGATTTAGTGTCACACCGTATGATCATATCTTCATGTGTCAAAGCAAACTGTGTTTTAACCTACCTATTAGTGAGTACTGAACTTTACTGATTGATTAAACAATTACCCAGGATAACATGGCCTTAATATTTCTGAACAGGATATTATTGTAGGGCTTTAACATGGGATAAGAAAGAATTGTAGTAGTAGATGGATGATGAGGATGTGCACAGGAATGCTACGCACACCTAAGTCTTCTGCCGGCCCACGGCAGAAGGATCCTAAAGGGACAATAAGGCGCATAGCCACACTTGGAGCCAAGGCATTGAAGGCAACATTTTATTAACACCAATTAGTGGAAACAGAACTCAGCATTCAGGTAAATTGCTTTTTTCCGAAGTCTCCTGAACTTGAACACAGCATTTTGTGTTGAACAAATGTAATTAGGAATCATGACATTACACCACATCTCCACTAGCTAAAGAGTGCTGGGTTGCGCAACTCTGAAAATAGCTGATCTACAAGCTCTCGCAGCACAACGTGTTGAGAGCTTGTAGATCAGCTATTTTCGCTAGTTTTGTCTCGGGTCCTACCTTAACACTGTCCACTGTCCAGTCCAGTGAGTCAAAGTACAAAAGTATTAGATCAGATTAGATTATACATTTAGACTGTATTGTACATCAGCCAGTCGTATTTGGTGAGGGTAGAAAACCGGCTGCCTTGTTGAGGTTCTGCTATGCCACAGACAACCTCCTGCTCTTCGTAGAAAATGCAGTCTCGCCCCTTTGGCTCCTCTCTCCTTGCTGGGTCATTGTTTAGTTTCTCCCTGTACTTTCTCGTTCTCTCAGCACTTGTCATTTTCCAGCTGACAAAAGAAAATGGAATGTATAGTTTAAGACAAAGAGAAAATATTGTTTAGATTGAAACAATATGTTAAGGTTTCTGTGAAGGGGTTTCTGCTCTGTCTGATGAATTTGAAGTATCACTGAATGAAGCTAAATTACATTTTATGTAAAAATGTTTAAAACAAATGTTTAAATGTACAAAAGAAACATGGAACTTTGTTATTTGTTGTTATATCTGTAGTTAAATACAGTATAAATCATATGGTGTGACAGTCAAGTCATATGGTGTGACAAGCAGACATGTCACACCATATGATTAAGTGTCACACCATATTACTGTTTTCTCCATTTAGGTTTACCTTGAGGCTACTATGTACACATTAGCATGCTAACAGCATGCTAGCTATAACAAAGCAGCCTAGATCTACATGGAAATATGACCAAAACTTCAAATAACTTAAGCTTTTTTTAAAGAAAAGGTGTCACACCAAAAGACATCCAGAATGGTGAGTTTGTCAACGTTTCAACAAGATGGCATTTCATGAAAATGTTAAAATCATAACTCACCTCAGACACCTGTCTTGCAGTTGTGCTGGGAGTGCTGAATAGCCTTACAGAAGAAGGACCTCTCTAGCCAATAGGTGTCCAAATAATTGCCTGTTTAATTTTTCCAAACTAGTGTCACACCAAATGATTTTGGGTTGGGGGACAAAATGTTTTTGATCAGAAATGACTGAAAACATTATGCTTTGACTTTGAAAAGATATAGGCTCAAAATAGACATTTTTTTTTAGCCTAAATTCATTTTCAAATGATTTTTAGCAATTCTTTTTCTTAGTTTTATTCAAGTTCCCACTTTGAGAAACAAGGTCAGGACAGTCACACCATATGAGTTTTGCCATGTTTGGTTGAAGATTCTGAAGAAATGAGGAATGAAATGTTTTAATCTTGAGTAAGTTCACATAAAGCTTAATGTCCTGCACAATATTCAGAAGGTTTTTGACAAATATATTTTTTATTTATACATGTTTGACACCGAGGACAGCGAAAACGTTACGTCACGTCACCCACCCATATATTTAAAAAGCAAGGAAAAAAAGCATTTTCTTTCCATGAATTAAAAACAAAATTCAATTTACTTTTGTTGTAATTTCATGGAGAAATCAAAGAAAAAACAAAGAAATTCCATAAATTCGAAAACAAATGTCTAAGAAGTTGTGAAAATAGCCGATCTACAAGCTCACAGCGCAGTGTTGTGTTGTGAGCTTGTAGATCTGCTAATTTCAGTAGTTTGTGTCCTGGGCGAATGTCTAATTTCTTCTTTGGGTCATCACGGGATAAACGTTTGGGAACCACTGTCACTGAATTAGAACATCGTTTCCCAAACAGTGGGTCAGGACCCGTTTGTGGGTCCCGGACCATTTTTTATGTCGCGAGGAAATGATTTCTTTCCTACATTTTGTTCTTAAATATTATTGAACAAGTAAACGGAGGTGGGTACCTAGGCCAGGGGTTTTCAAAGTGGGTGACAGGGCACCTAATTGGGGTGCCCTGATGATGGTAGTCCAGGGGTGCCAGTCCAGGGGTGCCGCGAGATAATTTGATAATATTTGGAGTTCATTTGGACACTTATTTAGTATAATTTTAAACTTAAGTACAAAGTTATTTTCAGTCAGTTCTAATCAACATGGTTATTATCTCAACGTTTTCCTCGCAACATAATTGCCAAAATATGGCATAAATATAAGGTGTTGGGAGTGAAAATGATGAATATAATGGATGAAAATAATATTTATCGGGGTGACCTGAGCCAAAATAGTTTGGGAACCCTTGACCTAGGCTACCAGTAAAATAATGGGTAGAATGGTACAAAGACAGGTGCCTGTATGTATATGATCAATAAAAATACATTTAGATGTACTTTATTATAGGGCAGGGGTGCCCACACTTTTTTGACTGGAGAGCTAGCTGACCAGCTCGACATGATCTACCCACCCCATAAAAATGTAGATGGGGGGCTTTGGAATAGTAGCGGCACTGGCGTTACATATAAGACAATGGAAGTGATACAAACACGCTTGAAATGGGAAATGGAAGTGATACAAAGGCACTTGAAATATGAAATGGAAGTGATACAAACGCACGTGAAATGGGAAATGGAAGTGACAGGTTTTTGGGTTCTTTGTAATGCTACGGACTTGAAACCCAAGTGGGGGTTTGCCTACTTTAGAAGCAGTGAAGGGAGCGGACAGGCAAGTCAAGTCACCTTAATTCAAGTGACAGATGCCAAAATGAGGGGTTTTGTGATTTTTGTTTATAATTGTTTCCCTTTATATTAGGGGCATGTTATATGGTCTACCTGCACAGCCTTTGTGATCTACTGGTAGATCACAATCTACCTTTTGGGCACCCCTGTTATAGGGGTAAGCAGGTAACTATGGCAGTTATCTGTGACTAAACTATCAGGGACCAGTTAAGATACAGTAACAGACAATGAAGGGAAATTTAAGAGTGTAAATTTATTGAGGAGATTGCCTTAGCTCACAGTCCATAAATAAATACTTCTCATATAGAGTACAGAAAAATATGAAATACGAAATAAAAACATGTCATGCGTCCCTTTGGCACTTTTTGAGCTTCACCTTCTCTCGTCAATAGTAAAGGCTAATTTATGCTTTTTCACATGACGGCGTCATATTTTTCCGCTTGTAAATCTGTTATTTATGGCAAGCAACACCATTATGAAAAAGCATACATTAGGCTTATCCTTTCCAAATGGCAGATAATGAAAATAATTTAACAGAACACCTAAAAATTATTTATTTCTAGCGCCTGGCCCTTTCCTTTGAGTAAAGAGTAAGTAATGGTCTTAAAAGGCCATGTACACAGTCCTGAGGTATACAGGTTGACAATGCCTTGTATATTTGCAAGTTAAAGACCGTCATGTTGGAATAACCACTTAAACGCCAGCATCCGTATTGTGGGGAAAGCGTTTGCTGAAAAAAGGATATCAACAAGCTCACAACACAACCTATTTTCAGCAAAGGATTTCCCCACAGAAAACTAAAAATACACTAGCATGGAGCCCTGAGGGACTCTGCTCGACCACATGGGCTTTAAGTGGTTAAGTCAATACATGAACTTCAGCAGCATCAACAAAGGGTCCATTGCACGAAAAATAATCATAATCATACTCTGGCACCGTAACGACCCATTTATACAGAAACATCAGCTCACTTTCCAATGTAGTTGAATCATATATCCCTCATTTATATACCACAAAAAGGTCCATGCGAAACAATTAAAGTTAGTGTGAACAAAGGAAATTACAAAATGAATTGATACTGCATATAAAAGTTAAACATCTTTCAGAATTTGTACATACAGTTGTTGAAC
The DNA here is from genome assembly GCF_963921795.1 of Nannobrachium achirus. Classification (NCBI taxonomy): domain Eukaryota; kingdom Metazoa; phylum Chordata; class Actinopteri; order Myctophiformes; family Myctophidae; genus Nannobrachium; species Nannobrachium achirus. The sequence goes on along the minus strand of NC_137822.1, from coordinate 25,156,199 downwards.
AGAATAATGCCCATGTAATGGTCATGATCTAAATTTTGTGAAGAGAGAAAGAGACAACGGGAGAGTTGGGGCGGGATCGACACACAATTCATATCATCAGCACTTGACAAAAGATCCAACAGGACTGGTCCCGAGATAATGCAAGAATTTCATATTACAATAATAATGGCCAGTCCGGTTCAGAACTTTGGCAGATTGAATTGCATGGATACCAATCTCATTATAATTTCTAAAAAATATGTAACTCATAATGAATTCTACTGTATTTTGGAATCAACATTTGAGGGTTTTAATATTTGATCAATTTGATTAGGGCTAAAAAAAAACAAAAACATCTCATGGTGATCCGACGAAGAAAAAAAAAACATATTCATAATTAATATTCTGCAATCAACATAAAACCACAGATGATATGTCTATTGGTACGCATACATAAACAGACAGGCTGTGTAGCCATCCTTAAGAATAATCCTTAGAGGAAAGTGCCTGTGTTCCAAAGTGCATAGCATTTTGGGACTAGAGACCAACCTGACTGAATATCAAACTAAACCCCAATGTATGCTTCACTGCACTTGCACGATGGTTTCACTCATTAAAGAACGTGCTGTTTATGGGTCACATTTATCATTGAAAAGTGCGATAAAGTAGGAATTAGGCTTAAGCCTAGTCACGATGCATCCAGTGCCAACTGGTGGGCAGAAACTAGAGCCAGACAGATATCGCTTCGGGCGATTCATCGACCATTATTTACCTTCTGTGACGACATCGGTAACGGACGTTATGCAGCCGATGTGACCAGATTTACCTTTTAAAAAAAGCTTTAAAAAAATAGATCTACAAGCACACAACACGTTGCATCAAAACGCAGAGAGCTTGTGGAGCTGCTATTTTCAAACTTTTTGAATAGGGATCAAGTGGTTAAATAAAATAAAGTTTTAGTTCATGTGTATATTTTATATTTAGTTGTTTGCTCATAAGTTAAATGTTCTCAAACAGTAAGTTTAATAAAACCTACATATTTTCAAACTGATTTCAAGAAAACTTAGGTGATCTAGGTCTCCCCAAATTCTGGCTTAGCATCGGACCCCCCCAAAAAACTGGCATCGTCGTTTTTACGCTCCCATTGTAGTAGGCCTTACATCTTGACACTTCAATAGCATGTCAACACCTAAGGCCCACAGAACCCATTTTGATGCCCAGACATTTTTATCAGGAATTACTGGATGTCAATATCCTGAAAAGTTGATACTCTTTGAAGAGTTTTCATCTGACAGTAGTGATGTGTTGTAAGGGTCAGTCTAGCCTCGTACCCGCCCTCTTCCGGAAACCATTTCATTTGTTTCTCCTGGATAGCGGAAGTTGGTCGTTTACTAGGCTAGGGTCAGTCATGGTGTAGGTAGGGCAACCGTTACAGTAATCAGACAGACACACATAGAAAATAGACGCAGACGCACGCACCCAAACACACTTCAGCACAAAGTTCAAGTCACTTTCACTCTTGAAATTCCCTGAAGTAGCCAACCAGTAAAAAACAAATAAAACTGGTTTTCATAATTGGCCTCATTATAACCTTCATCTAAAAACATTATATTACTGAGGAAGTTATAGATTATAACCAAGGCAGACAACCGGCCAGGTCATAGCTCATTCCTCATCACCATAACATTGAACTAGTTGAAATGGAGGAAATTACCACACACATTGCTAAACTGAGAGACCACTGTGCTAGGTAAATAACCCTCTTGTCCGCCAATTCATTTCTATACAGCTCTAACAGTCAGAACTCTGAAGGTGCAATAACGTATAGACAACAACTGCATTTCAAAAAATGCAAAAACTAAAAGTACATTTCTCGTGCCTTGCCTTTAAGTGTTCATCAAGAACGCTGAAAAGGAGAATTCTCTCAAAACGTCATAATCAGCACATAATAAAAATAAGATGATGTGCCTACACTTGCAACTCTACAGGCTGGGCTTTAGACAACACTTTCATATCACCTCAACCCACACTTCATTCTCTATTTGTACCTACCCAGGTTAGTCTCATCAGATTAAAAAAAGAAATCCAAGAGAGACCTATACCACACAGAAGAAAGTTTGGACATCACTGCCAGCCTACTTAAACAGCCATCTCGAAGCGTTAACAATTACAGAGTTGGTTGAGAAGAGTGGCAACCCCACACGGCCCCCCTCTCCATTACTAGCTAGTGACATGCAGATATGGCAGTCACGGCTCTGTCCATGGCAGTGAGGGCTCGGAGGCACGTGCTGTTTGGGATACTAACCACAGATCAGTGTTAGGAAGCTGCTGCCACATTGTCACTACACGAGTATCACAGGAATTTGGCTGCTCTGGGATCGGCTTTGATCAAACATCTGTATCTGGTCCACTGTTGATGTCGAGGTTTTGAGAAGAGTCTGAAGGGGAAATCTGTTCGGCTTCTGAGCATGGCTCAGTGCTGCCATCGTCTGACACTGCTGTGCAGTACGGTTTCTCTGGCTGCGCCTTTCCTCCGAGTTCTTCCTCCTCCTCCTCCTCAAGCAGCACCTCTCCCTTCTCCAGGACAAACTCCAGAGTGGGTCCTCTAGCCAGCCCCTCATCAAGTTCCCCTTCCTCTGCCAAACGGAACTTGATGTTCATTCCAAGAGGCTTCTCTGGATGGCAAAGGAAATTATTATTATTATGAGGAGGATAAAAAGAAAATCAACTATAAGTGTTGCACACGTCATACACAGAATGCACATCAAACACAGCACCAGTTCAGATACAATTGTAAATACATTTGTTTTGTAATGTGGACGGATCTCCTGGCCCTCTCTATTGCAAACTTCTAATACATTCTTCAATCAAAGCCCTCACCGTGTCCCAGCTGCCTCTCCTTTGGCAACAACAGTACATCTACATTATGGTGCTCCTCCAGGGCTGCTGTGAGCACGGCACCCTCGCGGCTGAATAGGAAGACCAGTGGCAGATTGATGTCCACAGTGGAGTCGCCATCTCCCACCATCTGGAACAGTGGCGTTTCCTCGCTGTTACTCCCCTCACGGTGGTCTGGGACAAATAATAGGTGGGGGCAGGGGGTTTCAAACGCCACTTAACTTTCTCAAATTCTGCTGAATAAAACTAATGACTACATGCACACACACAAATATTGATATTCTCATAGAGGAAGCTGCCGCTAGCATTTGCCCAGTGTGAACCGTAAAGGTTTTGACAGCTTACACTGAGAGGGAAAAAGATGGAGCGAGGGGAGCACATCTAAGTGAGAGAGCAGACTGCATGATCGCAATCACTTCTGGCAAAAGAACATCACGATCATGACAGACATTATTTTATCTGTAATGGTTGATATAACTCTGTTTTGTGTCCATGTATTGTGCCCTAGTGTAGACACCAAGAGAAAGACAGAATGTTTGTCCAGGTGATATTATTAATAGTCCAAAAACTATAAACCCTGCTGTAAAGCCGTAAAGTAGATGCTCCAAAGCAGTGGTTCTCAAACTTGGGGTCGGACTCCAAGTGGGGTCCCCAAATTATTTTGTGGGGTCCCCAGATGATTAGCTTAATGTCATTTTCTTTTCTCACTCAACAGTAAACAAACAAACACACATAAGTGTATAAAGGGTATCTGCCCATTTATAAAGTGACAATTTAAGGACTTTCAAGACCGTTTTAATACCAAACTCTCAAATATTAAGTAAGCAAGAGGCAAAAATTGTGAAAATAGACGATCTACATGCTCACAACGCTTCGCAGTGCGAGGCGTTGTGAGCATGTAGATCGTCTATTTTCACAATATTTATCTGTAGAACCGAGTCACATTAAATGTCTAAAAAGGTTTGAGAACCCCTGCTCCAAAGTATTTATCTGACCATTTTCAGAGTGGATGTGCTTCCAGATCCTGCAGTAATACTTACCAATGAAAATAACCCCTATGGCTCCGGCCTCCTGCAGCTTGCGAGCCTTGCCAGCGAACATACAGTCTCCACGCAGCGCCAGGGCTATATGACCTTTCAGCTCAGCCGCATTATTTATTGGTCCACATGCCGTGTAGGGAGAAGCCTTAACTATGCTCCCCTTTACCTGGGGGACAAATGCACGATTTGTGTTAGAGGAGAAATCAGCAGTGTTCACACTAGCATGTTGAAAAGAAGATGTTAAATGTCATATAAAAACATTTGAATGAAAACATAATAATCTCTGGTGGGCACATTACAAGGACCATAACGGAGTCACAAAATATCATTATCTATTCACAAATCATACAAACAAATCACAGATAATGTTTCCGTAAAAAAGGTTCCTGATCAAGGGCTCATTCGGGGTATAGTACAGTAAAGGTGGTTGCACGTTGGTGCGTTTTGTCATTGCGTTTTCGAAATCCAAAATCAGACCAAGGACCCCTTAGCTGAGAGAGAGTGAAAGCAGCTGCGAAAAACGGGGAAAAAACAACTTTAAACCTATTAAAAGCATCACACCCAGTGTGAAATGAGTAGCTCACCCCGTGCTCCTTTTTGGTAAGGTCCATCCCAAACTTTGCAGGTCCAGCGGTGAGGACTGTCCTACCCAGAAATGGGGGTGATATGAGCTGAACGATATGTGGCAAAACCTCTTCCTCTGGTGCCTGGCTCACCTCTGCTACCAGTTTCACTCTGTATACTCCTTTGTGCTCCTAAAACAGTCAACATGGGACTTGTTATAATGATCAATAAATCAATAAGTCAAACACTAGTAAGACACCTCAGGGCGACATGCGACCTTGCCCTAAAGGGTGCCAATTCTTGGCCATCTGGCCAGTCATGTATATCGGACCAGTTACCCATATATGGAGACCCCTGGTACATGCTAACAAAAATCATCCCAGCAAGCCATACTGTAGGTATGGAAATGTAGAGCAGGTACAAGATAAACCTTTAAAGTGTTTGTGTGTACGAGGTACCTAAAGTACCAACAGACTTACGCTTTCTCCAGATGCAGCTTCATGCAGTGGGGTGAGTGAGATACCCATGCTTTTCAGGAACTCCACTGGCTCCATACCAGTATCATGGAGTGGTAGTTCAATTTCCCTGTAGAACAAACACACAGATGTACACACAAATAGGGGTTAAAGAAATAAATACATCTACAATTTCTAACAATCCATTCACTCTTGTAGTAAATCTCACAGTTCCCTTGTGAGTGGACAAACACACCTGACAGGCAAGGAATGGAAGGCCCGTCCCACCCCAGTAAGGTATTTGTAGCTGTCTCGTATGGTCTTGGCAAAGGAAGGGTTGTTGGGAAATAAAGTCTGGGTGCTGGGGCAGGAGTAGGTGAATAGGTCCTCCTCTTGGGTTAAGGTGGCAGCCTCCTGGAGCACAAGACGGTAAACATTCAAGAAGGAACTTGGCAAGACAGTGTGAAGAAAGTAAATTGACTCTGGTAGCTACAAACTGGTTAGTTCTCATTCATTACCACTCAGAGTAAATGCAAATATTCTAATCACTGTGCATGGGCCTTAAAGATGCAAAATGTAATGCAATGACAATTAAGTGTTTAGTTAATACGTTGACAGCAAGATTGTGTTTGCTCATTGTACCGAGCAGTCTAGGTTCAGGGTTCAAGGTTTTGTTAGTATTGTTGCATCTTGTGTAGAGGTAGATAAGATTTAAAAACATATATTTTTTGTTATGGCTCTTCAGACATTGCAGCAGCAATAATGGTGTGTGTGTGTGTGTGTGTGTGTGTGTGTGTGTGTGTGTGTGTGTGTGTGTGTGTGTGTGTGTGTGTGTAGTGTCTATGGCTTTCAGACAGCAGGCAAATCAGATTTCTTTCTCAAATCTGATTTTTGGAACTGACTGTCTACAAACACACTGTAAAATGTTTGTAATGAGACATTGACGACCTATCTGCATTGGTTGCTATGGTAACGACATACTGACATACTGTAGGCAGCTAGGCGCGATTGTTTTACATTTCACCGTTCAACAAAAATAGTAAATCTACAAGCTCATAAGTCTGAGATGTATCTCATATGGTCTATGTGAGTGATTGAGCACGGTCCTCACAGTGTTGTTGCCCTGCCAAGGAGGCTGCGTGGTGGACAGAGAAACAGGCAGAAGGTGGGCCTCTGTGGTGAAGATGAAGTCATCAATGTCAAAGGGCAGTTGGCTCTTCTCAGAGAACATCAGGTACAGGTACTTAAACATCTCTGCCAGGAAAAAGGAGTCCATCCTAGACAAACATGCATGCAAATACACATTAATTATTTCAGAAGCAGTTTATCAATAATAGATTCAAACCACCATCCTAATGGAATGTGGGAAATAAAAAAATGTACAATGAATATGTGCTCAGTAATATTTGGTCTGCACTCCCAACCTGTCTTCATGAGTCCCAGTGCGGACATCTTGCACAGCAGCAAACCCACAAGGCACCCTGGCATAGGCATTCAGCTTCTCCACAATAGATTGTCCTACCCTGAGATAGTAAGGGTCCCCTGTGGCCTAAAGAGATCAACACATGATTAAGACCACTCCTCTATGAAGGCATTTCTCAATACTATAAAGAGATATACTGTATGTATGCACCAACAAGTCATCTACTGTCCTTACAGACTTCACATTGCTGGCTACAAGACTTCACATTGCTGGTTACTGTGGTCAAATATTGTAATTTGTTACAATTTCATAATGCTCTAGCTTTCATAACACTTTCCTCTTCCAGTATCCCTCAAGTGATCAGGGGAGCTCGATTAACATGAACTGAAACTACAGCCTGTCAATCATGCACACAAACGTACATCTACGCACCTAATTCATATATTAACTCATTTAGTGCTCCTGAAATTAACGGATTAAAATGTCCAGCGTGCCTCCCGCAGGCTGCATCCACGACCGTTGTCTTATTTTGAAGGCCAGAAGTCCATAGCGTAAACACTTCCGGTTTGACGTCATCACGTCCTTCACCGGAATCGCTCGTCATCAACATACTGTTGTGTAATGGCGGATCGGTGCTTTTCAACATGTGTTATATAAGCGAGAATCTACTGCCATCCTCCCTTTGAAAGTGTTGTTTTGAGATAATGGACATTAAAGATGAGATTCCCCGTCTGCCTCAATGTTATGGGATTACTATTTTGTGCTCGTGGATCCGTGATGATGATGAATCGGCGAGGGCGATCGTGTCAGGACCTTCCGCGCACCAACAGGTAATAGAGTACTGCCGTTACAGTAATAGAGTACTTTTCATGAGTATACTCGGGATCGGCAGCATGTGCTACTCGAGTATTTTTCACGAGTATTCTCGGGATCGGCGCTAATTGAGTTAATACCACCTTCGCGCAGGCACACACACACACACACACACACACACACACACACACACACACACACACACACACACACACACACACACACACACACACACACACACACACACACACACCTTGTAGAGGTAGTACGTGCTTTCTGCAAATTCTGGCCTCAGTGGGTGTTGGCCCCAATGAACTCGAAATTCTGTGGTGAAAGCCTGCAGGAAGAGAAAGGAATAACAGATTTCAGAAGAGGAATTTCATTAAAGCTAAGATGAGAGAACATATTACTCCAGTCTTAGCGTCGCTACACTGGCTCCCGGTTGTTTTTAGGATTGATTTTAAAATTATTTTACTTGTTTATAAAGCTCTAAATGGTCTGGCACCTTCGTACCTCTATGACTGCCTGCATAGATACGTTCCAAACCGCCCACTCAGGTCTTCTAGTGCTGACCTACTCGATGTGCCTAAAATGAAATATAAAAAATATGGTGAAGCAGCTTTCTGCTTCTACGGACCGACAGTTTGGAATAAACTCCCACTACACCTAAGACAGGCAGCCTCTGTGGATAGCTTTAAAGCACAGCTCAAGACCTATTTCTTTACTCTTGCTTTTAGCTGAATTATTTTTTTATCTCTTTGATGCTATTGACGTCCACACTGTTCTGAAATTGTTCTTCAATGTTTTATGTTTTATTGTTCTGCTTTATTGTATTCATGTGTATTTTATTTTTTCTGTTAAGTAACTGTGCTTCATTTTCTGCTCTGTAAAGCACTTTGAGCTGCATTTCATGTCATGAAAGGTGCTATACAAATAAAGCTTTATTATTATTATTATTATTATTATTAGTGGCCAAGGCCACGAAGTGGCAAAAGGCCACTCATTGATATTGGACTTCATCATTACTATTATTCTTCCGCCACTTTTTCTCTAGCGGCTAGACCGTGCAGTCGCTTTTTACGAAACTCGGCAGTATGGCAGAGGACTATGCCAAACGGCTAAAACGCGAAGCTCGCAACAATCGGCCAAAGGGTGGCGCTGTAGGAAGCCTTTGAAGAATGCCAACTTTGAACTGGTGTAGCTCATGCCCTGTTTCAGCTACAGCAATGAAACCTGTATACACTTATGCGTCTCCTCATGCCGAACAACTTTTACGCTCTGACTTTTGACCTCTGACCTTTACTTCTCCCACAATTTTGAATTATATGAAAAACAGTCAAAATCTATCTCCTCCTGGGATGTTCGCGTAACGTGCGCAAAACTTTTTTTTACATGAACTTTGGAGCAATACGGTCAGATCTGTCTCGGCAGATTTCTTTTAAAGCGAAACATTATTTTTTAATAATTCACTCAATATTGCAGTTTTATGCAAATTATTCTTCTGCCTCTAAATCATACATGCAAAGTGACACGTTCATGGCATTTGGCAAATATGTAGAGGGTTAGTCCAAATATCACTGAAAGCAATCTTACTCCAATTGGCCAAAGGGGGGCGCTATACGAAGCGTTTGAAAACTCAAACTTTAAAGGGTCATAAGTCATGCCTCGTTTCGTTTGAAGACATGCAACTTGCTTACACGCGTGCCTTGACTCAAGCGGAAGACATCTGTGTCTTTGTTAAGTAAGCTCCGCCCTTAGATTTTCCGCCATTTTGAGCAGTTTGTAAAACACTTAAACCCGCTTTTATTCCGGAACTTTCGCGTCACGTGCACGGAACTTTTTTTACATGAACTTTGGACCAATATCTAAAGATCTTTCAGATCGGATTTTTTTTAAATTGAAACATGCTTTTTTAATAATTCAATCAACATTGCAAGTTTTATGCAAATTATTCTTCTGCTTCTAAAACAAACATTTAAAGTAATATTTTCTCACTGTGCAGAGCTGTGCATAGCTCACCTGGTAAGGCCTTTGTCTATCATTCCAGAAGTCCCCTGTTCAAGCCTTACCTCATTTTACAGCATTTTACAACATTTTGCCGTGAAAACCCTGGTACTGCAACTGAACATGGCAACCCGACCAAACATGGCAACCTTCTTAAGCAAGGGTATAAATAGTGGTTGAGTTGAGGCCACTTCCCCCCTCTCAGATTGTTTGGAAGCCGCATGGTGCTGGTGGTTGCTGCTACTCACTGCTACATTATGCAGCAGCTGCAGGTCTGTACACTGTTCATTATTCTAACAACTATTCCAATTTCTAACAGTTTAATTCATTATACTTACCCATACTATAATTTGGCTTTTAGATTTACCTCACCTGACCATACCTACCCGATCCACTCGATACACTAGCTGTGTGTGATGGAGGAACAATGTGACTTGGTAAGCTGACCATGTGCTCTGAAATGTTATGTTGTTTTTGGTTTTGGGATCTAAATGTTAAACGATTTCTTTTGGAATGTAATGCTTGTATGTTAGCTGCAACGTTGATTATTGAATTGATGTATTTTGAGTTTAATGCCAATGCCTAGTTGGGCAGATTAATGGAATTATTTTGTTTCAAGCCTGTAGTGCAGCAGATTATTTGAATTTGTTGTTTTTCTATTCATTTGGCCTTTTTCTTTGATCCGGGCCAGGTTTATTGCCTAGAACTGAATCTGAAAGATGGCGAGCCTGCAGAAAGACTGACACAATCCTGTCTGACCTATGGTTATGGGTAGGAAAAAGCAGCCGCAGTGACACTCATTCCTAGTTTGATTTGATTTTGAAGTAATGACTTTGAGTTTCTTTATAAAGTAATGATGTTTGAGTGCATTCATTTATTCATTTATTGTTTCAAACCATGCAGGGGAAGCTCAGCCTCACACCTGAAGCCCATCTGACAATCAGCTGACAATCAGTACCAGCTCCCAGATTGCTTCATTGAAGCCAAAGAAAGGCAGTGTAAGTGGGTTCATTATTCTGAACTGTGTGGAACGGGCAGATTGAACACCTCTTCTCTACCTTGTGGCTCACTGTAATTATTCTGAAGCTCACCTCATTTCTCTCTCCCTCCCCCACCTAGGCTGGCTGGGTTCCAACACCCCCCAATTGGAATCCATAGTCTGCTCTGCCCACAGGACAGCAGCCCCATGTGAGCCCCTAAAGTTCCAAGTTTTAACCCCCAGCCGCCTTCCCCTCAACGTTTTTCAATAAAAACAATTTAAATTTAGTTAAGTCTGACTCTGCTAGCCACTTACAGAAAATAATGCTGCTATAATATTTTGCAATTGCAAATTCTTTGTGTAAATAAACTGAAATTCATACTATTGCATGACTATTTCTTTATCATGTTTCACAAGCATCTGGGTCTACAATGCCAGTGGTGTAAAAGTAACTGAGTACATTTACTCAAATACTATCCTTAGTATAATTTTGAGGTATTTTATACTTCACTTGTATAGTCTTACTTCTAGGCTACTCCAGTAAATGCTCGTGCATTGCATTGCATTGTGAGCTTGTAGATCTGCTATTTTCAAAAAATGTCAAGTTGATGCCAATACCTTTGTACTTTTATTCAGTATTTATCTCTATATATTCATGTTATTCCTGGCACCGCCCCTGTTATCCTGTTCATATCCTGAAAGAGGCGGAGGCTGAAAAATCTGTCCTGAAAAACATCATTTGATTTCCTGTTGTCCTTGCATTGAAGTGTCAGTAGTTGGCGTTCTGGGCTCTGAATGTACCTGGGTTGCCATGTCTGCTTATAATAAGCAATTTGTGTCTCGTTAAGATTTTTATTTATCCAGCCCCCACCATGCAGTTTTGTACAGTGAAACCCAAAATTCAAAAATAAACTTAGCCAACAATCTAAAAATAGAGAACTCGGGAACGGGAACAAAAGGCAAAACTCAAGAAAAAGGCAAAAATAACAAACACTGCACTAGGCTATGGGGCCCTTGCAACTCTCACTGAGATTTGTTCATCTCGCTCTGCTGAGCATAACAGAGTTGCCCTGGTTTGCAGCCTCCCTTTAAAGGAGTGGATCCTACCACTAACCTGGAAACCAATTACCTTGAAATGGCTGATATAGCAGCTTACAGTCTCTCTCTCTGAATACATTACCCTTTCAATAAATGTGAAAGTGTTTTACACTACATATTCAGGCTTGGAATTCATGTACAGAGCTGTTAGAAAAACTTTGCTCAATGTCTTTGTCTAACACCCCCCCTCCTCCACAGTATTGGCAACCTCCACCCCTATTTAAGTGGAGTGGTACAGCCCTGTTCTGTTTGACTTGCACTGTCACGACCTGGCCCGTAGGCAATGACTAATTGAGGAGGACACATGGTAGGGGTATAAATAATAATAATTTATTAACTAAAAGGGTTAACTCATATTTACAAGAGTATGAGGTGTGTAAGTCAGTAATCAGTAGTGTCAGCAATGCATGTATGTGTGGTAAGTATGATGTGGGGTGTTGTAAAGAGTGTAAACTCAAAGGAACTGAACAAACAAAGGGTGCTGTCGTCTGGGGAGGGAGAGAGAGACTGGCTTTCCACTCAGTCTTTTATGGGGAGCCAGGGAGCACTGGCCAGGTGCTCCCAATGCACCTAATCATCAGGCTCCATTGGCCGACACCCATAGGCTCTGTGGAAGAAGCACACATACAGGGATCCACCATACATAGGGCTACACGTGTGTGTGTGTGCGTGCGTGCGTGTGTGCAATGTCTTTAAGCAGATTGCATATGTCTATAGGGCACGGGCTGCCCCGTGACAAAGTGGTTCCCAAATCCTACAGTCTTTTGCATACATGTTGTGTAGAGGCCAATTTGTGCTTGTTGTGATGGTCTATATACAACGTGTACTATAGCCAACTATATAATAATAGACACAGGTACAAGATATAACTTTCAGCTTAACGCGGGAGCTCTTGTTTTATTCACTCTCTCTGTAGGAGTACCGGCGATCAACTGACATCCGGTCTAGTGCTTGTCACAATAAGGTGTCTCATAACGTGTATCTCCAACTTCACAATAAGAGCTTATGTTGTGATCAGTATCAAACATTACAGTGCTTTTACCTATAACCACCGATTAGTGTAAAACTTTGTATGCACACTTCCCAGAGGCCAAGGAAAAACCTGTGCCCTGCATTTTTCACATCTGCCATTTATAGCGCAACCAGAAGGCAGACTTACAGTATGTAAAACACATTCTTCGATATTACTCCTTCAAATTTTATCCGAAAATCACACAAATCAGTACACAGTATCTCTACAGTGATGTGATCATGACGGATGTGTCCGATATCATATTCTATCTAATTGGCTAAAATTGAATTCCAAGGTTTGCAGGATTGCTCCTTTTTGAACAAATTGTCTCAAACGCAGCCTGCTATGTGTGTGAGATTTTGCACACACATTCCCACTAGGCCAAGGAACAGATGCCACCCTTCTCACATGTCACCAGTAGGCCAAAAAAAACACCTGACCTGTTCGGAAGAACACTGCTTCTAGTTTCTCTTTGATGTCTTCTTTGCTTTCCCTTGATGCTTTTGCCTTGGCCACTTTATCGCTGCTTGCAGCTATATTTATTATTATTATTATTACCCTAATAAGCAGCAAAATTAACCGTGAAATAGACAATCTATAAGTTCAAAGCATTGTGGGCTTGTAGATTTCCTGCAAAGAGATTTGGTGTAGAGGGAAAATAATTGGGAGCCTAGGATAGAACCCGGGAAGTATAGGGTTTGAGTGGTTAAATCGTAAATATGATAACACTTACCTCTGGGAGAAACTTGTGCTGTTTAGTAACCTGATAGAGCATCTCATGGGTCTCAATGGCTGGCTTCAGGTCCCCCCTTAAAACCTGTGCATAATGTTAACAACAAAGTCAATGAAACAATATTATAACACATTTAAAAGTACTTTCCCATTTTGCAAACAAACTAAATATTTGGTAACTTTAAATATGGAAGCCCATTTCGTCCACTAAGTTAAAAAAATAAAGGATAATAAATACATATTTATTATCATTGCAATTCTGATTTTATATTTCCCACACAGAAATTATTTTGTCGAGGTTTACCCCCAAAAACTACACACAACGGTCATGCTTAGTTTTGTTTACAATCTTTTGATTCATCTTGCACTAGTTGACTTCTAGAGACAAAAAAACAAACCAGCCTTTTAATAGAAATACTGACCTGCAAGCCTGGAAAGAAGGCAAGGAGGGAATCCATCCAGCTACGCACGCTCACAGTTGGGTTGTGCATGTGTACATTAAGCAGGAGGGGCGGCTGGCTGATATACTTCATAATGGCACTGTAGTGCTGTGGCACACAAACAGCAGATGATTAGAGCTTTGAATTCATGAGCTAAGTGTCGATGGAGCTAGTTCAACGTGGATCCGGGTCGGCAAGTGATGTCAGGCACTTATATATTAGAATAATGGAGGCATTTCTGTGGCCTACTGCCTACTGGCAGTGTGCACAATAATTAAATGTCTGAATAAAGATCTTTTGTAGGATCATGACAGTTTCATCTCAGCACATCACAATGCAGTTACCAATTTCTTTAAATGTACAATATATCATTTTAATCAATGTGACTTACAGTGTTGAACCTCTCCAGGTACACATTGTCTCCGAGCAGAATGTAGGCCTTCATCAGGTACTCATAATAGGAGTCAATACCAGCACCCACTCCACTGTCTGCAAAGAGAGACAATGAAAATAAATAACGCAATGCAATAAATAACTCCAAACTACTCTCTCAGCTGCACATTTGCGTGAGTGAGTGATTTCAGTCCTGCGGTCACCACGTATGTTTTTTATTTGGGACCTGGTAAAAGAGGATAACAGCTTCCATAGGTCAGACAGTTAGCCACATTCCTGGTGAACTGCTAAGATCCCTGGGGTTACCAGGGTTTATTTTGTGTGTGTGTGTGTGTGTGTGTGTGTGTGTGTGTGTGTGTGTGTGTGTGTGTGTGTGTGTGTGTGTCTCTCTCACCCCGGCGCACCCAATCTCCATTGTGGATGTTGATTACTGTTCCCACCAGGTCACTTCCTCTCTGTCTCTTCTCCCACAGTACATCCAGGGCCTTCCTCGCATGTTCCTGTAAAATACACAGGCATCAATGAGTCAACACTCATCGGGATTTAATAGTTAATAAATGTTGACACTTTGGTCCAGAAGCACCAAATTTATCTTGTGGGCCTCGAGCTGAAAATGTTTGGGAACCCTTGGTTTAGAGACAGTAGCAAGAGAGAGAAAGGAGTTACAGAAAGCATCCTCAGCTGCGTACCTCAAACACAGCTTCCCCAGACAGTCTGCTGAGAGCAGCAAATTCCAGGATCATGGTCCCCGCACAGGCTGTACAGGTGTCTGACTCAGTGCCTGTACGTGAGAGAGGGTTTAGAACCCCGTAGCGCAGATTCACCTGATGATTCAAAGATAAAAAAACAGACAACAGCTCAGTGTATATAAAAACCACAATTAGGAATAATGACTGAATCAACAATGATCAATTATGAAATACAAATGTCCATTTAAGTCCCCAATAAGTGGCATTCATGGCAATTTTGGCTTCCTTTGATTCAATATATTTCCACTGGGTTGAAATATGACAAACAATTCAAAATTGATGCAGTTATGATGGGAAGCCAGAGAAAGTGGCAGAATGACATGTGTGTCTAAGCTATTATTGTATGTCACCTACCCCCAGGTTTGTCCCGCCTACATTAGCCAACTCTGGTTCTATTTTTAAATTTTTTATGAGAATTGATCAGTTACTGGGTAAAGAAAACATTTCTCACACAATTAATACCGTAGGCTAGTTTACTACCTTTTGGGAGTAGCTGATGACTAGGCCTACTAAAATCCAGTAGTTCTGAATGCCC
Organism: Nannobrachium achirus; assembly: GCF_963921795.1. Lineage (NCBI taxonomy): Eukaryota > Metazoa > Chordata > Actinopteri > Myctophiformes > Myctophidae > Nannobrachium > Nannobrachium achirus. The sequence continues at coordinate 25,141,085 of NC_137822.1, read as the reverse complement.
CAGTGCACAGTACACACAACTGATAAAAAAAAAAGGAATACCCTGGGATAAGGAAGCCCACTTGTGGTATTGAAGGCAGGTAGTAATCTATGGCCCAGGTCTTTGGCCATGTGTAGCAGCTCATCTTCATACCACTGCATCCTCTCACCACGCCGACGCAGCAGTTCAGCCATTACATGTGCCCCCAAAAGCCCTCTGGGGAATTATCAAGGATAGAGGGTCATTAAAATATAAAATATATAAAAATATAAGAGGTGAATCTAATAATTATGTACAGAAGTGATCAACATGATTCCACTCTGGACACGTAACCCTACCTACATACACTAAATTATACTTGGAAAGAGGAACATGTATTATTATAATGTGATTCTTACAAAGACCAAGATTAAAAGCATTTATATAAAACTTTCAATTCAAAATACACAATGGCAGCAAATGCAATTTCCAATAGAATATGACAAACTTTTTTTTTAAGGTGCTAGTGTTGATTACATTTTTATTTCAGAACCATCTTACAAAAAAAGTATCATGTTTTTTTTAAAGGCTACATACCCCAAGACTCTGATGTTGGTCTCAAACACGGACACCACAACATCATTGTCCAGACGCACATCTCTCACAGTTTTCCTCACAGCATCCTCAAATTCATCAAGTTTGTTTAAGACCTACACACGCGCAAACGCACACGCACACGCACGCACACGCGCACACACACACACACACACACACACACACACACACACACACACACACACACACACACACACACACACACACACACACACACACACACACACACACACACACACACACACACACACACACACACACACACACACAAAGCTCTTAGAAGAAGCATGCGTGTGCAACAATGTTCTAGGCTAGTGGCTATGTTCTAGAACGGCTGCCTCCTTCATTTATGTTATTACCTATTCTACAGTGGCATGTTTCTAATGGAAATCAGAGGTTTTAGAGCGAGGACATTACAAAACATGGTGTGTATATTGTGGAACATGGCTGGATGATAATTTACAAATTTAAATAAATGTAATTTACAAGGAGGCCTTGTACAAAATCCACTCCTAGCCATGCAAAACAGGGTCAGAGCCAGCACTCACCACCAAGGTATCAAGGGTGTCAATCAGCGTGAGGGAGAACCTAGGAGATGGAGAGAAGGTCATAGGTTAGGGAGGGACGGGATTAAACGAAGTAACAAAACTACAAATTTACGGCAAACATATTACAAAATTAATAATAATTCCGTTTAGGGTCAGATAACAAGTGATGAGCATTATGCTATTTATTATGTGCATTTTATGGTATAAAAAGAAATCATGTAGGGCCCCGCCTGGTTGAGAACCAGTTTTCTAGCTCTAGGTGTGTACTCACTTCCCCAAGGAGTCATCGATGTCTCCTCTGTTGGGTTCTAGGCCACGCACCCTCCCCCTGCAGCTCAGAGGCATAAGCTCATCCGCTGGGTATGCATATTTCTGGAACACAGTCAAAGGACAGCAGCAGTCTGGTAAGAACCACTTCTTTAAAAAGGGAAACTTCACCTATATTCATTGTGAATTCAGGACAAAGGTTTTTTACTTGGCCTCTAGGGAGTGTGCACTGTGCATACAAAGTTGTACACAGATCGGTGCAGTTATATGTCAAGACATGACTCGGCCTGTTATAGTTTCAATCGCAATCGGATGCTGCGTTCATGATTTGCAGCATTTTCAAAACAGGCCATTCCTGCAAACTTTAGATTCCAATCTTAGCCAATCAGGATGAAATATGAAAAATCTGAAAGACTCGATTCATTTAATGACTATTCTGTGTACCGAATACCGATCTGTGTGATTTTTGGACAATATCTCTAGGAGTACTGTCCAAGAATGTATTTTGCACAAATCGGCCTTCTGGTTGCGCTGTAACAGTTCCATGTGAAATTTGGGGCAGAGGTTCTACTCTGGCACCCAGGGAGTGTGCGTACAGTTTCACTGCCATCGTGTCAATGGTGCCAGAGATTAGCCGTCCACAGACGGAAGGACACACGCAAAACACACAAACACGGACAGGGTGCAAAACATGCCTTTCGGCCTGGTGGAGACAATAAATAAGGCAGAGTACCTCAGTCTCTTATGCAAGTAAGATCATTTAGCAGCAGATATCAAATATGTATGAAATGTGTGTGGGGATGGCGTATATTCAGTCATACATACATAAAGTGACAAAGTGTAATGACAATGAAGTGCATTCACGGTCATTAAGTGATAGTACCAGTGTGACAGCCTGTGTTGCCAACATTGCCAAGGAAACATGGCTCAGTGCCTGTTCAGCAGCCTGACAGCCTGTTCGTTCAGCTTTTGATACGACAGTGTTGCCTGCCTGATAGCAGCAGGATGAATAGATTGTGGCTGGGGTTGATGATCCACGTGCAGCATGGCATAATGTCCTCCTGGAGGGAAGGAAGCTCACCTACGCCACTGCACTGGGACATCCACACCACCTTCTGTAGCGCTCTGAGGATGGTGTCGTTTTCATACCAGGCAGTGATGCAGCTCGTGACGATGCTCTGCCATGGACCTTGAAGTCACTGGCCCTCTCCACTGCGACACTGTCGATGTAGACGGGAGCGTGCTCTCTTCTCTCCGTCCTTTAGTCAACGATCATATTATCACTGGTCTTCTTGACAATGAGAGTGAGATTGTTCTCTTGACAGTTGACACCATTGTGTCAGTGAGCTGACCCCTTTCCCAGAGGTTCTGTGCCTCCCGTGTTGCAGGCTTACATGGACTGTGATTGCAGCCCCCAGCCACGGATCAAGGGTGTCAGCAGCCGCCAGCCAGAAGTCCACAAGGAGGAATACGACTGGACTGATACAATATTATACCATTATATTATATACTATTGTTCTACTTGCTATAATTTTCATTGCTGTCAGGCTCAGCATAGTTTTTACTATTGTTGTTGCTATTGCTTGTATGTCTACCTCTCTCCCTATCCGTCTCTCTATCCCCCCCCCCCCCCTTCCCACCCTCAAGCCTTGTTCTGCCCGAGTTTTGGGGGAGTTTGTCCTTGCCAGTGCCACCAACGCAGAAATGCATTGTTATATTTGCAAATCTGTGCACTACATGTGAATTGAATTGTCCCCAGGCTCATCGCCATTGTGTCCACTTTCAGGGCCTTGTTTTTGGCACCAGACTACACTTTTTAGTGTAGGAGCAACACACCCATCAACGATAAATAGGCGCATGATCATTTGGTATTGAACATGTGAATAGACGGTGCTTCGTGCAGCTTGGCGCCAGGCAGAAAATAGGGCCCTTGGGCTCAAAGGCTCTGGATAATTGCTGCCAGCCTACGTACATCTCGAACACACTGGCCTGGCAGTGAATTCCAGCTAAGTGAGTTCCTGTCACATATATGCATGAGGAAGTGTTGTGTGAGACGTTCATGTTTGTACTGTTACAAATATTAACACCTGGAAGTTGTTCTGTATAAATGCAATGTTCTACAGATTTCCACTGAGCAAGTATTCCATTGGGAAAGTGTGGGGTTATGCTCTATCTATGCTCAATGTCAGATATGAGGAAGTTAACCAGGAAGGGTACTGCACATCTTATTGACTTCTCACACCCATATATTCCCAGCTGGTCTTGTTTCAAAGTACTCAATAATGTTACTTTAAATGTAAGTCACTGTCTCACTCAGTGAACTAACCTCAAATCCAGCAGTTTTCAGACATGACATCATGAAAGGCAATGACTTGTGATTATTGAACCAAACAGTATTGGAGTTACTGTATGTCACTTACCATGTAACTGCCGTAGGCATGGTCAAACATCTCAACTATTTGGTCCCTACAACAGAAAAAAACATAACATAACAGAAATGTTAAAGAAAGAAAATGGTGCATGCCATGTTCTCACATTCACTCTCTCTAATATACTCTGTATTATACACTGTGTGTGTACACACACACACACACACACACACACACACACACACACACACACACACACACACACACACACACACACACAGTATTTATGTACACACACAGCCACATAATTTCACCTGATAGCACTCTTCTCCTCTGGTGACATGCTTGAACTCTCTTGACAGGACACCCAGCCAAGAAGGCTTGAGAGGAGCAGCGTTTTCATCATCATTGCGATGCCACGGGGAGGGGACAGGTCCCAGCCAAGATGCTTTCCTATGCCACCCATTTAATCTTCCAACAGGTTAAGCTCCGCACAAAATCCTCTGTCCCTCGCTCACGCAACAATCAAACACTCCAACAAACAAGGCTTTTGCTCCTTTGCAAACCGGGTCCTCCTCATTTTGGCTCAGCTCCAGAGTCCAATGTTGAAAACGGCATAAGCACACAGCAGGACAGAGACATTTCCGTACCTCTGCCAATGAATGCAGTTGTTCTACAATGTAACCAATGTGTTTTTTATTTAAGGCCACCTCATCTCACACATCAGGTGAGCACTAGTAGCCTATGTGTAAACAAAATATGCAAGTATCCAACTCCAAGTCAGCTCCCTCCCAGGTTTACTTATGTAGAAATTAACCAAACGCTTCCTGGAACGAGTCGTTTCAAATTCGTACTGTTCCAAAGTCATGAGTGAATCCGGGCGAACAGGAACTTCTTTTCTACACCAGGCCAAGTGGCACAGATATAGGGAGTTGGCGATTTGGCTAGCTAAATGCTAATCAACAAAGAGAAACAGGGAGGACTGCTCCACTTCCACTGGAGTTAGCTCGGCTAACTTAGCATAGTGAGAAAAGAAAAGCCCATGTGAGCTGCAGCGACATCATCCTCTCCACCTCACCAGTGTCCTGTTGTTATGTACGCTGGATCACCACCACCGTTATTACAAGTATGTAAAAGTGACTGACACGTAGGTAAATGTCAGCAGCAGCCGGAGAACCTCCTCCTACTACACGTCTCGTACTGTACATGTACCAGCTGTCAGCTGGCTGGAGTGCGTGAATCTGTTACTACTTCCGGGAATAATAACTTCCGGTGAGAGGCCAAGGAGGTAAAATAAGGGGTCTTCAGCGTTTTCAGGCCAAGGACCCCTTAGTTGAGAGAGTGCAGGGACCCACACAACTTTTTCATAGAAAAGATTCCATATAATTTCATTATTTGACAGCACAATCATTATAGTGTATTTGGGATTGATTGAAGAATTTATTAGAAGTTTGCAATAGAAAAAAGTACAGTTTCATGACAGTACAAATCACTGGTACAAGGTCAACTGAAAGGAGATCCTAGAAAGCCGAGGCTTATATCCACAGGAACCAAGTGTAAAAATCACACTCGTGTGAACTGAGCGGTGGTGTGTGTGTGTGTGTGTGTGTGTGTGTGTGTGTGTGTGTGTGTGTGCCCCCTGTGTGTCTGTGTGTGTGTGTGTGCCCCCTGTGTGTGTTTGTGTGTGAGTGTGCCTGGCCTATGCCTGGCCTATCCTGAACAACAGCGCCCCTCCCTTAACATGTGTGGTCAGAAAAGGTTACTGCAGGCTACATACCCGGAGACAGACAGACAGACAAACAGACCCACACACACGGCCACGTATAGGAGCGTTGTGACCACCGCTCAAAAAACAGTGTATTTGGGATCCATGTTAATTTGTGTTTTCAGATATTGAACCACTTGAACTGTCATCATTATCTAATAAACTTGACCTTTCACTCTCTGTACTTTAGTAGGCTATGCTCTTTTTCATCTTCTCACCACAGCTCCTTCTGGCTAAAGTTCTCAGTATATGGACACTAGGCCAAGGGTTCAAGTTGTTAATATAAAAAAGGAGAAAAAAAAACTTTTATTACTCAAAGATTTGGAGGACCCCCTGTAGTAACTCTGAGGACCCCCTGGTGAAGACCCCTGATAGCTAAGAAATTAGACCTTTAACCCAGAAACATTATTTGAAAAGGAAAAGACGCCAGGCCAGATATCAGGAGGGTAAAAAGTATTCCTTGCATGGTTTATTCAAAGAAGTTCCCCAGAATACAGAAAGACACAGGTTTATATAGGCTATTGAAATTAAGTCACTCCTCTTCAAGACACACCTGCAAGTTCCAAAGTACAAGCAGGAAATTACTCAACAAGCAGTCGTGGGACATTCGAAAGCTGAGGCTGTTGATTGGATTAATCAGTTCACATCCTTTGACAACAGTTAAATGAAACAAGTCAATGTAGCAGGCAGGCACTGGGTGATGAGACAGTCAAAAGCTGATAGTTGTTGATTGGATGAATCAACAACTGAGGCAGCAAGTCATTGTATGTTTGAGTTCATCACAGGTTTAGCATCCTTTCCCATTGTGAAGTCCCAGGATCCTCAGTGTCAATAGATGAAGACAGCAGAGGAGTGGTGGTCAAAATACCTTAACTCGGTTGCTATACTAATGAAGGATGTCCCTGTCCCAAGTGTCACATTTGTACAAAGGGTCTTCAATAATGTAGGCCTATTTGAGGAAAGCCTACTATGGTGTTTGTGCTTCTTTTATGTGGCAGGACATTGTTTGTCAAAACAGCCTACATATTTCGGTACTGAAAATCAGCAGTGTTCTGATCATAGAGCTGGGTTCTGATGTTGGACAAAGCAAAAGGTCAGCATTCTCCTGAACATAATGTCAGGATGGTTCAGCTTTTACTTATGTCCAGTAGGTGGCAGTTATGTGCCATTGTCCAAAAATATACAGTACAGAAGCCTAAAATCCAGAGTCAGACTCTAAAAATGTAAACGATTTATGTTTTGTTATTTTATTTGGTTAATTAATCACTGGAGTCACTGGGTCAACAGCAAGTGTTGGGGCCTGGGAACATGTGGATGATCAATGACAACATCACTGTCATGAAAACTTTGATGTTCCGAGTGTCTCGTGTCTGCAAAATAAATCACCTTATTATCTTCCCAATGCACTTATTTTCTCTGGGATCCTGAGACCAAGGATTCCAGGCTGCCAAACTTGCATCAGTAGGAAGAACATGTTATTGTTATTATGACATGACCAACAATCTAATTATATTTAACTTAATCTTACCCTTTTAAAAGTGCATCACGAGTCTGCTCTGCTGCAACTCGCTGCCTGCATGTTTGCTGTTAAACTTCCAGGGAACTAGTGAGAGCTCCCATCCAATAGCTGATTAAGGTTGTGGACAGCTACACCATCACTGTTTCATACTTTTAACTTCATACCCATCATCATGGACAACAGGACAAGTGGGTATGACACTGTCTGGCGCCCATTGACAAACTTTTTAAGCTTTAGACACCTGATGGGTTACATAATTACACTAGAAATACTGTTCCTTCGAAACAGTGTGGGCTCGCTTCCAACCCAAAAAATAGGATACTTTAAGGTACTGTAAGGTACAGTACCTTACAGTATTGTACTGTATCTTACTATACTGTACTGCACCTTACTGTACTGTACTGTACTGTACTGTACTGTACTGTACTGTACTGTACTGTACTGTACTCTACTGTACCTTACTGTACTGTACTGTACCTTACTGTACTATACCATACTGTACTCTACTGTACCATACTGTACCTTACTGTACTGTACTGTACTCTACTGTACCTTACTATACTGTACTTTACTGTACTCTACTGTACTTTACTGTACTCTACTGTACTGTACCTTACTTTACTTTACTGTACTCTACTGTACCTTACTGTACTGTACTTTACTGTACTCTACTGTACCTTACTGTACTGTACTGTACCTTACTGTACTATACTATACTGTACTCTACTGTACCGTACTGTACTGTACTCTACTGTACCTTACTATACTGTACTTTACTGTACTCTACTGTACTTTACTGTACTCTACTGTACTTTACTGTACTCTACTGTACCTTACTGTACTTTACTTTACTCTACTGTACCTTACTCTATTGTTTTGTACTGTACTCTACTATACCTTACTGTACTGTACCTTTCTGTACCTTACTGTACTCTACTGTACCTTACTGTACTTTACTTTACTCTACTGTACCTTACTCTATTGTTTTGTACTTTACTGTACTGTACTCTACTATACCTTACTGTACTGTACCTTTCTGTACCTTACTGTACTTTACTGTACTCTACTAAACCTTACTGTACTTTTACTGTACTCAACTGAACCTTACTGTACTGTACATATTCTATGTGTTCTAGAGGTGTATATTGAGTGCATACACTGTAGGTTAACAATCCCAGATCACATCTGTCCTCCACTATGTCTATAACCAAGGCGTTCTTCTATGTGGCCACTCCAGACTGAGGAGTGGAGCATGACTTTTATTGTGTTTGTGGATCTGATTTGAAAATGCATTGGTTGTGATATCTCCCTGACAACCAACAACAACCACTAATACGGCTGAGTGTCCCTGCGGGTTCTAGGATATATACTGTAAATCCCATTGCCCGGGATCCTAAAACCTTATTCTTTTTAACTAAAATTTCTAAAACACTACAAAACATGTCTCAAAGACAAATACAAGCAAACGTCTCCACAGTAACACAGTAACAGTTGTTTGTGTGTGTGTGTGTGTGTGTGTGTGTGTGTGTGTGTGTGTGTGTGTGTGTGTGCGTGCGTGCGTGCGTGCGTGCGTGCGTGCGTGTGCACATTGTAGATCAACTTCATAGCAGTATTAAGTGGTCCATCTATCTATTTTTATTAATAATAAAATCTGCAAAGTAACAAGTAACTGAGGCTGTCAAATGCTGTATTTATAGTAGAGTATATGTAACAAAAATGGAAAGTATAGTAAAAGTACCTCAAAATTGTACTGTAGGTACAAGTACTTGTATATACTTGAGTAAATGTACTTGGTTACTTTGCAGCACCACAGAACAGCCAATGACAGACAGGCCTTTAATCACAGCTGTCTCAATCAGTAGAGTGGAGAGGGACATTTATAGATATTTGTAGTTTTAACTCAGAATATATACATCACAAAGCTTAGATATTTGGATCAAATCAGAGAGCAGACCTGTGTGAACGCAATGATATAGATAGCATATCTGAAGTGTGAACACTGCAGCCACAGCGCCTTAACATAAACATGGGTCTATTATCCTTCTCTCCACTCTGTCCCCACTCACTAAACCCATTGGAAATGCATTGGGTGCTTAAAGTTAAACATTTTTATTTTTTTATATTTATAGGCCTACTACAAAACATTTCAAAACCAAGAATACAAGCACACGTGTCCTCAGTAAGCTGAACACATAAAAATTTGAATGGTGTTGAAAGGTGTAAGCGTTTAAGAGATGAATCGCGCCAAAGTTTTGAGGAGATACTGACTGATAGATAAATAAATAAAGAAATAATGAAGATAACATACGTGTACTCGCCTTCCAGGCGAGCCCACAATTATTCCATATACAATATTAGCTGTTTTAGTCATGCTGACAGCTCTCTGGAGATGATTGGAGTAGAGCTCTGAGCTCTGATCAGGTCAGGAGGAGTTTGTGAAAAAGCTCCTATCTGATTTCATTTCCCGTGTAGCCGATGGGGCGTTGCCTTTACTACAACTCCGCTATAAGAGGTTCCCTTTCTTTCGCTTCTATCAATCGTTTTCTCCCACCCCGGCAAACAGAACATTTTGGTTTCTTGCGTTTGGTAAGCCATCTATCTTTGTGTGTACCTATATAGGCGCTGTCTACTTTAGATGATCTTTTTTCTACTTGCTTTACTTTGCTGTATGTGTAAGGAGGAGCTTGTTCTTTTATTTGCAATGAAACGTTACGCAGTCTCATCTCTCACTCTTCTAGGTTGACTGGACCCATAAAGAAGAATGTCTGTTTGGGTGAGTGCTACTAGGCTAGGCCTACACACAAAATCCAGAATGACACAGTTCTGACTGTTAGCATGTATGCATTAGCACTAATGGCCTACGTTTAATAGTAATAGTTTAATAGCCTTGTAGTAGTATATTTATAATTGCATATGCAGCATATCTGATTGTATTCATTTGCTGGCCTATTGCAGGATGACTTGGAACTGCTGTTAGACAACCCCTCCTCACTGACAGTAACAGTAAGTTGTTCATACCAGGGCGGGTTAAAGCGGTTTAAAGTCATCATCACTTATTGTTATGTGTTGTTATTGTTAAGCCTGTTGTTATTGTGTTCATCAGTCCAACAGAGGGACTGTCAAGGATAAAGCAGACTTCAAAGTAGAAGAGGATGTGGAGACACTGAAGAATGCCATAGAGGGCCTTGGTATGAGTTAACAATTACAGTTATATTTCTGTCTATTCACTGGAAGACTCACTATGTCAGAGCAAAAATATTTTAGATTTGTGTATGGTAACACAGCTATTACTTGTTATTACTATTATTATTATTAATATTATATATCATTAGTGTGACGATAATGAGCTATAATATAAAGACTGCTTTGTTTCATTCTCTATCTAGGAACATCAGAAGATAAACTAATTGAAGTATTGATCAAAAGAAGCAATGCCCAGCGCCAGGTTATTGCCAAGGCCTACCAGAAGGCCACAGGAAGGGTACTTGAACATAAATATTATTGGGTTTACTTTTAGCCATCAGTATAGAGCAGGGTTTCTCAAAGTGGATGCCGTGGCACCCTAGCCCCAAGGGGGGCCACAGAATACTTTGATAATATTTATTATTTATCAATTTGGCTGAGGGCACCCCTGTAAATAACCTTTTGATCCACGGCACCCCTGCATTAGATTGTTACTTTATAGCAGTGGGTCGGGACCCCTAGGGGGGTCCCCAAATTATTTTGGGGGGTCCCCAGATGATTAACTTAATGTGCAACATTGTTTTCTCACTCAACAGTAAACAAACCAACATAAGGTTAATGTGTATAGAGGGCATATGGACCTTTCTAAAGTGACAATTTAAGGGCTTTTTAATACCTCTAAAATGACAAATTAAACATTGTGAAATATTAGAGGCAGAAATTGCAAAATAGCAGATCTACATGCTCACAACGCCTCGCAACAAGATCTGCTATTTTCACAATAGAACCGTGTTATACAAAATGTAATGCCTCAACTCTTAGTGCTCGTCAGGATGGGGGGGGGGGGGGGGGGGGGTCCCAGTTAAAATATGATTATTTTGGGGGTCGCGGCCTGAAAAGGTTGAGAACCACTGCTTTATAGTACCTTACATTTACGTCATGTTATGGTACATAAACATGTAAATGTTTCTCCCTACGATACAGTATGTCACAAGGAGACTATCCGTTTCCATTAGGACAGATTGACAATAACTTTATACTCTTACTTAAACTCTTGAACCCTAGCTATTTCCGTTGAGCGACACAATGTACAACCAAGTATACCTCAGGCTTTAGGTGCCGCTGGAATGTATACAGAATACATGTTCATACACATTCTCTCTCGCAGGCTTTAGTAGCTGACCTGGAAGGTGACACTCATGGAGACTTTGAGGAACTGCTAGTCGCCTTGGCAACACCCGCTGATGTGTACGACTGTAGAGAGATCATTAAAGCCACCCAGGTATGATTGTATTATAGCCTGGCATTAGCCAGACTGATAACATGATTCACTCACACGTTCCTCCACAGTATCAGTCTGGACTTCGGCCCATTAGGGAGAGAGTATGAGAAATCAGAAAATGACCGGGCCAGTCAGTGACTGCGTTACACTGTTCAATTGAAACGCAATCACTGATTGGCCCTGTCATTTTCTGATTTCTCATACAGTACTTGCTTCCTATGGGCCGAAGCCCAGACTGATACCGTGGAGGAATGAGTGAATCCATGTTATCAGTATGGCTAATGCCAGTGGAGGAATGTATGAGTGAATCCATGTTATCAGTATGGCTAATGCCAGTGGAGGAATGTTTGAGCGAATCGATGTTATCAGTCTGGCTAATGCTAGGCTATGATTGTATTTGATGATGAGGTCAAAGTGAGTTTTGCTTCAATTGACTATATGCACACAGTGACCATTTTGCTCTTACATCATATCCGGTGGGTGGAAAACACTATCTCCTAAGTATTTTTTATTTATGTATTTAAGTACAGAATGGCCACCATGTGAATACTATATCTCAACTCAACTTCACATCAGGTGAAGTTGTTGTTGTAGTGGAAGTTTCAAGTGGAAAGAATTACAGAAAGAAAGAAACAAACAAACAAACAAAACAAACAGAAAAATACAAACAATATCAATATGGGCAATGTGAAATAGCCTATAGACCTTTTTCCAGAGTGCTGCCGTGTTGCTGCGTTGTCGCTGTGCGAAGGGGTGTTGCTTGACACTGCAGTTATGGTTATGGTTGTTATCGGTCTATACATATGTACGTATACGTACATAGTGGATTTTTTGCGCTTTTCTAAGCAAGTTGCGAACTCAAAGCGCTTTACAATGGTCCATTCATTCATTCATGCATTCATGGGAAGTGAAGCGGCGAACAGTCAACGCCAGCGTCCTCACTTCCCACATTCACACACCAATGGTGGCAACTGACAAGCTAACACCATTGGAGGCAACGCGGGGTTCAGTGTCTTGCCCAAGGACACTTCGACATGTTTAGTTTCCTGCTCTACTTCCTGAGCCACAGCCGCCCGTATGATATATGCAAGATGTGTGGTTAGATTAGCAGTTAAAACTGCACTGCAGAAGATAACATGTATATAATAGGTGTGTAACGATACATGTAATAGCGATGATACGGATCACGATACATGGTTGACGATACGATGATTTACGATGATTTAAAATCGATATAGTAACTATTTAGCAAAGAAGTTAAATCTGTATTAAACGTGTCAATAGTGAAGGTTTTTTAAGGGGAAATATATTAATATGGATATAAATAAGTAAACGCTGTGATTCTCTAGCAAATACATGGACATTGTATTTTTTATATATATATATTATAATTTCAACACATCGATAGACCATGAGTAAAATAGCTAAATACAAGGCACAAATACTTAGCTTCCATAAAATAAATCGATTGTTTGCATTGCAAAACGATTCGATGCTGATTATCTGCATTGTAAAACGATACGATACCAAAACGGTACGATATTTTGCTTTTGCAAACAATAAAGTAGATCCTTGCAAATTACGGTAAAATCGATTTTTCGATTCAGCTATTATATCATTACACCCCTCGTATATAAAGTGCATGGTTTAAGGTAAATATCAATAAATGAGGTAGTAACTACACTGTAACTACAGTGTATGGGAACAAGCAACGCATCCTAGTTCTAGTTGCTATTTTGGAATCTGTAGACTAGATAATCTTCATGTCATTGTGTCCTACATCCCATGTCATTTTTATTTTCCATAGCTTTTTAACCCATTTAGGCCTAACCTATAGTTAGGCCCAAATCAGAAATTAGCCTACAAAAACAAATATGTTGATACATACTGTACATGTACTGTAAGCCCCTCCCATACACTAAAATGTGTACCCGGCCTGAATGAGTTAATTAATAATAATATATACGACTCATATAGCGCTTTTCTAGGTACTCAAAGTCGCTTTACAGATCAATATAAAATTAAAAACAACGATAAAAAAAGTAGCATTTTATAATAATGTCTCCAACAAGATTTCTAGTGTGACTACGCATTAACAGTGTTTATACTACTACTACTACTGGTATTGTTTTGGAAAAGTCTAATGATATTATTTGTGTTTTATCATATAGGGAGCTGGGACCACAGAAAGTATTCTGACTGAAATATTTGCCTCGAGATCCAACAGACAAATCAAAGCAATGTCTGAAGCATACCTGGCAGGTTAGTATATTCACTCCTTACTTCACAGTGGTATTCCTGCTAAAAAAGAATGTGACAATAGTGGGTTGTTTTTTTGCTTCAGATATCTGCATGTTTTATACTATTGTTATACTGAAATTCTGTGTCTGTTTTGCCTCATCCTAGAAACAGGCAGATCATTAACTCATGATTTGACTTCGGAGGTAGCTGGGGACTACGGTAAAACTCTGATCCTTTTGGCTGAGGTAGGCTACATATGATATAATTGTTTTCACTGTTTAAATTATCAGAGTACTTTTGAATTGAAGCCTTTCAGTCAAAACAAGTTAAATACGTTTTTACCATATGCATCATAAAAGGTAACAGTTGTGAGCATACATTGCTGATTACTTGACTGATTCTCCACTCTCAAGAATGTGCAGAATGGATTTCCACTGAGAGAGCTGTTTCTTAAGATTTATGTAGCACAGCTGTGAGAGAAAATTACATGAGTTCAGCATGTACAAAATTGAATTAGTGATACAATGACTTTTCTGTGAGTGGCCTATACTGGAGAGAGAGAACACTACTTCTTAGTCGATATAATTGTTTAACTTGAGATTTTAGATATAGACATGTCATGAAGCAATACAAAAAGAATGGATATGACGCCCATTGACAAAGAAATCGTACCTGTAGAAGAACAGTAAGCACCGTATATCCCCATAGTTGTCATCAGTTGCCTTTCCTTGCAGGGCAAGAGAGATGAGAGCACTAGTGTGGATGTTGCCAAAGCCAAGGAAGATGCCAAGGTAAAATCAGGGAAGCTACATAGAAATGGGATGTCACAATAATTGTATTGGTAGTAAAATGATATTTTGGCAGAGTACCGTTTTAATGTGATGAAACACAAGCAACCAAAACACTGCAGCACCCTCTATCGGTTCTGGATATACAGTATAATTAGAAAAATCGAAATAGTGAATGGTAGACAATTTGCGGCCATACGTGTGAATTAATTCATTAGGCTTAGGGAAAAATACAGTTAAAACTAATATTACCAATGTTTTACTGCACATGCAAGTTATATAATTACATAAAGTACCCCCAACATTAGTAATATGGTATGCAATTAACATTCCTGTCTCCTATCAAGTTATATCTTTGAATTAGAAATGATAGAACCATGTTTTGTTTTGTTAAGTGGAGAAATCCCATACACAACAGCATAATACAGTCATTCCCCCTTGGAGCAATATATTGCACAATGGGGCTTTATGCTTATTCACATATAAGTTATGCATACTCATCTCCATAATTACCACTGAATGATTAAGCCATGATGGCATGATTGTGTAGTATTTCATGTCATAACCCTTCCTTCCCTCTCCCACTGGGCGTGGCTCAGAACCTTGTGGCTGCTTGCAGTGTGAGTCAGACAAGGACTCTGGTGTTATAAGTGTTGAATCATACCGGTACTTCCTTTGAACCCTCTTGAGAAATTCCATGTTATTTACTTTCTTAAATCCATGCACTATCCTTTTCCTTCTAATCAGGCCCTGTATGAAGCAGGGGAGGAGAAGTGGGGGACAGATGAGTCCAAGTTTATTGATATTTTGTGCCATAGGAGTGTTCCCCAGTTGCGACAGAGTGGGTAGTTTCTTTTTGGAGACAAATGCATCCAAATGAATAATACAAATTTAATTTACAATTCTGAAAACATTTTTGCTTTATACATTAGTCTAAATAATACAGGATTTATTTTTAGTCAAATTCATGTTTATGTCTGTTTTGCTTTGTCTGCAGCACTTGTAGAATACAAAAGCATCAGCAACAAGACCCTACAGGAGAGCATTGAAAGTGAGATGTCTGGTGACCTGGAGAAGCTATTAGTGGCCATTGGTAAGGACTACACTTAGCAGTGTTCTTTCTTTTCAGCGGAACATTTTTAAATGTTTACAAAAATATTGTTTTCTGTGCCTTTCCACAGTTAAGTGTGTAAAGAGTGTCCCTATATACCTGGCAGAGAGGCTTTTCAAGGCCATGAAAGTAAGTAGTGGTGTCTCTGTTTATACGATTAGACCCGATTCATTGACAAAGTGCTGTGTAATTAACTGAAGTAGATTATATACCATATTTAGGGCTGTCACAATTATTACATAATTTTCTAATCGTGATTTTTGGACATAATCGTGATCAATGTTCTTTTTTATAAGTATAAAGTTGTCAAATATGTCAGTAATTATGTGCCAAATCTACCATGTGCAACTTAAAAGCAGAAATGTAATTGTCAACGACAAAAACACAATTAAATCGTTAATCGCAATTATTTGAGTGACAAATAATCGTCATGTAAAATGTCATAATCGTGACAGCCCCAACCATATTACTCCCTGTCAGTTGAAAATACATTATATTTCTCGAGCCATCACATGACACTTTGTTGCTGAAGCATAAATTAGGCTACCTTTTGAACCCTGCAGACCACAAACCAACACCAGTGACCCCCAACATAAAAATCCACATATTGTTACAGTATGCTGCATCCTGCTGCCCATTCAGCCACAGAGATTGTTCTGTTGCTCTCTGGTGGCGTGGAAGGGAATGTTAAGCCATGGTCTTAGGGCTGTTGTTCCGAGGAAGACTAACGTTGGTGGACCTTTGTGTTGAAAATCCCCATAGGGGAATCTAAGAACTGTGTTAGAAAAATATCATTTTCTCCAGAAACAGGCTATATCAAATATGAATATCATAGACGATGCAGAGCCACCCCCCCTGACAGAAATTCCCAGATGATTTCTTTATTTTTGGAACACAGTTCTTATGTGACATAATCCGAGATTCCCCTATGGGGATTTCAACACAAAAAATAACAATGGGAACCGGCAGAATAGTGCCGCCTAGCGGCAGTGACTTCAGACTTCGGTGGTCTTTAGTATCAGAAAGTTCTATGGGTACTTTGTTTTAGGACCATTTAATTTAGGAAAAACCTGTTTAACTACATCTTTTGTTCCCGTCTCCAGGGTGCAGGGACCACGGAGTCCACTCTGACCAGGATACTGGTCAGCCGTTCAGAGACAGACTTACTGGAAATAAGAGCAGAGTACAAAAAGCTGTTTGGCTGCTCTCTTCTCTCCCAGTTAGAGGTCAGCACGTGCACACACACACTATCCCTCATCCACGTACAATTCAGTGGGCTTCAGCCCGTTTTGTTTGTCTTAGGCCTGAAACACACTGGAAGCGTCACTTAAGATTGGCATCTGCAATGACAGCGTCTCACACATGTCTGCTGTTCTCAATTTACATTTGAGTAACATTTCAGCTTTGTGAATAAATCAGTGTCCAGATCAATATTTTCGGTTACTTCCAAGCAGCTCCAAGCCTTAACTGTGAACAGTGTGGCCAGGCCTGCCAGTTAAAATAATTACTTATTTTCTATCATTTACACACCCTACGAAGCCTTGAATTCATTCTTTTTTTGTTTTTTTTCTCGCATTCCTGCCATCAAATTATTGGCATAGGAATGCAACAAAACCAAAAAAATCTCCTGGGGTGTAATGATAGAAAATAAGTCATTTTAAAGTGGACACTAAATGGAAAACCTAGGATGTAATGCACACAGGCTGCAGCCACATACAGTGTGTTTTGGCCTTTACATTGGGATTGAGTATTATATTAAGATCTTTTATTAATGTCTTCGGGACTCATGTTCAAGATCTCAGGTGGTCACGTAATAGTTTATTATTAAATAACATTTTCTTTGTATTTGCCCTTTGTTTGTATAGTCTGAAGTGTCAGGTAATTATGGCGACGCCCTGAAGCTGCTCTGTGGCGGAGATGACTAATCATCAACGATTGGTTTGATGAGAAACAACTGGAATAGAGTGGAACATCCCGCCAAAGCAGACGACATGCCAGTGGATGACATCTCAACACAACTGATGACAATCAGTATAACATGATTTTACATGAAGTGTTCTGATAAGATTCACCAATAAGAAGGGTTAAAGGAAGTGTGTATTCACCGACTGAATCCAAGCAAACTCTTAACTGCACATGTCTTTAACTTAATCTGTATTCTACAAAGTGCTTTTAAATATAACATTCAACCACTAGATGTCACACTTTAACAACAACCCTGTTGCACAAGGTTGATTTCCCTGTCAGGCAGCAATCATGTAGAGTTCTTTGAACATTACAATATGATGCTGACAGTCTTAACAAGAATATATTGAATGTGAAGGACATAAATGGCTGCCATAAACTTGTGGCTCACAGGGGTAAACCATCATGGAATTTTGATATCCCAACTTAAAATGTTATTTCACATATGTTTTTGGGTGAAAGAAATGTATTACTGGAAGTATTATTTTCTTATTAGTCATTTCACAAAACAATATCTATATACCCCAACGAGTTTCAACCAAAAAAGGTACTGTTATTATAATCTTTTCATTTTAATAATAAAAACCTTACTCATGCAGTGGCATTGTTATTGTGACGGGTAAAAAGAAAGACACAAAATGATGATAGTGGTACAAAAATACATTTAATTTATACTTTTGCTGATGTTGCTGTAACCTACTCCAACACAGGTCATCAAGATCTTGTCCCCGCCTTTTCGTTCCCCTTCTAATGGTTTCTGTGCCTCCATCTTGAACATAATCTGGAAGAAATCTCTAATATTTCTGAGGAATTCAATCCTAGAGGGAATGAGAAAAAGAAGAGTAAAGAAATATTACTCTTTTTTTAGTTTTTGCTTCAAGAGATGTCTTGACAATTAATTAATCAATTAAAGGTTAAAGAAGCAAGTAGTTTGGTGTCTGTAAACGCATCCTAACTCCTTACAACATTGTCCTCGAACTGGGACTTAAAAAAAAATAATAAACTCATTGACTGCAACAAGAGGAGCGTACCCCAGCACACATACAGTTATACACCAATATAATATCCAAATACAACATAAACAGGTATGAATCACAAGCATGAAAACTGTTATCCAAAAATGCTGCCACTCAAAGTTGATCAATATCCATGACCCATTTTACAGAGCTTGATGTGTACTTGCTGACCACGTGCAGTTGGAAAACGCACATGGAAAACGTGGAAACATTGGTGATATGAGTTGTAGTAGCTGATTAAGAGGAGGGCCTGAGTGGGGAGTTTGTGATGGCACTGCCAATCTTCAGTTATCATAGTACTGTACTTGAGAGGAACACAGCACCGGTACCATGATAACTGAAAATGGACAGTTCATAGTCCATTGGGCACCTCCTCTTTAATCAGGTTCATTATTACACATTCATGGATGGTAAACGTTAATGCTCACTGACAGACTCACTGCTCATTTGAAGGGACTACACCAGGGTTCCCCAATAGGTGGCCCGCGGGGGGCTACTGTCTGGCCCCCCCACCAACCCCAGTAATAATGGTAGTATAAGAGCAGCAACAACACTAATAAGTCGTCGTTGTTGGGTGGAAACCTTGTATGTCCAAAACCATTCGTTATCATCTAAAAAATGTACTAAACTAGTGAAAACAGCCGATCTACAAGCACACAACGCCTCGCATCGCGAGGCGTTGTGTGCTTGTAGATCTGCTGTTTTCACTAGTTTTGTGCGACGATCTTGTATGATGAAGCAGGGCTTTGCTTTACCAAAAAATGTACACATTTGAAACTTGGAGATACAAGGTTTCTGCCCGACAGTGACGATATCTGAACTGTTGCTGGAGTAGCGGAAGCACCACCGCCGCCCCCTGCAATGTTGTGGCCCTCGGCTTGGTACGCTAGACATAATTCGGCCCTTGGGGAAAACTAATTGGGGAACCCTGGACTACACATTTGACTGTCATATTATAAATACAGGCCTGGGTGCATGATGGCTCAAGTCAGTTATGGGCTGTGTCCAGACTGTTCACCAAGGCGTTTTATTTTCCTGAGCGCAGCACATGGTGAATTGTATTCAACGAGAGCGTCGCATTATTTACACTATGGTGGAAGACTTCAACCAGACAGCCTTACTGCACCAACCACATGAGTTGCGAGGAACCACGTTCGACTTCTGTCATGCCTCCCCTCTTTGCCCTTCATTTTCTCTCTGACTACACTCTTTACAAAATAAACAATGCTAAAAAGTAATCTTTAACAAGAAGAAAAGGGTGACCCTAAAGAAAAGGGTTTTATTGCATTGTATTTGTCTTTTATTATTGGTTTGTGACCTATCCATTCTACATATGGTTCTTCAAATAAAAGGGGAGGTACATAATTGTTTGCTGGTTAGATATATCCATCATTACCGGTAGTCAATCTTGCACAATGTCAGCGGAATATTGACAACACACCCACATCAGGAACGCTACATCCACAGTGACAGTATAAACTCTAAATACTTGGGAATCTCAATGAAGATGGAGGATTGTTATTGCTGACACAGTGACACGCCCTCATCAGGAATGCCACATCCACAGTGACAGTTAAGACTTATCATACTTAGGAATCTCAGTGCTGATGGGAGATTTTGTTGGCACCCGTGTGGAATTCTGAGAAAACACTGTGCTGGGTAGTTGTGAGCAGAGCAGTACACAATCCTTAAACTAGACACCTCAGTTACATTAACATCGCAGATTCTTCTTTGGGCTGGGCAATATATCGATATTACATTGAGATGGTGAGACTAGATATCATCTGGGACTTGGCCAATTATAATATTGTGATTTGGCAAAACTGTGTCACAATTTTACGATATGGCTTAAGTGACCAGGAAAAGTCCTGGTCACTTAAGCCATATCGTAAAATTGTGAAAATGGGAGACCTACAAGCTCACTATGTGACCTCATTGTGACGCGTTGTGAGCTTGTAGATCTGCTATATTAAACACACAGCATTTTAAAAAACAGATAAAACGGGTATCCAAAGGTTGATGGGAAACATAAACGATGATGACTGGTTTGTTTTTCCCAAAGTTGTTTATTTGACTAGTGTTTCCTGTCCTAGTGCGAGAGGGAACTTTGGATTGTTGTCCCCTGCCAAGAGATGACCTGTGGAAGAATAACTACTACGTACAGGACTGAGGCCTGTGTGCACAATATGCACGTGTGAGACCTTGTGTATAACTACTGTCAGGGTTCGATTTGCTGAGGGGGATGTGGGGGAAATCCATTTCTTTACTTTTGATCCCTCTTTGGTCATTCATTTCTACGGCCGTTGACGATGTTGTATCCCTAATTCTAGTCATAAGGAATTACATACATGCATTTCCTTTTGGAAAATTCTGTTTGAAAATGTAACAATTTAATCTGAAATGTATACTAACCACATCGCATCCCTATTTTGCCAAATATTACGTTAAAGGAGTAGTTCACCCCAAAATTGCTTTTTTTCCCCTATTGATTACTCACGCCATGGACACTTGAGTTCAATAATATGTTTTGTTTTTTGTCGCATTCCTAAGACAAAAATTGGATTATAGTAAATTTACCCCGATGGTTTCCCCATCCAATGCCATGCATTTGGGTCCCCATCCAGGGCCATTCATTCAGGTCCCCATCCGGAATCAATGGGGCTAAATTTTTGTCTTAGGAATGCGACAAATACAAAAAATATACATTATTGAACTCAAGTCTCCATGGCATGAGTAATCAATAGAAGAAATTGGGAATTTTGGGGATGAACTACTCGTTTAAAAAAGATAAAATGACCCAGATGAGCTATTTTCACAGAACCCTGACCACTGCACAAATCATAACTTGAAGGCTAGTAGTGCTTTATACCGTATGTAGACAGAGATGGGTGTTTGGAGTGTGCATGCCTTACGTGTATGGGGAGAGAGGTCCGACTAAAGTCTTGGAGACATCCTGCTGACCCAGGGTCATGAACAGCAACGCCAGGCTCTGATTGGAGGAATCGACGCAGCCACCCTGGAAAAAAAAGGAGAGATAATTCGAGGGGGAGGAGGGGCTATGTGCGTCAGCTTCAAAAACATCAACACTGAAATACGTCACTGAGGTGGAGAGTTTTTAGAAAGAACTCCATCACCCCATGAGGACGTACTTGTTGTCGTCAGTGTTATCATGAAGGCCTAACACAAGTATCGATCACACAACTTAAAAGAAAAAAGTCAAAAGAGAGGTCACAATTAATCACCTGATTGCACGTAATCTGAGCTAATCAAGTGTTGCATGACCGTGAGAATAGTTTCCGTAAATTATCCAATTAATCAACTGAAATGTCAGGATCGTAGCAGCTTTACTGAAACATAGGACTATAAGCCAGAGTTTGCTGACATGTTTTCAGCCTTCGATACAGAGATTTGTTTAGAATCCAAGGAATGGATCAGGGACAATCTAACACAAAGTGCACCAGCGATAAACTATTCAACAAACAGAACTAGACAATTATAAAATCTGCGCCTGAAAGCCAGCAATGGTTCTTTTCTTGCTATAACCATCTTAACTCATCTTCCCTGTGCATTTTCCCTAATCATGCTTTCCTTAAGCCATCTGTTGCCTTTCCCTTCCCCTGTCCACATATCTGACATATTTGGAAGACAGAAGGTCTAGTCTCCAGCACTCTCTCAGGCATCACATGCCACCATGGTTAACTAGTCAGCTATGCACTTTGTGCACCCACTATGACACCCATTAAGACTTAGGGTGACTGGACGTGGACACGCGCTATAAGGAAAAAAAAGACGAACAACGAACCTATAGTGAGGGATTTTCAAACCATTCCTCTAAATTAGACTCATGTGTAAATGTGGACAGGCCTGGGCTAAATAGGGTCAATATCATGTGGTGTGCTGAGCATTTATCCATTCAAAGTGCCTATGTATGTAGCATATGAAGGCTTTTCCAGCAGCAACATGACATTGTGACAGTCGGTCAGCAGGAATATGATTCAATTACATAATCATATGAACCAAACCATGGCAACATTGTTTTAAGAAAAGGCATCCCATGTTATCAAGCCTGGGATTCTCAACTACATTCCCATTTGGACTGGGCGAGGTGGCTAGACAAGTTGCATAAGACAGTGAAAATTGTATCTCAATGTAAAGAAAATACTATTTTCCAAGCACAACAAAAACAAAGCACCACAACAAGCAAACATATTCAACAAGGTAAAGGTAAAGCCAAAATCAATACATATTATTGGTAATAAGTTCTAAAATGCATTTTACACAATAAAAGGTCAACTGCTTGAATATTACCTACCATTTATATTAGCATGTCATTTGAAAACATCTATCAATTCCTCACATATCCAAGGTCACAGCAGATGGATTGTGCTTAACAGAACATTAGGTTACATTCGATGCTAAATACAATTAATTGTTGCCCGGCTAAATACTTGGTAGCAGTAGCACCGATAGCCCATGGCCCTTGGCGGTCTGTCGGGATGTCCGCCCGTTAAGGGGTCGTTCCGTGCCCTGGTCTTGACCTTGGCCAGCCAGGATGACGACTGTGTGGTGACATTAGTTTCGCAAGATGGTCTGACTTGCACCAACTCTACTGTGCTATTAGTACTATAGATGCTGCTATCTTCTTCCCAAAATACTTGGTGATGAGCAAGTTAGGATTAGACTTTTTATGCTCACCAGGTATTTTGTTTTAACCCTTGAGTGTTGCACTGCTGCTGTTTCTATACTTTTCAAAGTATAAACACACTGTACAACTGTAATCAGAAATAAAATAAAAAACAACAGTTTTGTCTTAGGTCTTTTCCATCAAGCAATTTCTTTTCTAACAGTAAAAGTAACAGCTGCCATCTCAAAATGAGGCCTATTTTAGGGCAGGCACTGCATGTAGAGAAAACATTTCAAAGAAACAGTCACCACAATTCAAGCTTTAACAAGATTTTGCACACATACTTGTTTACGGACACCCAATAACCTCCTGGTGAGATCTCTTCAGTTCAATTTAACCATTTGATTGGAACTCTAGCTAGCCTCGAAAGCATCTCTGTTGGAAGTATCTCACTAAAATAAAATGATGGCAGCAGAGCACCCTTTCCAGAGATTGAAATCCCATTGGATCTACACAATTCACAGGCCTTTTTTGGGGCAAATCCAAATCAGACCTTGCCAATTTGTGAGAAAGGAAACCAAAGCTAATGACAAAATAGGACACGGGTCATACAGACATTTGGTTGTCGACATTACCATAACCCCTCCAAAGGAAATCTACCTATGGCTATACGGAAATCAATGCTAAGCACAGCCAGAAGCACAGCTTACATATACACATACTGTATATAGTTTTCAATACTTAACAATCCGGAAGAGAAAATGCATATTTCCAACTTACATCAGCGCCGGTTTACTGTTCATGTCTCTTCCAAAAACAAAATGTCCATCGTGTAAGTTCTCGTTTACTATAACCAGCAGAGGACTGTACTGATTAACCATAAAACAAACACATGCACGCGTACAGGGTGCCTATATCCTCAAAGAGGACTCCAGCACTTTTCCATGAGTTCAGATTAACAATCCCAAGCAGTCGTCTTGTCCATCTCTCTCTGGTGTCACCATTTTTCAAGTGCCCCAATCACCCATCCTATCAGCCAATAAACACGTTAAACACAAGTTTTGGGACACGACTGAAGCGTTTTCTATCCTATCATCCAGTTTCGTAAAAAGTTTCAAAAAACTAAAATAAAACTTGGTCGAATGTTTTGAATCGACCATGTTCCAAGGCTGCTAGGCAGAAAAGGTTAGTACCCCACCCTAGTGCACGGTCTTAGAGGACACCCAACACAATTTCTCTTTCAGAGTTAATCAGCACTACTCTGCCCAGCTAACTGGACTCACATGGCTCTTATGAGAGAGGGGTGAGAGAGGCAGAACAACACAGTTGCAAACAGAAGTCACAGATCCACTGGACGTAATTGAATATGTTTTGATAAAGCGGGCTCTTTTTCTGTGTGTGTGTGTGTGTGTGTGTGTGTGTGTGTGTGTGTGTGTGTGTGTGTGTGTGTGTGTGTGTGTGTGTGTGTGTTGTGCATGTAATGACATGCACATTCACGGTGAGTCTCAGCATTATCATATTACACTTGGGAGAAAAACTGCACAAGCACAATGACATAGCTTCATCAAGCCTGATCTAACCGTTTTCCATAGGCTACCACTTCAACCTCGATTAAAGCCACATTCCATCGTCCATCAAGCACTTCTACGAAAGAATTATCAAGTTTGACACATAATCCATGAATGAGCTTTAGCGTCCCTGTTCTTTTAGCAATCGGTTTCTTTTAGCCCCCTTTGCCCTCTCCCTCAAGAGGCCTTGCCTTTTGCCCGGCCGCAGTTGTAAATAAGAACGTTCTTAATCTGTCTTGCCTGGTTAAATAAAAAGGTAAAAGAAAAAGGTTCCGAGCATGCCATAATAGGCTAAAAGCTAGATTAGATCTTCAGGCTCTGAGCTTGTAAATCGGCTATTTTTGTTGAAGAGTTCAGTGTAAAGGGAAAAGGTAGGGGACCTCCGATTCTTCCGAACTTGGGGGACACCAGTCAACAAAGTATATACAGTGTAGTGTAAGTGGTTGCTATTTCAAAATCTGAGATTTAAAAAATGTAATTTATAACATAGATAATATATACAGTAGTTACACAGTGAGTGAAGTTGCACTTAATTCTCAATCAATCACATGTCTTGAATCATGCGTGCACACCGATAAATATGCATAGCTCATTAGCACACCTAACGCATCCAATTAAAAACAGCACCAAAATAAACCTGTTATAGAAGATGTTGCTTCCTAAAGTGGTTTGTGCGGTCAGAAATATAGAGGTCTCTCTAAATAAAACTACACAATAGTTTCGGTATTCACAGCTGTGTCAAATTAATGAAACCACCTGACAGCCATTGTGACTGGTGGCTCATGTGAGATGGAAAGGGGGAACCAGTGGTGGAAAAAGTACTCACATTGTTTTTCTTAAGTGAAAGTATCAATACTGCAATATACTCTGTAAAAGTACGGAATTCAAAATGTACTTGACTAAATGTAAGAAAGTCTATGGCACCAAAAGTAAAAGTACAAAATGTGTGAAAATAGCAGATCTCACAACGCTTCACATTGTCTTGTGAGCTTGTAGAAACAGCTATTTTCAATAGCCTGCATGGTATGTGGGTCCACACTCTTGTCGTTCACTGTGACCATGTCTTTGTGTAATAAGGCACAGATTGTGCTCCTGGCACAAGCATTTCATTGTATCTGTACTTGTATGGATATGTGTGACAATAAACCTGAACCTGATAACCTAGACGGTCGCAAGTTACAATGAAAAGCTCCACTGGCTGTCTGTCTGTCTGTCACGTCACGTCACGTCACGTCACGTCACGTCACGTCACACTTTTGCCCCTACGCTTATCTCTGCCACCGTTGGCCCCATCGATGCCAAACTTTCCACACACACTCCTTGGATGGCAAATCACAACCTGATTTCTCACATGGCCCTCTTTTAGCGGCACCATCAGGCCAATTTTTGGAAAACAAATTTTTTGACACGGCTCCTACAGGTTTTGGCATAAAATCACGCAAAGCAATACACAGTATCTCTAAAGTCATGTCATCAACATGGATCTGTTCAGTCCCATTTCCCATATTCCCTCCTGATTGGCTATAATTGCCTAAGTTTGTGTATGCGACGTGATGGTCGCTTATCTCCCGATTAGGGAGTCTTACTGGTTATAAAATAACTTAAGTGGTTAATGTATTATGTATGTATGTATGTAATGTATATGTCTTATAATACTTTAATTTAAGTAACTAGTAAAGGGCTCAAATAATCATTGTGGAGTAAAAGTACAATATCTGGATCCGAGATGTATTAGAAGTAAAGGATTATTTTAATTAGTTTAAGGATTAGAAGTATAAGTATTGGAAATTGGAAATACTCAAGTAAAGTACACATACAAGTACCTAAATGTACAGTACTTAAGTAAATGTACTTAGTTACTTTACACAACTGTGGGGAACACGTGTGGGGGGAAAGAGAGAGGGCCTGTCATTTGCTGTGGTAAACGCTGTCAGTACACATAACATTGTATTTGTTGACACTACATGAAACTCATCAAGTTGAATTGTCTCTCACAGCCGCAACTGGAATGCTGTCGGTTGAAATTATACTATGAACATTCCGCATTCAGAATGTCATATACACTGTACAAATGCTCAATGTCATGCGAACTTTCAACCATTCAAGAACGCTTATTTTAAACCCATTCAAAACTGTGTTTCTATGTCAGCAATCTGGCTATAGCCATCGTCAAAGAAAAGGTCCTTTTCACTTAACTGGAGCTCAGTTAGTCTGTTCTTGAGAGACTACTATGTCAGTGGTTCTCAAACTTTTTCATGTGAAGGACCCCCAAAATTATATTTATTTGGCCATGGACCCCCCTCTCAAAATATTTAGTTCCAGGGACCCCCCAGAAGCAAAATTTGAGTTACAAACGTTCACTTTGAAAATACATACAGTCAAAGATTTGCACACATTTTCAAAAATAGCAGATCTACAAGCTCACAGCTTGTATATCTGCTATTTCTCACTGGTTAAAGCATTCAATAATTCTAGGCCTAAATGGGTTAAATAGGCATGCATTTCTCAACTTTTCCCTAATTCTGTGGTTCCCTTCCGACAGTCTTCTCTCAGTAGCATTCCAGGCGGGAGTTGTTGGTCATTACCGGAGAATGTGGGTAAACAAGGGCAGCGGGTCTACTCTGCAGTTGTTGTTTACATGCTGTGATCAAGTCCACCACGGTATGTTCTGACAGAGTTCATGTGGTTTGGCCCCGTGTAGGCGTATGCTTTGAAAAGTCCACATGTCTCTGTGTGCATGTTATGCCTGTATGTACGATCAAGCTGTTCACAACTGTCTGTGAGTAGTGACTTTATAAATGGCTCGCCGGTCAGGATGCACTAGAAACACTCTGGGCTAGCTGACCACATATTCCACTTGCCCTCTTGGGACAGTTAAAATATTTAACCTTATATCCTTTTAATGTTTTCCTCTTAACACAATCCCCGCCATTTAACAATACCTTCGTACTCTACCATGCCTCCAGTCTCCATAGACTTCCATGTAATTCATAGTGCACGGATCATGCACACCCATGCCTAGATAATGCACCACGTGTGTCCACATTGCTCACAGCTTTCAAACAAAAAAATCCGAATGGAAATCCGTTCAGGCATTCATGAGATAGAAGCCATTATGTTTTCCTAAAATGTAAACAAAGATGGCTGCCATGTTTGATAGATGGGGTTGCTATGGGGGTTAAACATGCAATTTCGCGATTTCTATCATGCCTACTACATTTTTTGGGGTCAAATTTTTTTTTTTTTTTTTTTTCAAAATGGCGGAAATTCTCGGGACTATCGGGCCTGGCAGGGAAAGACATTAGCTGTATTCCAATCCGAAGGGTTTGCACTTTGAAGTGCGCATTTGAAGGGCTATGACGTCACTGGGCCGCGCCAAATAGCAATCTACAAGCTCACAATGCGTTGCGTTGCGACGCATTGTGAGCTTGTATATCTGTGACCAGTGACGTCATAGCCCTTCAAATGCGCACTTCAAAGTGCAAACCCTTCGGATTGGAATACAGCTATTGAAATAATCTCGGGACTATCGGGCCTGGCATGCAATGAGTTAAGAGGGCTGTCAAGATTCAGATTCACAGGTAAAAACTCCATAATAAAGCTATTGAGTTTGTTATGTAGGATGCAGGATTTTCAGCAGGATTACTGTAAAATTATTCTCTTTGATTATAGTCCAGTCATTTTAGGGTTAGACCTAGAACAAATTGCAATAGTAGCAAACTCAACTGATTTTGTATCCTCATTATGTCCTTAGTGAGTGAAAAAAAGTCCCAAGGAATCCCACCGGGGCAAAGTTTTGAAAACGACCTATCTACCTTCACTTACTATACACTACAATATAAAGGAAAAAATGACTGAAAAAAATCTGCTTTAAGTGGGATGTGAGGGGTCAAACTAGGGGTTTTTAATTATTCTGAATCCATTGCAAGCATTTGTTTTGCACGAAAAACATTCCTTGGGCCAGAAATGGCCACTCAAAACGTCAATTTTCATCAATTTTCATCAATTTTCAGTCTTTTGGGGTCCGTTTTTAGCCCAAGGAATGTTTTTCATGCAAAACAAATGCTTGCAATGGATTCAGAATAATTAAAAACCCCTAGTTTGACCCCTCATATCCCACTTAAAGCAGATCTTTTTTCAGTCATTTTTTCCTTTATATTGTAGTGTATAGTAAGTGAAGGTAGATAGGTCGTTTTCAAAACTTTGCCCCGGTGGGATTCCTTGGGACTTTTTTTCCCTCACTAAGGACATATTGAGGATACAAAATCAGTTGAGTTTGCTACTATTGCAATTTGTTCTAGGTTTGGACAAATTTTGGCCTAAAATGACTGGACTATTAGGGGCCCTCTCTCGACAACGATTTAGCAAAAACAACACATTATTATGACTATTAACAGACATTACCAGGAATTGTAATACTGTACTTGAAATATAGCATCTAATTTCTTAAGCATTATAGCTTTTGAAAAATGTGGGTTTTTGGATTTCGACTCATTCATATCCTCAATGACAACTCCTGCTTCTGTTTCCCATGTTTAACGGTTCAAAGGTATTTTTGCACTGGAGATATCACCCAGTTAATACAAGGGTCAGCACAGTCTGAGCTGAATTAAAATATATTTTTGTGTATTTGTAGTACCCACCCTATAGATCTCCTCCAAAAGCAGTTTGGCACAGTTCCTGCCCAAATCCTCCGGCAGTACAGGGTCTCCCTGCCCCTTGGGCGTTGAGCACAGCTCGGCACTAAGGAAGCACCCATTCACAGTCTCTGCAACCAGGGTCAAACCAAAGCCCGGAGACCTTGGGATTAAAAGGAGGAAAATATCCAGCGTTAGTGGATGGCTCAGTTGTTGCCAGTTCATTCTAGTAAACTTGAACTATGTAATCATAGAGAAAAAGTCCTGCAGGTGAAACTCAGATTGAGGGGGCGCCCGCTGGCCTACTGGACCACTTAGGAATTGCCACATAAGCATGCCTGGTGGCGTCGCCGGTTCGATTCCCGACCCAGACGACCTTTGCCACGCGTCACTACCCATCTCTCCCCCCATTTCCAGTCTACTGTCCTATCAATAAAGGCATAAAAGCCCAAAAACAAAAAAAAATAAATTGAGCATGACATATGAAAAACATACGAAAACCACATGTTTTGGTTGTTGTAGGACTTACTTGCCAGAGCTGATCCCCTTCATGTGGTCTGTGTAGATGTAAATGTCTGGAATGAACTTGTTGAGGATACTCCTAGCAGATTCCACTATCCGATTGGCCATCTGGGGTGAGACTCGAACCGAAAACCTGGGTTTTTAAAGTCAAGGGGTTTTGATCCATCACAAATCAAGTTAAACACCAGTAACGTGACATTAAACCAGGTTGTTGGGTAGCTGCTGTATGTAGTAAGTAACATATTTTAGATGTGATGCTGTGGTCAAGCATGGGGCGTTCCTCTGAGAAAAAGGACAAGCACACACACAAACAAACTGATATATGAGTTCAGGAATTCACCCTTTGTCAGCCTTCTGGTTGGTCCCTGACTGACCAACCAGCAGGCTCTTTCTGCCTTGTCCCGCCCTGGTTCCGCCTTTTTTATAGCGAATTAGCTAAAACATAAATTTTGGATAAATATATATATTTTTTAAACATGCCCAGTCACTATACTGCACCTGAGAGGCTCCTTTTTTTTACCGAAACCAGGATTAAAATGACAATTGAATACATAGAATAACAATAAGAAGCAACTGAATTTCAATGATAGTGGATGGAGAGAAAGGACTTTTGTCCCACCAAGACACAGCAACCAATGGGTGAGAAGAGGGGCGGGACAAGGGGTGGGACTTGACAAAGGGTGAATTTGTTTTGCATTTAGTCATCGTGAGAAGGATACGCCATTCCTCTGATCCTCTTGATTTTTCCAGGGTCAGTCAGTTGCACTGGCCTGATGGTCCGACGAACAGGGCAAGTAAAGAGTACCTCGCCTCCACCGTTAGGGGCCATCCCTCTCTTTACAACCTGAAAGAAAGAAAGAAAGAAAGAAAGAAAGAAAAATATTCATCATATTGTAAATCAGGGGACGTTTTCAGGCCAAGGACCCCTTAGTCGAGAGAGAGAGATGAAGCAGGGACCCCCCACAACTTTTTCATAGATTCCATATAGTTTCATTTTTTGACAGCACAATCATTGGTGTATTTTGGATTCATGTCATTTTGTGTTTTCAGATATTTAACCAATTGAACCGTGCCTACCTTGCTTGCTGCCAAGCATTACAATCTTCAATGTCTTCCATTGCCAGAACCTTTAGATTCTTACCTTTTAATGTGCACAATGTGCACGGGTCATGCACGGATAATTCATGGGTGATGCACCACATGTGTGCACGCCATTCACAGCTTTCAAACAAAAGAATCTGCTTGGAAATCCGTTCAGGCATTCAAAAGATATAGGCTATAATGTTTTCTTCAAATGTAAAGGAGAGCAAAAAAACTTTTTTTTTTCTTTAAAAAAACAGCCAACTCAGGAAACTCTGGCTTGGCACAGCTATACACAAACTCAGGAAACTCGGGGTTGGCACCATATGTGTTAATAAACCTGACCTTTTACTCTGTACTTAGTCTGCTCTTTCCCCCTCTACACCAAACCTCTTGTAGATCGGCTATTTTTGGCTACAGAATATGGACACTAGGGTCCCTGACCCCCTGTTGTAAATAACATGAGGTACAGTATGATAGAATCTCAAAACACAAAAATGGCAAGTTAATGGCCCTGACCAAAAGAAACATTCCTCTGAGGTCATACAGTATAAGTAAAAAAATCACCAGCACTCACAAAATGTCCTATATGTCATTCTTATGTTGATCGGCACGGGCAGCATAAGGATGCGTTTGCCTAGAAAAGATTTCGGGACTGCTGGTGATCTTTTTTGCTTACATGAACTCTTCTGAGCCATGCATCCGGTACCGGTAAGAGATTAATTGCTTAAACTTGAGTGGTGCTTGCATTCTTGCATTCTTTTAAGTTTAAGCATTTCTCAGATGTGTCACATAAGCTTGTATCCACCCAGCCTCCATGCGGGGGGATGGGCTCTTATACACTTTAAATAAAAGCATGAAGACGCTTGTCGCCATACACTTTACGCTGAAACTCACTGTCAGCGTCATGATACTATTGGTGTGAATTGGGTGTAAAGACGACTAAATAATATCAATTATGATTATTCCAACAGAATGCAGTTAGGATAACCACGACCACAAGTATCTGAATCTTAAAATGCTCACTTTGATATCCAAGCCCTCGCCATCAATGCCAAACTTCTTCATCAGCGGGATAGCTGTAAACTTCAGTAAATCGACCTACAAGAGAAAGAATTTGTTTAAGGTTGAGAAATGACAACATGACAGTTCAATCAGTTTAAAATCAGTTCAGTAATTTTTAGATAGCACAGACACTGTAGTAAGGTAGGGCGATTTAATATTCTTATCGTCGGCCCCAAATTCTCTGATTGACGATACATTTAGCTAGAAAAGCAAGAATGTGAGAGCATATGCCCAGTCCTCTCCAGCTCGAGTTATACTTATACGAAGTTGATGCACACACAGCCTACCTCGGTTTGCAGCAACGATGCAGCGGAACAACACTAGCCTGGTAAACAACTCCAAGTTTATTTTGTTACAGACAGTATTTTTTATATTCGGACAATTTGATAAATGGTGTGATAGGCCTGGTCCGCCCTTCCTAAACTAAACACATCTGGTGGCAAGCAAACTCACGTTTCAAATCGCATTGATTGACAGGCGATAACATAAGCAGACACACATTTTTGTATCCAGACTTGACAGCAAAATTGGGAGACCGGGACACACACGTTCCTGCGTCATCAAGCTAGCAAATGCATAGCGACGACTTACAGAAACTAGCGCTGCAGTTTCATTTTCGTTCTTTCGGCTCATAACCGATTTGTAAAAGCCTCAACAGAATGAAATCACAATCACAGTGTAATATCTAACTGCTGGCCCAAATTGATTTGCATTTTGCACACACTTTATTGCGTGGTACTGTACAGGTTAATTGGGCTACATGTGATGAGTTAGATCTTCGATAAGGCTGAGTATTACATTTGGGGGAAAAAATATAAATAATCGGCAAGAAAATCACCTAATAAATCGCATCGCCGACTGCCGATATATTCGTCTCACTGTCCAAGCCTACACTGTAGATGATACATAAACTACCATGTTCACAAACTGGATGCCTGACGCTGCTTATTGCTGTGAATACCATAGAACACACGTTTTCTATAAAGCACAAACAATCCTTGCGGAAACGCCCAAGGATTGTTTCCTTCCTATTCCTTATACAGTACATGACATGAATGCACTGTGTTGCTATGAATGGAAATGTCCCTTCTATACATTTATTTCTATGGTAACACTGTACTTCGTTCACTCTCACCTTGCAGTTATGGCTACAGAAATAATCACAATAAATAATTCTTGCAATTCACACAGTACACAAGTACACACAGTAATTTTGTCACCCTTTCACTGCAGTGCTCTCTGTATAAGTTTGGCAGATTAAAGGGGAAGGATAACAATATATGCCCAACAATGTATACTGCCTCCCCCTGGCCAGCCGGGGCGCCTGATGGAGGGGAAAGGAACTGGTTGGAATAACGTGTTCTTTCCACACGCTAAGTCCAGCTTGGGAATCTCTCCCCTGTCAGGTGAAAAGAAGCGGCTTGGACTCCTCATGCATAGAAGGAAGCATGAGGTCAGTCCGTTGCTCTCCCCAGGTTGGCAGAGGGAGTGTAGCGCACAGGATTACATTAGATAATTGGCACTGGGTGAAAGATGGGTTACAAAATCATGGGATAAAAATTAACAAAAAAAAAAAAACAATGTATGCTCACCGAAGGGTCGGTAAGGTCGTTGGTGACTCCCTTCAGAGTGACTTTTAGAGAGTTCTTCATGAATGGAGCTAGCATGAGTAGAGCCTCCAAGTAGTACCCAATCGATCTCTGGGGGTTGCAATCATGTTCTACTGAGCCCCCGTAAAGTAACCCAGGCTGATAGTTCAGCACAGTACCTAGAGGGCAAAGAAGAATTGGTTGGTATTGGCAAATCAGTTGATTAGGTAGTTATGTTGTATCATTCCTTATGGAATCATTGGGTTTCCAGTCCAGTCCCATGGAGCAAACGGTCTTTGTGGAAAAAAATAAAAAAGTAGCAAGCAAAACAACTGAAGATACATACAGCTCATTTGGTGTCGAGCCAAGTTCATCATTAGGGATTAATAACTCAAAATAAGCGAATGAGGTAGTCATGCCTCATGCGAGTAATAGATGAACACTGAACAGCCATTCATTGGGATGTCTCTTTAACATCATCCCATTATAAACAATGTCCCATGTCAGAACCAAAACATTGCAATGAACAAAGTGGCAGTTATTCAATTGTAATTTGAGGTGGATATAACAGTAATAACTGGATTATATCATGCATTTCAAGAGAATTTATCCTGTGTGATCACACACGTTGAAAGATTATCTATATCTATATATGATCTACGCAGTTTACTTGAAATCCAACAGTGCTAACTCACCTGTTTGGTTGATCTCTATTCTGGTCCCATTGGTCACTTTGTCCAGTAGTCTGATGAAGCTGGCCTCAAAATCTGTAGAAAGAGAAACATTGTGGCATGTTAAGTCATTCTTCTTGCTATAAGCCTGATTTACTTGGTATCGATAAATAATAGATGGTGGAATGAAAAACTATTAGGCTTATTACTAATATTACAATCAATGCACATGTACTTTTACTCCACCACAATTATTTGACACTTGACAGCTTTAGTTACTATCTACTTTGCAGGTTTATATTATTATCATAAAATATACATTAACCACTTCCGCCATATATATATTTCAGACATTTATAGCCGATCTACAAGCTCAAAATGCGTCATATCTGTGAGCTTGTAGATCTGCTATTTTCAAATGATTTTTTATGCATTTTGAACTTGCGAAATGGGACATTCCTCACAAGGAGAACTTTTCATTTTGGTACTTTACCAATGATTTGATACCAATACATTTGTACTTCTCAACTCAATTTTAATTACCGGACTTTTTCTTGTATTTCTACATTGCAGTAGCCAGGTAGCCTACATGGTAACTATTCAGATAGCAGATCTCCCTTCAGAGTGATAGCAGATCATAGATCTGCTATTTTTTGGAACAGAGGTTTGGTGTAGAGGAAAAAGAAGGTCTAGACTAGCAGACTAGCAGGTATTGACAGTTCAAGTGGTTCAATATATTAATCCAACCTACACAGATGATAGTGCTGTCAAACAAGTCTAAGCTGTATAAGAAATCCATTAACATTTTTAATCTGCAAAAAATGTATACGATATGTAGTGGGGGTCCCTGCTTCATCTCTTTCTCAGCTAAGGGGTCCTTGGCCTGAACACGTTGAAGACCCCTGCTCTGACATTGATAATGCATTGCATACACATTTTAAACATGAAATGGGACATTCAGAATGTCACATTATGTAAAATAGAACACTTTTACTGTTGGTACTTTAAGTGCATTTTGATACCAATACTTTTGTACTTTTACTCAAGCACATTTTTAATTCCGGACTTTTACTAGCAACAGAGTACACGCATGGATATTTTTTTACTGAATTAAAACATGTGGGTACTTTTCCCACCACTGCTATTAAACTGCGTAACAGCTAGCTCTTAGCTGGCCATGCTAACCCACCCAGAAACTGCGATGCGCCACATGTGGCAGACAGTAGGTGTTTTGGTGATGTTTTTACTTACCACGAAGCCCCGGGTTGTCGTCTTTGGATCGTATGTTCTTTATTTTGACCCGCTTCCCACTGATGGTGGACAACACCAG
The DNA here is from genome assembly GCF_963921795.1 of Nannobrachium achirus. Taxonomy (NCBI): domain Eukaryota; kingdom Metazoa; phylum Chordata; class Actinopteri; order Myctophiformes; family Myctophidae; genus Nannobrachium; species Nannobrachium achirus. The sequence goes on along the minus strand of NC_137822.1, from coordinate 25,105,372 downwards.
TCTCTGCCTGAAGAAATTGCAGCCGTCGTACGCGAGTCCGTGGCTTGCCATGTTGTTGTTGTTTCTGTTTCTGTCTGACTGGGGATCCACGTGTGTTTGGCTCAGGAGGATGGGAAGGAGAGAGACTCTGGATGCCATCGCCCGGAGGGACGTTACGCCTGATTGGCTATTGTGTATTGTGTGTGTGTGTGTGTGTGTGTGTGTGTGTGTGTGTGTGTGTGTGTGTGTGTGTGTTTGTGTGTGTGTGTGTGTGTGTGTGTGTGTGTGTGTGTGTGTGTGTGTGTGTGTGTGTGTGTGTGTGTGTGTGTGTGTGTGTGTGTGTGTGTGTGTGACGTTACGCCTGATTGGCTATTGTGTATTGTGTGTGTGTGTGTGTGTGTGTGTGTGTGTGTGTGTGTGTGTGTGTGTGTGTGTGTGTGTGTGTGTGTGTGTGTGTGTGCGTGCGTGCGTGCGTGCGTGCGTGTGTCTTTGATTGAACACTTTATCAGAGGTTTGCATAGGGAAATAGGGAAAGGTACATGACAGTACAGTTCACTGGTGTACAACAAGGTCAACTCCTTTTCTTTAAACTCACATAACATTGAATGACAGACAATTGAGACAAATACAAATGCAGAACATATCATTCGTCGTAAAAAAAAAAAAAAAAAAAAATCCTTTTAGTTGACCTTGTACCAGTGAAACTGTACTGTCGTGAAACTGTACCTTTTCCTATGCAAATTTCTAATAAAGTCGATCATCAACCAATCAATCAAAGTCATATCATCTTGTAGTTGTAGCCAAGATAGATAGATAGATAGATAGATAGATAGATAGATAGATAGACTCAATAAAACGACTTAACTCAATAATACAGACATTAGGGGGGAAATAAAAGGGGAACCCGTGTGCTATTTTCATTATCATAAACGTCATAAAAACATTTAAACCAATCGCAGCTCTGATCACGCCACACCCGTGGTTGTCCTTCTGGGCCATGGGATCAGAGCATCAGAGCGTATCAGTCATTTGAGGGCACTACCTAAACTATACACTAGATGGGGTGCGTTTGCTATTTTTGGGACAGACAGAGTAAAGTCACAGACCCTTCTTCTTTTTCTTGATTTTTAATTACAGTTAATAACGGGCATGATTTAAAGTAACACGCCTGTATAATGTTTCAGTTAGAGTATATCTCATTTACCTTATATTGAATACAATGGGCATTTATTAAGCCTCTATTAACATATTTTACAGCTTATTGTATTCAGCTAAATACATGTAGGCTATACAGGTATAGCCTAATATCAAGAAACATAAGCTGTCCTCCCCCTAGGCTAATAGGTCTAGGCTACCTGACAGCCAAACCTGACAGGGAGGTTAATGTCTGGAATTATACATTTATTTTAGGGATTACCTTGCCAAAACGATTGGAGCATTTGGCTACATAACATAACCACTGCAGCAGTGCAGCTACAATCACTCATTACACTCCTTTAAGGCCGTTATAGGGCGTTCCACATTTTTGCAGCATAGCAGGAGAACGAATCTGTTTGTGCCAAATCTTGGTTGGACGTGATCTGTGGAGCAGTGGTGTCAGAACAGGTCAGCTAGCTATATCCTTCAGCTGAGCTGGGATGAGGTGATGTCAGAACAGTTCAGCTACAGCTAGCCACTCTTCTGACATCACAATGACATCACAATATACTAGCTGCTAGTATTTTGTGATGTTGTGATGTCAGGAGAAGAGTGACAGACAGAGTGCCAGACAAAGAAGAGTGACAGACAGAGTGCCAGACAAAGAAGAGGACAGACAGGATCTGGATGCTTTCATACTAAGTAGCTACGAGTAGATGACATTTCAGACTAGAATAGAAAAAAACGCACAGTGCGAATTAAGCAATCAAACACGACTACACACACTTGCATAATTTTCTTGTATGGCCATAATAGGTAGTAGGCCTGGTCCTGTATAAACGTTTTTCGTTTTTTCTTTTTCTTTTGTGAATCAGTCAGACCGTTGCCAGGGGGAGGCTAGCTACGTGTCAAGGGGAACGTGTCCTCATTCGCCCTCACTGTACACACTACAGTCTCCTCCATCTGTTTCCTTTCCAGTGGGTTCGCAGGAAAAAATAAAGAAAGAAAGAAAGAAAGAAAGAAAGAAAGAAAGAAAGAAAGAAAGGGGTAATCAAAATAAAGAAAGAAAGAAAGGGGGAAAACCAAAAGAAAGACAGAAAGATTATTTTCAAGATCCATGCAGCTTGCCTACAAGGCTGTCAAAGACGCGCCCACTTTCATGGCTATTGCGTAGTAGGATTAAAAGTGGCTGCACCAAGTAGTCTAGGCTACGCATGAAGAATCTCTTGGCTGAGCATCCATAGGGAAACAATTTCACGCGCAGGTCAAGACCGTATTTTAATAGGGATTCAAAGGCATTCAAACTTGAAGACTTTAATTAGGAGATGGCTTTACGATCGATATTTCGAGCCGTTATAATGGGACCCCCCGGTTCAGGGAAAGGAACGGTGTCTGCGCGCATAGTGAAAAGTTTTGGACTGAAACATCTTTCTAGTGGTGATCTTTTGAGGGCTAACATCAAAGCTAAGACAGGTGAGCTCAGTGGTGTCATAATGGATTTTTGAAGTGTGGGTAGTCTAGATTCAGTGACTGCATTTACCACCAAGTGATGTTGTAATTGAATTGTCATTAGCTATGAAGCATTCCTTTTGACTGTTTGCAGACAGTGATGGAAGAAGTATATCTAGGCTACTCACATGTTTTACTCAAGTAAAAGTATCAATCAATCAACTGCAACGTTAAGTAGAAGTCCTGCATTCAAAATTGACTTGAATAAAAGTAGCCTATACAAAAGGTCTGCTCATTATGCAAAATGTCACATTTCACAAGTTTTCAAATGTAGCCTAAAATGTATACAAATCTTTTGAAATGTATAAATAGCAGATGATGTGACACATTGTGAACTTGTAGATTGGCTATTCAATGGTTAATGTAGCCTATATGTTCAAAATCTATAGGCCTAACTAGAAACTGAATAAATGTAGTGAGTAGCCTAAACAATGTTTGGATCTGAGCTGTAGTGGAGTAGAAGTAAAAGTATTGGAAATTGGAAATACTCAAAAGCAAATAAAAACAAATAACTCAAAAGTGTAGGCCTACTTACAGTAGTAAAAAGTAAGTAAGTAAGGCCTAGTTACTTTACACCACTGTATAGCCATTACCACTAATTGAACTGCAATATAGCTATGAAGCATTCATTTTAGGTGGCCTATACTGTTCCCAGACATGGACAATTACATTATTAAATAGTCTTTAAAAAATGAACAAACTCCCATATTGCTAATCTAAAGTTTATTTTCTGTGATACAGCTGATAAGAGCAACCCAACCCAATCCCCTCCCTTATCTTAACACTTAACGCGCACTGTTACAGCCTCACACTTTAATCTCGATTCCAATACAACCTAACATGACTGCCTGTTTTGTATGAATTTAGTTCAAAGTGACCCCCATGCAAATAAGCCTATATAACTTTAGCTTTCTTGTGGTCTTTATCCTTTTAGTTGACCTTGTATCAGGGAACTGCACTGTCCTGTACCTTTCGATGCACATTTTCTAAGTATTCAATCAATCAATCAATCAATCAATCAATCAAGATCAATTAATTTAAAATCAAATTGACATCCTCATCTTTACTGAGATTTTAGCCTCCTAAACGGTGTTTGTTCAAACTTCAACTTGTTCAGCTTTACATGTGCACAGTTATCATTTATAATTGTTTTCGTTTTTTGAAATTGTTTTTGATAACAGTTTCCAATTGAATTCCTATGGGAAATTAATTTTGTCTTATAGCATTTTTATTACTGTCATCCACATTGTTTGGCACTTGAATCTAGTCCACGTTTTCTTTGAGCTATAAATTCCGTTCAAACTTCAACTTGTTGAATTTGGATGTGTACTTTTTGTACTGCCCATAATATAGCCTACTTTGTGCATGTTTTCAGCGAGCCCACACAGTTCCTCTAGGAACTGCATTTCTAGTTTCATTAAGTGTCCCACGAAGCTTGGCCAACGTGACCCTGGCCATATGTAGCCTGGCCATATTATGTCAAACAGACACGGGACACACAGACAAAGCCAGCTGCCAGATGCTGGAGTGGTTATCACAGCTCAAACAGGGACAAGGACTGACAGATACAGAGATATATCATATGTCCATACAGTATATGGGCATGAAAGGGACAAAATGATAAGACGGAATTCATTTCCCAGCGGATTCCTCGTGACTCGCGTCACTGCAACCACACTTGCAATTCCCCACAATTGCATCCTTCTAGTTTTTAGTATCTGCTCCTCCTTCCATGCAGGAAAACACCCATCCCCACCTGCTCTGCCATCCTTAACCCTTTAACTGCCAGCAAATTTATAACCGTTTTTGATTCCACTGCAAGTGCCCCAGCTCACCACCGGGCACGTCCTGATAAGCCAAACGCCGATAAGGCAAACGCTGATAAGCCAAACTCATTTTTTTTAAACCTCCTTTTGTTGTGGTGAAATGTGAGCTCACCTGCATCGCGTTTCATTCCATTCATGCGTTTATCGTGCGCTCTTCGCGGGCACTCGCGCCTGTGGCGCTCGGGCGCGAAGAGCAGGACCAAGGTCCGCTGGCCTTCGCGCCGCTTGCAATGTCGTGGACAATAACTGTGACATATAACCATTGTATTGCTAAAAATAAGGAGGCTACTAATGTTTCCTTGACAGGACGGCAGAAGATCACTACGGTAGGAGACCCGGGCAGTACATTTGCATTTGTCTTATCAGCGTTTGCCTTATCGGCGTTTGACTTAGAGGGATTTCCCCCTCACCACCATTCCATTGAAGATCAGCTTACTAATTTCAATAAAACCTGCCAGGCAACTCTAGACCTTGTGGCCCCCTTCAAAACTATATTGCCCAATAGAGGCTCACCCTGGCTAACTTACTGACCACACTAGAGCTCTTAAAAGAGAGATAAGACATGAACGGAAAAGGAAATCCTCCAAATTACATGTCTTTTATGAATTACTTAAAGAAAACTACAATATTGCTGTCAGAGATGTGAGAGCCAAACATTTCTCCACCCTGATCTCTGACAACCATCTCAATTCCAGAACTCTGTTCAAAACCATTGAGCACTGTGAGCAGTTTTTAACCTTTTTAACTGAGAAGATCTATCTGATCTAGAACACAGATGGCCATCATCCAACCCCCCGCACCTACCCCCAACTCCCATGGTCCCCCCCAATTGAGTTCAGAATTAATTTCAAGATCCTTCTCAATACATGCAAGACCTTGCCCCAGCCTATATCATCTGACCTACCCTTTTCAAAATGGTCAGTTCAATTCAAAAGGACGCATGGCCTTTGTTTCAGAACCCCTATCTTTGGAATGCCCTGCCCCTGGAAATCTCCCCTTAAAACCCATTTTTACAGGTCAGCTTTTAATGCCTATTCCACCTTATATTATTATAATCTGCACTGGTCTTTTACCGGTATGAAAGTAATATGTACTTATTTTCCTGCATTGTGTTCTGCATTGCTTTGAATCTTTCTTTGTTTTTGGCACTCGCCCTCTCTCCAGTTTTTAAAGGTGCTATACAAATAAAGTTTATTATTATTTTATTTATCTTTCTGTAGTGGCTGCTGCACTTCAAAGAACACAAGCCCAAAATAAATACACTTATCACACATTAAATGGTACACATGACATCGGGCTATAGGACATACCGGTAGTTAACAATTGCACAGATGATAAAGAAAAGGCAAATTCAATAAAATGTATTGTCCATTATTGCAAGTAATTAAAGTAATTCCTCGTTCATTGTTTTCTTTAAAGGACAGGACATTTTCAAAATGTGCGTGTGTGCGCACGCGCGTGTGTGTGTGTGTGTTTGACATGTGCCAAGCCAAGGTCAAGGTATATTGGACAATAGAGTGTGTTATAGCAAGTGTACACTATAAACATAACAGAACCTTATCTGAACCTTGAAGGGAGGCCCTCCCCATATTCACAAATTACCTTGGTTTACCTAACAACAAACGCATCTAGAGCAAGATAATAAAACTGCAAAATGTCACGTTTGGGAGAAGTAAGGATCATATTGTCAGTGTCGGGCAGAAACCTTGTATCTCCACTTTAAAATTTGTATGTTTCTTCGTAAAGTGAAGCCCTGCTTCATCATACCAGACTGTCACACAAAACTAGTGAAAATAGCAGATCTACAAGCACACAACGTTCTGTGCTTGTAGTCGGCTATTTTCACTCGTTTTAAATCATTTTTGAAATGATAAATACGAAACGGTTTTGGACTTACAAGCACATGCAGCCATAACCGTTTCTCCATCTCACATCACTTATTACATAATCTCACAGATTAAATGCATATCTCCATTTCATGGATACTCAATAAAGTTACCAAAACTGTCATCACTGTAGAAATTTTAATAATTCTGTTTTACACAAATAGCCAAGACCTATATTCATCCTATGAATGAAGATAAGATGAATGGATCCTTGTTGACAGAACCAGCTAAATGACAAAATAAACAAACAAATCACAACCAGTTGTCGCTTGTGGAACTGATATATCCACCTGTTTCCGCAAACATTTACTGGAGAATTATGTGTAGGACACTTCCGGTTAACAGCAGACATACAAGCTCAAGTCGCAACCGTTGTGAGCTTGTAGATCACACTCGGCTGCGGCGCCGGAAGCTCCGTGCAACCTCTGCGCAATGCACAATGGGATGTTGGAAAGTTGTGGATAAAATCTACTTTGTGTAAAAAAATAAAAAAAAAAGACATGTGCAGCCTGGTAACAGTGAGCAACTCTCTCCTAGTTGCATGCAGGCTACAGGCCTGGCTACAGTTCACTTTATTTTTAATGGTTTAAAAACACTATCCTCAAATGTCTCTATGTGGTTGCCATGCTGCAACTGGTGGAAACCTGGCAACAACAATGCAGGCTTCTGTTTACCAAACACCCAGTTTGGGTCTTGTGTGTGGTCAAAGCAAAGCAGTCCACTTTCTCTCTCATAAGTCCCAAAGCAGTCTATTCTCTCTTATTCTGTTTAGCAGGTTTTAACCTCAACGTTACATCTTATTCATTTTTAAAGAAAACTACATCTCCAATAGTTTGAGAAAACATTCTGTTTGAGTTCTACCTACAGAATATAGGCTACTGTAGATTGTAGATGTGAGAAAATACGAGTCGTTTCTTTACATTTAATAATATATACTTGGTCATTTTGTTTTCCACCTGTGACTGATGGTCAGTCTACTATTTGAGTGTTCTACCCACAAGCAATGAGTTTTACCCAGTGTTCTGTGCCACAGAGAAACTTGCTTTGAAAGAGGGCCTGGTCCTTCACGGTGGCTCGGGAAATTCCATTCAGTCATTGGACCCAGACCAATTAAGGCGGAGGAAACAAGGAAAATCTGCCCGGCCTTTAAAAGGACACACATAATGATACAGGGTGCTATTGGCGGATGAGATGAGGAGGAGGAGGAGGAGATGAGGTACTCTGTTTCTCAGAATGCTCTTTTTGAAGCGGTGAAAGCCGCTTCCAAGAAGTGGCTTTGTCCGTCTCGTGCGTCCCGATGTGAGGACTGGTCAAGCTTCACATGACAATTTGGCCAAAGCACATAGAAAGTATAGATCTTAGCTCATAGCTCTAGAACACATAGAATAAAAATTCACCGCTTCACTTTGAACCGAGGTTTGATTTTTTTCTTTCTTTTTCAATTCAGAAAAGCCAATTTATTTTGCCCCCTTTTCCTCCCCAATTTAGTCGTTATGCCAATTCATTCCTCAGTGAGGACCCCCCCACCGGGAGGACATGGCGCCTCCGTCCTACCCCTCCTGCCCAACACTCCCCGCTGAGGAGTACACACAGTGACAAATATCCCCTTCCCTGCCTCCCTCCCCCACACGTGGGCCAAATGTGTTCCACAGACGCTCGACCAAAGCTGAATGCACCGTGGCGGATTTGCACCCCTACACTCTGTGGTGGTGGTGGACAGGTACTTTACCACTGCATCACCAGAGCACCTCAGAATGTCCTCCTTCTTTGCAGGATGCACCATGGAACTGTCTGCAGGAGTAGGACAATGAAACAATGAAACAAGTTTTTTATATTTAATACAAAAATGATGATAGTTGGAATCTTTCTGTCTGTCCTTCAGGCTCTCTGAATGTCTCTCTCACCCTCTCTATCGATCTATCCATCAGAGCGTAACCATTATTCTCTCTCTCTCTGTGTGTGTGTGTGTGTGTGTGTGTGTGTGGGTGTGTGTGTGTGTGTGTGTGTGTGTGTGTGTGTGTGTGTGTGTGTGTGCGTGCGCGTGTGCGTGTGCGCGTGTGCGTGTGTGTCTCAGAGCTGGGCCTGTTGATGAAGGCCTGCATGGACCAGGGTCAGCTGGTTCCTGATGATGTCATCTCTCGTCTTATCCTGCGTGAACTGCGGCCTATGGAGCAGACCGACTGGTTGCTGGATGGTAAGAACATCTTTTCAAAAGCAAAAGAATATTAAGGGAGAACACAGTCATTTCATACTCAGTGTTAAGCATCATTCCCACCGGGCACGATAAAGATATCGTTTTAAAAATCGTTCTCATCTCAAGTGGACGGTAGCGTCCACACCACAACGATAACACCAACATAATTGATGTGAACGCCGACATATCGCTTTATGTTAGTTATCTTTATCGTGCCCAGTGGGAATGGTGCTTTTATGCTAGTATCTTAAAGCCTCCGGGCCCTCCAGGGAGAATGGATACTTTGCTCTGTCAGTGGTGGGAAAAGTACATTTATCAATACTGCAATCTAGAAATACTCTGTTACAAGTAAAAGTCCGGAATTCAAAATGTACCCCAGTAAAAGTACAAAAGTATTGGTATCAAAATGCACTTAAAGTTTTCAAATGTATACAAATCTTTCGAAAATAGCAGATCTACAAGCTCGCGACACATTGTGAGCTTGTAGATTGTCTATTTTCAAATGACCAAAATGTATATAGCTGAAGTTGTTAATGTATGTTTTGTAATAATAATACAAATCTACAAAGTAGCTACTAACTAAAGTTTTCAAATAAATGTAGTGGACTAAAAGTATTTTTTTTGGATCTGAGATTGTACTTTTAAATACATTTACTTAGTTACTTTACGCCACTGACTATCGTTGCTCGTCTCAGTTGTCTGCTCCCACAGGAATGCAGTTAACAGGGAGAATGGGGTAAGATAAGCCTGTGGATAAAGCTGAAAAAATATACACATGAGTTGTCATGTGACCTTAAGAAAAACACACACACACACACCCATCATTTCCAGTTGGCTGTGAAGTTGAGAGACACAAGGGCAATATTTCTACACAAAAAAGTGTTTTTTGCTGGTCAAGGGTTAGGGTTAGCAAATGTAGCCAAGTCTAAACGTATAAATAATACATCATACATGTTGGTGATATTCCAATGTATAAAACCACATGAATCAATCCTTTAGCTAAAGATCAGCCTGAAGCATTACGCTATAGCCAGGATTTGTCAAAAAGGCGGCCATGGGGCAAGATGAACCAAATGTCCTGGAGTAAAATGAGCCAATTATCCTATATGAATTACTATTCATATTTTTATTATGTCTTATTGTGTGTTTCTACTTGGCCATTTGTTTGTCTCTCACCAGGTTTCCCTCGTACAGTATCCCAGGCAGAGGCCCTGGACAATGTCTACTGTGTGGATACAGTAATCAACCTGGATGTGCCTTTTCAGACCATCAAACAGAGGCTGACCTCTCGCTGGACCCACCTGCCCAGTGGCAGGGTCTACAACTTGGACTTCAACCCGCCAAGAGTTGCTGTAGGTTTAGCTTTGGTCAAAAACATTAACGTATTACATTTTGAGTCTGCTTGTTCTTATGCCCTCTCTACTGTATATGCCTTCTCTCTAAGCCCCTCTTCTACACACCTGTCTCTTTTTTTTCATTTGAAACAGAAGTTGCAGTTATAATCTATCTATAAATGTGACAAATCTCTGTCTGTCTGTCTGTCTGTGTGCGTGTATGTAATCCGCGTATCTCGAGAACCGTTCGTCCCACGGACTTCAGATTCGGCACGCGCGTTCCCCGCCGCGGCGCGGAGTGCAGTGCCGGGCCTCGGCCCGACCCGACGCGCGGTTTTCCCGAAGCGGCGCGAAACGTTCGGAATCTCCTTATGCGGGGCTGATTGTTGACATCAGGCTGTTCCGAAGGAAATCGGCGCAAGCGCTGACTCATTGTGACATCACTTCATAAAAGGCTCTGACATCACGTACGCCACATGAGTCAACAAAAAATCTCTGTGAATGTGTATGTATTATGTATGTGATCCGCGTATCTCGAGAACCGTTCTTCCCACCGGCACGCGCGTTCTCCAGATATGGGCATAAAATGAATGCCCGTATGCGGAGCTGATGTCTGACATCAGAGTTTTCCGCAACCGGTACTGTGTGTGCAGAGATCTCCATATATGGGCATAAGGGGACAAAGGCAAACAGATGGTCAAAACGGGTCCTATGACAACAGGTATATTGGGGTTTGCATTAAAGGGTGGGGACAAAGGCAAACAGATGGTGTATGTAATCCGCGTATCTCGAGAACCGTTCTTCCCACCGGCACGCGCGTTCTCCAGATATGGGCATAAAATGAATGCCCGTATGCGGAGCTGATGTCTGACATCAGAGTTTTCCGCAACCGGTACTGTGTGTGCAGAGATCTCCATATATGGGCATAAGGGGACAAAGGCAAACAGATGGTCAAAACGGGTCCTATGACAACAGGTATATTGGGGTTTGCATTAAAGGGTGGGGACAAAGGCAAACAGATGGTCAAAACGTGTCCTATGACAACAGGTATATTGGGGTTTGCATTAAAGGGTGGGGCATTCATGGGGTCCGCTCCAAAAAAGAAAAAGAAAATAAAAGAGACAAAGACAAACATAAGCAACAAAGCGTGGGACTGGGAGGATGACTTGAATGATGCAGATTTAAGCAGGCTGCGTATTCTGCTTAAAGAAGAAACAAACAAAAAGCGATATCTCCATAAAATGGACGCAGAATCACAAAGATCTCCATATACGGGCATAAAGGGACACAGACAGACAGATACAGAGATCTCCATATATGGGCATAAAATGGACGCAAATAGACAGATATCTCCATATATGGGCAATTGGGCATATATGGGCATAAAATGGACCCAGAACTATATCTGCAGTGATCTCCATATATGGACATAAAATGGACGCCGACAGACAGACAGATACAGATATCTCCAAATATGGGCATAAATGGACACAGGCAAACAGATGGTCAAAACGGGTCCTATGACAACAGGTATAATGGGGTTTGCATTAAAGGGCGGGGCATTCATTCCCTATTTACATCGTTCCCGAGTTGGCCAGGTCGCCGACTAGACGCTGGGCTGCCCAAAGGGCGGCCCAGCTTCTAGTGCTTTAAATGTCCTTGATCTCAAAGTAGCTAAAGACTAATATGTCCTCAGTGAGAGGAGATGAGGAAAATAGAGAGATAGAATGAGAGATGACATAAGAGAGTGACCTAGATGAGTACAGGGAAACAGCACGACAAGAGATGACATTAAAAAGCAGGGAAGAGAGAAAGGATCGGAGATTGAACTGCTGCAGACAGATGTGATATGAAGCAGAGGGAAATGCAACAGATTGCAGATCAAGAATAAGGAAGGGTGATTTAGAGTTTGCTAGGGAAATTCAAGTGGGGACCTTTGCTCTTGTGCAAGCTGTTAAACACCAGTAAAGCTAGTTATTGTCTGTATACTAGTTTATTGTTAGTAGAGCAAACACAAGAAGTAAGACTGTTTTTTGTCATTATGGTCAGCATATATATATTTGTTATAGAGATGGGAATGCAGAGACACATTATACCACCTCCAGACTTTGGCATGAGAATCCAAAGTAAATGTCTTACTCTTTCAGTTTGAAAGGAAGACCAATCTGTCCCACCACGATGGATTTATGCACAAGTTGAAATTACAGGAATGATTGAAGATTGCAAATCAGGATCAGACGATGTTTGTTTGTTTATTATTATTTCATTATTATTTATAGAGAGAAATGGGCACAGTTAGACATGTCTGTCTGGCTACTTGCGTTTTGTAAATGAGCTTGGTTTAGCTATAGATTCCTGTAGTTAGACTGTTAGTTCTTCCACAATAGTAACTCAGACCCTCCCGGCATCACACCTTCTGTTTTTATGGTTAATTATTAACCAGAGCTTGTCACAGACTTGTTTGAATAAGGAACATAGACATTAGATTAGACAATGCATCACACACAAGTTCAAATTGAAACAAATCTTAAAGTGCTACATTAGAAAAGGAAAACTGGAAGAATTAAAATAGACTAAGATAATAATAAAATGAAAACAAATAAATCTATAAATTCAGAACAGTAGTCACCTAATAGCTAAGAAAGGTTTAAAAACACATAAGGCATCCATACGTCCGTCTAGGCAAATGCCTTCCTTTGTGGTCAAACATTTCATTCCAGAATCTCCAAGGTCAAGCGAGGTCACTTTTCCTCATTGTGCTCAGAACAGGAAACAACAGAGCCCCAAAGTATAGCCATAAATGCAGGGGTCATCAATATGTCCATACACGGACAATTGTGTCCGTGGCAAATACTTGGTCTTGTCTGTGGCCAATTTTAGATTTTCTTTTTTACACACACCATTATAATGTTCTTATTTTGATACCCAATAACCGCATGTCAACCGTCAAGTCTCCAGGTTTTACTACGACACTATGGCACATTAGGAGTCCAACTAGTACTATTGGTTCTCAAATGTTGTATTTGGAAGGACCTTAAGACCTTAACTCTGAGAGTGAACCAAATGGACCCATAAGGAGTGTCCATTTGGTCTGAGAGTGAACCAAATGGACCCATAAGGATGGAAGTTACTTTAATGCAATTTACTGTACTTCATTTTCAATGGTTATTTGTATGTATTCCCTAGGGTCTGGACGATGACACAGGAGAGGCTTTGATACAGAGGGATGATGATACCCCAGAGACTGTCACACGAAGACTGAAATCCTATGAAAACCAGACTGAGCCAGTATTGGAATACTACAGGTTGTATATCATTGCAGCATAATTGTGCATGTACAGTAATTAATTAAATGGAAAATGGCACCCACTATAAGCACACCTGTTTTATTACACACTAAGCTTTATATGCTGTTGTTAAGCACAATACTTAACGTCTGCTGACAGTTATGATTATGTTGATTAACCATAGCTGAAAGTGTTGCTGAAGAAGATAAACTAGCCATTAGTAGACTATTGTCCCTTTTATGGTTGCTACTTTGCCTCCCTCATATACAGTAGCATTCTGTTTAATTGGAGGGTCTAAATGGAGCATGTGATGTGAATACTTCCTACTTTATTTCAGTTTCTTTCAACAGCAACACCTAAATCTAGGTAAAAGGGCGTTGTAATCTTGCCTTGTTGCTCTCCAAACCTGGGTCAGGCTCTTTGTTCACATTCCTTAGGACCTGGTTAGTGGAATGTTGCTTAACAGTCCAAGAAGGCATGGCCAGTACTACGGGTGTTCTATATGAAAAACTAAACTCTACTCATGAAAAACATGCGCAACTGGAATGCATATTCATAATTTATATTTCCTGGCAGCAATGTTATGCTGCCATTTGATTTAGGCAGCATAACATTACTCAGTGTCTATAGGATGTGCTTGCCTGGTTATGTTATGTTTAATGAAGACTTTGCTATCCTGGAAACAAACCTCCTTACTAATACCATAGAATAGAATGTGTTTCTGTAATTTCTTTCTTTCATTATGTTTGGTATTGAACCACAATACATAAGGCCTATACTGTATATCACATATACTGTATATATGTATTTGGATATATACTATACATTTCTTAAAACATTTTACATAATTATTGACAACAAAATACGTATTTATTTATTTTGTTGTTCTCAACCCTGTATTCATATTCCCTTGCAGGAGCAAAGGAGTGCTGGAAACCTTCTCTGGAACAGAAACCAACAAGATCTGGCCTCATGTTCAAGTATTCCTCAATGAAAAACTCTCCACAATGAAAGAGAAAGTTGTTGCATAAATAGTCCAGTAAAAGACAACCTTATTAGCACCACTTATGATCCTCTGTGGGAACAAATGCCTTTCCACTTGGTGCCATTTATTGCTGAAAGCTTGAACAAAGGGATTATGACATGTAAAGTGCACTTTCTTAAGTAGGCCTAATCCAGAAGCTCCAGAATGATGGAGAGAGGATTTATTGTAAATTGTAAAGTATACCTGTTAATATTGCAGAAGTTCCACCTCTGAAAATACTTGACCAACCTTAGCTGCAACTCAGGCTATATTCAGGGTGGGTGTTCTTGTCTATTGCAATGGCTATATCATGGAACCTTAAAGTGATACATTTTCAATCTTGTACGAAGATACCACTGATGTCACTGGAGTAAACTGATGGTGTCAATAGGGTAAGATTTCAGAACTGTCCACGTCCCACGTCTGAGACATAGAGTGAATATAAGCACCATCCTATAATGAGCATTAATGAGGACCAATTATATGAATGTAAGGCTGAAAATGGGTAAAGTGCTCTTTTAACCTTTTGTTTTTCTTTCTTTTTTGCAGCTTCTGAGACAGGGTAATGAATGTGTCTTTGTCTCTTTCTTTGATCACTGCACTATGCAAGAATGGGCACAATCCGTTAGATTTCACTAGCACTATGAAATCTAATGAAAGAAAAGAAAATCTGCCTTTTTTAATCTAGACTTATGGTTAAATATGATCAACACCATGAAGTGTGCCTCAGTTATAAAGATAAATGTGCCATGTTCTAAACATATTTAATATAACTATATTTGTATTCAAGTGCCTGTTTTATGAAGTACAGAAATTAGAAGTAGATTTATTTTTTTGTTCACCAAGTGAATCACTAAACTAATAAGTATAACTGATTAAATTGAAGTTATCAAATCGTTTTATTGTTATTGTCAAACTAGTCCAAATGTTTATTGTTGTAAATACCCTAATTTGAATTACAGATAGATGCTTCAATGCTATATATTTTATTAGTCTTTAATGTTCAAGACAAAAATCTGTAGACAAATCTGTAACTATGTGTTTGTAATATTTATATATAATATATATAATATAATATATGTCATATTTCACTGACAATTACCATATTCATGATGGCCAGTTTGCTCTTATGTTTGCTCTTACTTGGTGGTGACAGAGTCATGGAGATGACATAAAAGTAACATGGCTGTGTGAATATTAGTCATTGACTGACTATTCCTTGTCTTTATAATTGAAAACTTGAATTAATACATATTTTGCTTAAAATAAAATTCATATGAAACCAGTATTACCCTATATGCTACCTATCCGATATCAAATCAGATCTCAACTGACAATTAGAACTACTTTAAACTTGTGTTTTAAGTAGCCCACATTGAATATGGGCCCAAGAGACACGTTGCCTTTATACAATGAATGTTTGACTCTTTGTCAAATGTTCCAGAGTATGTCTTACCAGTGCATTGAATGTACTTTTCTTATAGGATATTGTATACTTTACAGGGTAGTGTCAAAGCTGCCTTACTATGTGCACAGATGATTCTTGAATCTCAATAAACCTTTGATTTAAAAAAAAAAACTGCATTTTGTGTGTATGTACAAATCCTCTAATTAAATTGATAACAAAACAAAAAGGCACATCTGGACAGTATTCAATTGACTTTTTTTTATTTCACAGATTTCAACAGTAACATCCCTGTCCACAAATCCAAAGCTTGAGGATTCATTGATTAAAGCCATTTTCCCAGCACAGTTAACACAGGCCACTGAAACGCAAATATCAGAGGACTAAACAGGATTACGGTAGGTTTGCAGGGATGTGCAGCTGTTATCAGCACGGCAACATCTTAACATTGCCACTTTTATTGTCAGTGTGAGAGCTTTATTGTAGCCAACTGTGAATAGGCATTATAATTTACCTAAGATTTGTAGCGCCAGTGGTCATGCCAAGGCTTTCCAATATTTCTTTGTATACGCACACCCACACCCACATGCTCGCATACGCACTTATAAAGCATTCATTAAAAAAAAGTGGCTAATTAGACAATCCTCAAGCATTTTGTCTCTTGGGTGCATTGGAAGATACATAAACCATGATACGTTTTAGTACATCCGCTGAGGCCCTAGAATTACTTTGCATAGTTTTGTCACAGCAAAAAGGGGGGAAAAAAATCATTGTCACGTTAAATTTGCTATTGGTTTGTTGTTAGAAACCACCCTTAGCTTGACCATATTTATCTATGACGTGTCTAACCTTTTTTAGCTGACCTTTTTTGCCCAATATGTAGTATTATACAGTATGGAAAAATTGTGGACATGATAGTGTCTGAATAGACATTTAAAAGGGAGACCATTAACTCTAAGATCTACACATCACACAGCAGCTTTGTCAAAAACATGTTCTTTAATGCACCAAGAGAAGATATTTAATTCAACACTGCAATATCAATTCTTGTGACTGATTATCATGCTTAGCAGATATTTGCACCGATTTCATCTAGCTTGCTAGCATGGAAGATTTGGCTGAGTCTTGTCAGGATAATTGTACGGTAAAATGTGATAAATCTGACAAGAACTCCCTTGACCATTGTGGCTGAAGCCAAGAAAGACCATAGTACAAAAGGAACACAATGGGTGGGGAAAAAAAAGAAAAGCTAAAGTAACAGGGACACAAGAAACTAAAGTATGTATGATTAATTATAAAGTCAAGTGCTTCAGAAATCCCACCTCAACTTCTGTTTAAACATGTTATGTTTTGACAAATATAAAGTGCAGGACACATTCAGACGCAGAGAACTTTATCGCTGCATACAAAAATAAAAGTTATCTGTAAAGAGCTCAGCCCCATATCGGTAGTTTGTATTTCCTATTGAAGTGTAAATTGCAGAATCAAGGATTACATCCAACACATCATTTAGGTTTAGGCTATAGCCATCTTTACACAGAGTGTACAAATACATTTGTCGTTCTAATCTTATTACTGGTCTGAACCAACCTTTTACTGCTTGCCCACACTAAATGAGTAAATCTTTGAAAAACTCCAGGAGCAAAAGTCAAGGTAACCAGGTGCAATTTAGGGGTTGCATGAGGTCAGTTAGTGCACTGACCACAAGATATGCTCCTTGTCAGTCACATGGACAGAGTGAAGCCAACACCCATGTCTTGCATGTCTCCTCTCTCTGTGCCCTTTAGTTCCTCTCTCTCTACACTCCCCAATAAGACCTGCCTTAAAGCATAACTCCTCAACTCAATCAACTGTGCTCAAGGTTGTGATTTTTGAAACTTCACTGGTGAAAGTCAACTCATTGCTAATTACATGGCAGGGCATAGAAAACATTGAATGTCTACGATCTAATTGCTGCCTATAAATTGAGCCCCATGCAGCTTGTCCACTAGCCTCGTAAACCGCCCTCTTCCGGAAACCATTTCATCCTCCTGGATAACGGAAGTTGGTCGTTTACTAGGCTACTTGTCCACATGATCATATCCAGATTTTAATCACCGTCTCCACATTTATACGAAGTACTAGATTCGACTGCATTGTAATACCAGATTTAAGAGGGTTTGAATTTAGCATCATGTCATTTTAGTTTTTACTGTGCTAAAAGCTTGTCTCCAGACAATACCAAGTAATATTTTTTGGGAAGAATTTAAATAAAACAAAATAAGTTAGGTTCATATGATCTCTGAATTTCTCAACTTAAGATGTAATACAAACACAGAAATCATTAAGCACCCCTAATGACCAATGAATGACCAGACACTTTCAAATTACTCTACACATACATTAGCAACACACTGAAAAGGACCGTATGGAATTGGACTTAACCGGACCAAAAAAATACTATTGCTATAAACTTTGCATTAATCTAAGCACTCCATTTCCACTTGATCAGATAATAATATTCAACAAACATAGAGAAAGACTACTACACATTACACAAAATGAAAATTTTGTGTAGTAACATTGATACTGCACTTCTTATAGTCAGAGACCCACTGGCCCTAAAGCTCAATGAATAGGGTTTCACCTGTGATGTCATGCCGTACTTTTTTATTTCTGTTTTATCTATTAGTTTGGTCATTAAGGTCCACGCTGTGAAAAGTGATGACTCATCAAAAAGAAGTGGGAAAAAAGTGATGACTCATCACTTTTCACAGTTTTTTGGGGGCATTTTTAGCCCAAGGAATATTTTTGATGCAAAACAAATGCTTGCAATGGATTCAGAATCAGCATGCTCCTCAAAGCATATTTCTTCCTTTTTTGAATATTTTTCTTTTCCTGTATAGTGGAATCAATGGGACAGTGAATATACAAATGGCAGAGCAGGCCTCTCATTCCGTGGACCTTAATGACCAAACTAATAGATAAAACAGAAATAAAAAGTATGGCATGACATCACAGGTCATCTCACATTTTGGGTGACTGGGTCTCCGGCTCATAGCCTTAATATGCTTTGTCTACACACACACACAAACAGGCACGCACACACAAACGGTGTAGAGGAAAAAAGGAAGGGTGCTAAGTATAGCACCTGAGGTGACCCCGGTCATTGAAATACAGTATGTATGGTTTATCTGGTTAAGGTGTGTTAATTAATTCATAGCATCATGAATACATTGACTAATATTGAAGAAACCAAGTTGTGGCTGGTTGCTGCCTGGTAGCCTTTGAGCAGCACATTACTATTTAACATAGATTTGTGATGAAGCTGAAAAGGCAGCAAAACATCTTTTCATGTTTTGGAACAGCGAAAAGTGTAAATGTCTATTATGATATAAATAATAAAACCTACTTTGCGCTAGGCCCAAGCCTGAAGCCAATTAGGTTTCACATTATATTGTGTCCAATATGCCGTTGCAAACCGCTGGGCCCTTTCCCACGGCATCCAACACAGGACAACTACTGCTGATGCCCGTTACTTACTTGACTAAAACTTTACCTACACACCTGCATTTTTCATATTCATATTGTGATGTTGAGAATCAGCATGATTAAAGTATTCCTGTTGTCAATTTAGCATGTCATTGTGTGGTTATAGTTGAGGTAAACTTGCCAGGAACAATGGTTACATAAAACTTTGAAACAAGCCATAACTTAACTGTGCACTGATGCATGCAGATCATAAGTGTGCTCTGGTATTTAATACCTCGATGTCCCTGCAGGCAAATACAGACATTATTCAAAAAGATTATTTCCATAAAACACAATTAATATAGGCAACAGATGGTGAACCGATTTGGAAAGAATACTGGTACTATTTGGAGGCAAGCTTCTACCATTGTCAGTATCTCTGCAGAGATTACCAAGTTATAGTACCTAGTTTACCACTTCTTCAACATAATTTAACGTCTATCCGTGAATTAAGCCATATTTTCCCACCTGTTTTCCTGTGCATTGAAACAATCTAAAAACGGCAAGAAAAGTGTGTCTGAAGGTTGATCATGCTTCTATTCATATTCATCCCTGCCCTGTACCATCATTCTCAGCCTGGCCAGCTGTGTAAAGAGGGATTATTGACTTGACTTGATTGGCTTGTTCTTGAGGTCAAGTGGGAAGGTCTAACAGGCCGGTAGAGATTGTTGGGAGGAGGGGAGACCCCCTACATTCGCTAGGAGGTCTCCATCATGCGCATGTCATCTGTTTCTGTGCTGTCGTCCTTTGTCCACCTCCCAGCGTTCGTCCACAGTCCAGCTTCTAAGCAGCGCTTTACGTGGTACTCTGCCACCTGGTAGTGGGCGAGACAGGTAAAGAGGCAAGAGCTTCAAGGTTATATGAAAATCAAAAAATGATTTAGGTTAAAAACAAGAAACCTTTTCTTTTTTAAACATTGCAAGTACAGAGAGCGAGAGATGGTGAATAATAGGCGTACTGATTGAATATACCAAGGCGATTAATCTGCTCTTCTCTTACTCGAAAACTAGAATAGCTATAGTGTTTAGTGCAATAGGGCAATAGTGCTGCATTCACAAGGATTCAGGTAAGCTGTAGCTTGCAGACAGTGACACCTTCTGGATGCTCTTTTTTGCACTCTCTCTGAAATAAAGATTCTTTTTATTATTGTTATTATTATTACCTATGCTACTGCATTGTCTGAAGGAAGCCAAGCAAAATAAGTTTTACTCTTATACACCTGTACACAAGATGTAACAATAAAGCATAACCTTGAAACTTGACGCTGGAAAAACAGTTGGGTCCGACGCAACGGCAAAATGGAACACATTTCAAAGCTAAAGATATATAAAATACCGAAACAGTGCAGCATAGTTCAGTGTGTTTAACTAAAGTTTATCACTAATATATAAAGATATACAGTATATACAAATTACAAGAACTTTATTAACCCATTTAGGCCTGAACACATTATGACGCAATATTTTATGCTTTAAATATAAAAAAAATTGCAGATATACAAGCTCACAGCGCAGCACCGAGTGCCGCTCTGCGAGCTTGTAGATCTGCTATTTTTGAAAAATCGTGAAAATTAGAATTTTGACCCGATTCTATAAGTGTCTTTTGAATCCTTCCAAGATTTTTGGAAAAAACCTGAGTTTCTATGTCAGCAATCTGGCCAGCCATCGTCAAAGAAAAGGTCCTTTTCACTTAACTGGAGCTCAGTTAGTCTGTTCTTGAGAGACTACTGTGTCAGTGGTGCTCAAACCTTTTCATGTGAAGGACCCCCAAAATGATATTTATTTGGCCACGGACCCGCATCTCAAAATATTTAGTTCCAGGGACCCCCCAGAAGCAAAATTTGAGTTACAACCGTTCGCTTTGAAAATACATATATTCAAAGATTTGCACACATTTTCATGACTTTTTCAAAAATAGCAGATCTACAAGCTCGCAGCGCGGCACTCGGTGCCGCGCTGTGAGCTTGTATATCTGCTATTTTTCACTGGTTAAAGCAGTCAATAATTCTAGGCCTAAATGGGTTAAAGCATAGTTAACCAGTTAACCAGCTCAGTGGTCTTGTGGTTAGAGTGTTTGCCCGAGGAGGTCAGTGTTCGATCCCTGGCGGGGTCATACCAAAGACTCTAATGAATTAATGAACTGCATTTTATAGAGCTTTTCCAAATGCTCAAGGCGCTTTACAATGGTTCATTCATTCATACAGGACTCTGAAAAATGGGACCCAGTGGCCTCCCTGATTGGCACTCAGCATCAAGGGTTGGATTGGGGGTAATAATCCCTGTGACATACTAGCGTCATGTCCAGGGTGTGCACTTGTACATCAAGCTGCCTCATGCTACAGAAACAGGATTTGGGCTCCTGCCCTATGGGCCTCATGGCATCCATAGAACGATGTACGCTACAGCATGACTGGAGTTCAATCGGCCAAATTGCTTAAAAAAACATTGTTTTAAAAAAATGTCTAACTCATGCGGATGCCACACAACTGTACTGTTTAAATTACAAAACAAGTTCTGAGAGACCCTGTCAAACTTTGAATGATGTATGATGCGGTTCAGACAGACTATGAAGCTGCCTTTACAAAGAGAAAAAAAAACACATAAGAACTTCTGGTAATAGGCCCAGTAGTTCTAAGACTCAGCTTCAGTGAGCTTTGAACTGCTTCAGACTCAGAGTACTCGTGGCTAAATGTCTTTTTGCTGTGGGAGAGGGGGACCATAGATTTCTCTGTGTAGCTGTTTGGCAACTTGTCAGACCATGAGGCCATCAGAGGGGGCATTCTTGCATTCTTACAAAAGGCTTTCATACTAAACCTCTCTACACAGATTCAGGTCTGTTTAGTATGAAGAACCACAACCAGCAGCATGAGTTGTTTACTGATGGCCATGTTCCATCTTGAATCAAATGTTAAGTCATTTCCCATCTACGCCTAGATCAAAATACAGCATCAATGTGATGAATTGTCTCAAGCATAATACAGTAGGTCAAGTTATTGTGTCATGTATTTACTTATTTTTAATCCCAATAGTATTTTGCCATTCATTGTTCTCTTGAGAAGGCCTTAGTAAAGCTAGCAGTGTAATAAATTGTATAGATGACATTGTTTTTTTGTTTGTTACTATGCTTAATATTAATGTCACAGATGGTACACTGCATATTAATGGACATCATATATGAATGCAACATAAATACACCGGATTTAGTAAAGATGTTCATTAACATGAACAGTCTCCACTTAAAACATAACAGGCAGACAGTGCATCCTCAATAAAACAACATATTTTAGAATCCAAGTAAAAATAATGGATAATGGATTGTACTAGTGACTCAACAATGACATGTTTTCTGTTAACTATTACAAAGTAATTTACCAAGAGCACTCTGCTGCCACCAAGTGGTGCCTTTGTGTTTGCAAACAATATTATTTATTCTACATCAGTACATGTATTGCAGGCATTAATTATAGTAGGTAAATAAATATGGCACTAGTCTATCTTCCTACACTGAACATTTGTCAGGTGCGTGATTATTTATCAGTACCTGTGGATTCATGGTGCTCAGCACATTCTGTAAGATCTGCGTATCTTGCAGCTGGAAGCCTGCCTTCAGCTCCTACAATTAGACGTAATAATGTATTAGTTGAGCCGTGAAGCAATTTGGAAACTATTGCAATGATGACCCTCTGTTTGTGTGTCTACTCTATGTACACAAATTATCTAACCTATGACTACATTGCATCATTAAATCACACTACAAGGCCACGAAACGTATAATAGATCTCCAAATCAATATCTGAAATGTGTTGCAATTTGGTGGCCAGGGCTGAAAATTGCAACCATTTTTGTCCCATATTATGCTCCCAAAATGTAATCTATGGTATGCCATCTCAAATTATAATGGGGAGCATTTGTGCGAGAGCAAATAATTATTCTAGTCCAACCAAAACGGGATGTCGCGTGAAAAAGGTGAACGCTCCTCTTGACCATCCGTCACTGCCTTCTTAGCCGCCGTCAAACTGGCTTTTCAGGTCTGCAAAAGGGGTCCACAGCAGCCCCCAACATGAATGATACTACCTCTAATGCTGATGCCGCCACCTGTAGCCTACCCGAGTACGTCTATGGCAGCCAGCGAGAGAACAATGGTCAGTCATGGCCATGGCCTCGACACACTATATAATATATAGTTTGCTCACTGGCATGACGAAGCAGACAACGCTGATCGCTTTATTTTCAAGTTGACAAATGAAAACAAGCAGGGCTGCTCACTCCATGTATGTGCACCCGTGTGTGGGCTTGTGCGTGTGTGAGTGCACGACACGTGTGTACTGTGTAGCTTGTACGTGATTAAACAGAGATAGAGACACAATGCAATCTATGCAATTGGGAGAAACAAAGCATCTCCCAAGTGAGTTTGCAAAATAATACTCACTGGTGGTAACGTTTCCAGCACTTCTTTGGGATCAAGCCTGCAGCGTGCGTTTGCACTTTGACGCTCTGTGTCTTTAGGTGCATCCCCTTTAGATTTGACTGTGTACTCTTTTACTCTGCGTTTGAAGGCCTCGAGCTCTGAATGGAAGACATCTAGATAGCCCTCTTGTCCTGTCTGAATAAACAAAGGTGAAAAAGGAAGAAATTAGAATATTCTAAACACTTTTTCAACACAAATGCTGCTACAAAGTTTGTTTGGAAACAACCGCCCGAGTTTGACAGGTGACAGCTCATGGAGGGTGGGTTCCACACCATTGCAGAAAGGCCTACAACACAGGTACCCACTGGGGATGCGGCGGTTAATATTTAATTTGTTGAATAACAATGTCCTTCTTATACAAAAGGGATGTGAAATGGTCTTGAGTTGAGCCTGAATGTTAGGAGCCAATTAAACCACAGGCTACACACACTTCAGTTTGTTAGTGACAACACCACAGGTATAAAATATAAAAGATACCTCATCCGCCCCTGCAGTTCATTTGCGCGACTGGTAAAACAGGACTGGCGGAAGTGTGGAAGCCAAGGCACTCAAAGTGACTACTGACCAATCACAGCGTGTCTTTTCCGGGACTTCAGATTCAATTAAAAGGAGCTTTATTGGCATGAGGAGACAAACGTTTACATTGACAAAGCAAATGCCTCTGGGAAAGAGGGAGTTCTGCCTGATTGGCCTACCGAACGCCCCCTTCTGTGACACACAAGGAAGCTTGCCTTAAAAATGCCAGTCCTCTTTTACCAGCGCCGGACGAGGCGTCTACCTTTCTATGTCTATGGACAACACTGTCCTATTGGAATCTTTGTTGTAGAACTTACAGTACACCTTCCTTACTTTGGCTTTGTGGAAGAACTGTCTGAAGCAACATCTAGGGTCCTGCGACTCCTGCTCAGAGTTGGTGGCCATCTCCAGGATGAACTGCATGACCACAGCCTGATGAGCCACCTGTTCCATTAGGGCTTCCTTCTGCAGAAGACCAAACACACAACAAACTAGAAGCAGTGCTCTTCCGAGCACAGGTCTCCACCAGGCCACACAAATCGGCCTGTTATAGCGCCACCATAAGGCTGATTTAAAAAATGTGGGGCAGAGGTTCTGAATTAGCATCCAGGGAGTGTGTGTGCTCAGTTTGGCAGCGATCGGGCCAACGGCGCCGGAGATTAGCTGGTAACAACCAGGCCACACAAATCGGCCTGTTATAGCGCCACCATGAGGCTGATTTGAAAAATGTGGGGCAGAGGTTCTAGATTGGCATCCAGGGAGTGTGTGTGCTCAGTTTGGCAGCGATCGGGCCAACGGTGACTGAGATTAGCTGTTCACAAACTGCGAGGACGCACGGACGCACGCACGGACGGACGGACGGACGGACGGAGGGGAAAACATACTCTCCCTCAGCCTTCGGCTGGTGGAGACAATTATGTTGACATTCCGTATTATCAGAATTTTCCATTTCATGGACCCCTGTTTGGTATGCATTATACCACAAACACCCATAATGGAATCCATTTGTACACTCTCAGAGTTCATATGTTTCCTAACTATCAACCAGTAAGACTCCCTAATCGGGAGATAAGCGACCGTCAGGTCGCAGCGTGATTTCAAGGCAAAATGTGTAGGAGCAGTGTCCAAAAATGTGGTTGAAAAAAATCGGCCTGATGGTGGCGCTGAGTGTAGACATAGTGTGTACCGATTTGTGTGATTTTAGGGCAAAATCTGTAGGAGCAGTGTCCAAAAATGTGTTTGAAAAAATCGTCCTGAAGGTGGCGCCTATATGGGACAGATCCATGTTGATGACATGAGTGTAGAGTAGACATACTGTGTAGCGATTTGCGTGATTGGGACTGTCTGTACAGTATAGTCAGCTCAAATGGTTTTTACAAGTTTGTACAGTTGAATAAAAGGCACTATACAAATGCATTAATCGCCAACCACATTAGAGAGAGGGAGAGAGAAAGCGAGATTGAGACAGATCATCACGCAGGCATGACAGAGAAAACCGGAAGGAAAGAAAGAAGGTTGTTCCTTACCTCTTCTTGCTGTAGTCTGAAGCACCATAGGATCAAGAAGTTTGCCGTTTCCTCACAAATGAGCTGCGGCTGGTCTGACAGAAAGCGTTGACTGTCATCCCACCTCCGCAACATGCCTACCAAATGTATAAAGCAAGTGATTTCAAATCAGCGGTTTTAAACCATTTCTGAGGATTCACATTAAAAAATACAAATCTCATAAACACTCACTTTCATGCTAATCTGAATAATAATTCTAGGATAGTGTACACATATATATAGCATGCTACTGTACTATGTATGTACTCATATCAGTCATGGCATTTGACAAATGTTTGGCATCAGTTACTAGTGAGTAGTTTTGTCACAGTCCAGTCCACACATAATGAACCCGACAACTGTCATTGCTGTTGACATAAAAGGTGATGCGTAATAAATAACTGGCTAATGTGCTCAGAATAGGGATGTAAACGAATATTCGATTAGTCGTTTATGAGATCAAACTCGATTATCAAAATGTAATTAAACTTTTTTTTTTTTTACCGCGGAACCTTTTTCACTGGACGAGTTTCACACGGACCGATAACAGCGCAACACAAGACCAGTTTCGCCAGACCCCTAGAAAGAGAGAGTTCTGACACTCCCATTGTAAGCGTGGAAAGCGGACGTGACGTCACTATTTAGCCTACTGGAGTCTGGTGATATTCCTAACAAATGTCTGCTGCTCTTCAGCCCCGTCCACCTCCAATGTAACCGAGGCATTTTCACTCGTTGGTAAGTAGACTAAATCACATCTTTTTCCCCTTTTTAACGCATTCGCAGGCCTCTCCAAGTTAATTTAAGTCAATTTTAAAGTAATTTTCTGCCGAGAAACATTAACTAGAGACGATTACATGAAATAATAATGTTGTCTAACTTGGAGAGGCCCGTGAATGCGTTAAAAGGGGGAAAAAGACGTGATTTAGTTTACTTATCAGCGAGTGAAAATGCCTCGGTTACAATGGAGGTGGACGGGGCTGAAGAGCAGCAGACATTTGTTAGGAATGTCACCAGGCTCCAGCGACGCAACTTCCGATTTGCAGCGAGATCAAAGCGTGACGCTTACTCTCCACTTGAACTACTCTGAGTCTCGCATGCATGATAGCCAGCCACAAGCCCACAACAACGTCCCCCAGTGAGCAGCATGCATACCGTACATACATGTACACTACAGTATGCACTGCGATGCTTGTCCCTGTGGAAGTACATTTTCAAAGCAATCCAATGGAAGTGTGGACAAAAGCACGGTTTGGGGAGGCTGTCCAACATGGGGACTGATCATAATTCCGACCTCTCAATAGTCCGACCAGGTTAACATGAGCTTGTGAGCTTGTAGATCGGTTATTTTCTGTCACGACCACACATGCTGCCACGGCAGCCCAGGCTGATCAGTCTCGTCTGTAGTAAAAAGTTAAAATACACATCTACTTACCAAAACAAAAACAGTTTTAAGATGTTGAAAACCTACTTTCCTTACAACACTCGGAGCCCCCCACCTCACGTCTAAAATTAACCTTATGGCCAGAAAAGAAAACATTTCTTATTTAAGCATAATATAGGGGGATAATATAAGTTATACAAGTGTTGATTTTACAGAAGGACCTTATTGGAGTTGTTGTTGTTCTGCAACATTTATGTTGATAGCAGAATAAAAAAAGGTTTTCCGCACTTGAAAATATTTTTTCTTTTCGAACATGTTTCTTTTTGAATATGTAGAATAATCGTTAATAATGCAGTTATTTTCATTTTGGACACCTTTTTACATCCCTAGCTCAGAATCTGTTGTAAACCTCTGCTCAAATAACTCATTACTGGCCCAAATTCCTGTTCGGCAGAGAACAGCGGGAGTTCTGTGCAGCACTCTTAAGCAGTGATCCATTCAAAAAGTTCCAACATTTTCGATAGAACGCACACACTGCACCGATGTTGAGCTGCAGACGCAAGGGTTATTTTTTGTGATGAATTAACTATCCTTGCCAAATATACGCTGCTACTAAGAGCACACATGGACTGAACGCCTCCGCTTAGATTAGGAGGGACCATCCTCTGTGCTCCTGTGTGGTTCGCAATGCAGGTTTTGTGTAAAATCTCAGAATGCTTACCACCTTTATGTAGCCCCACACAAAAAATAACATCACCAGACTTATCAGTAAGCTGAGATCTCTGAAGGTATGGCTACATGTTATGCTTCAGGTTAAAATGTAAACTTCAAATCTAAATTAAAAAAGGTTCGAAGTGAAGCGGTGAATTCTTATTCTATGTGTTCTAGAGCTATGAAATCTGTGTTCTACATTCTATCTTCTAGATCTATACTTTCTATGTGCTTTAGTTCTATATTTTCATGAATTCTGAATGAATGAATGAATGATTTTGTCTGGAGGGCCAAATTGTCATGTGAAGCTTGACCAATCCTCAATTCTGCATGCACGGGACGGACATGGGACAGACAAAGCCACACCTTGGAAGCGGCTTTCACTGCTTCAAATACCTTTTGAATTCTTTCTAACCCTTTGGGGACAGAAGTGTACATCATTTGATTCATAATGAAAATCCACTGACTGACTGAATTCAAAGTGAAACAAACCCAGCACTGTACAATTTCAATGACAAAGGCATTGCCCACTCACCAAAATGCCTGAGTTCTTGCTCATACTTCTGTAGAAATGTCTTGTTTCTGTCCTGAACTATTTCTACAGGTTTGTTTTGGGCATTAATGATGCTCTGGAAAAGAGGGACAACATACTGTACAATCACTGACGGTGAAGGAACAGATAGTTGGTAAAGACTGACAGAAAAGAACATGTTATATCAGGCCAATGATCCAATAAAGTACCTTCAACAAGGCTCTTAACTGATGCAATTCAAATATATATACAGTATATACAGTCAAAAGAGTCTGAGTGAGCATGCGATGGGCACAGAAAACAATTGGAAGACAATCCACTGTAATTAATTATTCTTTTACAACATTTTACAAGACTGAGGAGAAAACACATTTAGCCTTTCCTCTATTAAAATCATTGGGACATCCTATCAAGAAGGGGGTGCTAGGGGATATTATGCTCTTTGACTAATTCAAGAAATCCCTTTAATAAGCACTTTCTACAGTCTGCTTATCAGATACAAATCAAAACCATTACCTTATCAAAGACATCCCAACTTCCTACAGCTCCAAGCACAGGGCTGTGGCTGGGGCTATGGCCTCCCAGCATGCTTTCTTTGCGGCGCCACTCTTCCTCCGTGTATGAGAGTTCGGTGGGGCAGGCCATGGTCCGTGCCCGTTCCTGCTCCAGGGACTCCGAGCTGTGGACCCCCAGTGAACACAGCTGGTCCTGGGCCTCAGCCAACCTCCAGTTGGATATGATAGAAGCCTTCACACAGCGCTGCTGGCTCTGGCATAGGGAGGCCATGGCACTGTCACTGAGTGCAGACGTCATCTGCAGCGGCACAGAAGAAAGGAGAAGACAAGGGCATGAGGTATGAGAGGGTAGGAGGGCTTGTGGCGACTACTCCCGTCCCGGTGAGGGTGGTACCTTGTTTCGTTGCCTCCGCTATCGGTGTGTGAATGAATGTGAGTGTGAATGCATGCATGCCATTAGCCCCTCTCGAGACCCCAAAATCACCTCTTTTTGTATTTTGAAGTCGGTTCAAAATACAAAAAGAGGTGATTTTGGGGTCTCGAGAGGGGCTAGCATGCCATGTACATTCATTATGGGGGCTTTTCCACCGGCAAAGAACCGGTTCTGGTTCTTTCTCCCGCCTATGGGATGAACCAGAGGTGAGCTTTTCCAATTTCCACCAAGAACTGGAGTTGGTTTCGAACGGGAACCAAAAAATCCTTGGTTCCTCTGGTTCAATCTAGTGGAAACGCAAGCCGGTTCGCAAGAACGAACCAAGGTTGCAAAGAAAGTTGAACCGGCACTGGTTCTGGAACCGGTTCTTTGCCGGTGGAAAAAGCCCCTATAAGCGCTTTGGATGAAGGTGCAATGAAAATGCAGATCTTTTACTCTTGGAAGTACAAATGAAAGGACTAGGCTAGCCTTCGTCCAATCGTTCTAATCATCTTCCAGGCCAGCTTCCCAGCACGCCCTAATCATCACTTTTTGGCACTGGCTTAGTTGGATGTTGTGCTAAAAATAAATGCATGTATTGAATTCACCACCACATATCTATCTAGACACTAATGCTGTTTCCAACCAACGACTCCACACAGCTGTCAGTAGCTGACGATACCAAGGACCTGGGGGAATGTAAGATGTGTTACTATGGCGTATGACTCATCTAGCCCATATACAAAGGAAAAGGATGAGCTTTTAATTTCAGCCAGGGACTTCTCATCTCATCATTGATGATAGTCAGACCTTTATTATATTTATTAATGGTGAAATTGGCCTTAAGCTTATATAATTTTCGCATTCACTGGATTAAAACAGCTTCAAATATTCGTCTTATAGTGCACACTGCACACACTTATGGCTCACGACACAAACGCATGGTTTGATCGTCGGATCATCCTGGATAAATGTTATCAAGAAAAGTGTTAATGGCAATGTAATACCATAGGCCTATTACCATGGATGGGAATGTTGATTATTAGCCTACAAGGAGAAAATGAGCTTGCAAATCTGCTAGCTAACACACAGTTCCAACCACCCAACTTGGCATGCCCTCACTGTGAGCCTTAACTGACACGTTTACTGTTGATTGAATTACAATATACTGTATAATATGTGTGCCCATACCTGCTGGTGGGGTTGAGATGCGTTGTCCGAGACAGTGGGTGTGGGTTCAGGCCTGGCAGGGTCACTGGCGCTGCTGCGAGGCTCTCCATCGGGGAACATCCAGGCTCCAGTCCCGAGCCACTCCATCACTGCTAACTAAACTAGCCAGCTAGCTCTACTGTGTCTGCTCGAACTAACCAGCCGAATTACTGGTAAACACGCAGATGGACGAGCTGACTGCCACGGTTGTGTTTGGTTTTAAGTGCCACTGCCAGTCGGGCGGTGGTGTAGGAAACTAAACGCAGTGGGAAACAGACGCACAGTGCTATTACTACAGGATCAACACTGTAATCTAGAATCTAACACACACTGACAACACTACTGTAAAAGCCACTGCCGCTTGACAAAACAAACCACGTGGTAACTGGATTACCACGTGACTAAATATCAAACTAAAACAAAAAAGCTAAATTATAATCATGAAATAAAAGTTAATTAATACTTTATGCACAATTATTTTTATTTTGTATTCGTTTATTTTCATCATTAGGCCTATGTTTTTATTGGCCATTATTTTGATTAGGCCTCCATGTATTTCTGATTATTATTTTCCCCATGTATTACGTTCAATATTCATTATTTTTCCTGTTTATATATACTTACATCCATATATTTTTTATTTCTCTATTATTTGTTTTTTTTGCCCCTCTTCATCCATTATGTTATTGTGGAGGTGTGTCTTTCTTTAGTATCCAGGCATTAGCAATCAAACACACACACACACACACACACACACACACACACACACACACACACACTATATATATATACAGTACTGTGATGAGATTTCCATTTATATATTTTCAAACAAGCATTGGTAGTCCTACATTATTTAAACATACAGACAGACATGCATTGCAATAGGAGTTTGACTTGACTTGGGTTTCTGCTTCCTGATATGTCATGTATCTACTCGTGAGCAACAGCTGGCCTGACGTTGAGTTAGTTGTCCTTCAAAATAAAAGAGTTACCCACGCCACACGCGTAACAATGTTCCCTAAATCTACGCTTTAATTTGAAATCGCCAGATGGCCACAGGCTGTAGCGGAAGTCAACCATCAGCCTAGTTTGACTTGACGCTTCTGACTACATGACGAGCAAGCGTTTCACACGGTGAGTGAGCGTGCCACTGATTTTTCTGCTAAACATTAACTTTATTGAATTAGTTAAATGATACCAGCAAGACCAGCTAACCTTCTTTAGGTGTTAAGTGTACACATTAAACTGTACCAATATGTATTATTTTTACCTGGCTAGCGTTGGGGAGTTTGCAAGCTAATTGGCAGAGAAACATCACTGTGTTGACTGTCTGTCTGACGCCATATCGATATCATTCATCGTAAATATTTTATAAACTTGTCCATTTACTGTACATCACCAGCGAAATATCCTGTGTTTGCATAAGCATAAGAACATTAAGAACATTGTTGTTGTTGACAACTCACACAAGACTTGTGACACGACAGTGTGAAATCAAACATAGGTCTACACTTGAGTGTGTTGGGTTGGGTGTGTGATATACTTTGTTGCCATTAGATGGGGGTAGGGTAGAAGCAAGGCAACATAAGTGACTGCAATAAAAAGCTATTATAGTAGTGCTGAATGTCAAATCTCCTCATGAAGAAATATGTTGCCATAATAATATTAATAATTTACCTTTTCACTCTTGACAACATACATTTTAAAAGTAACTCTTATTTCCTGCTTCAATGTGTTATTTTATTTTAATATTGCTGTTCTCTACCTAAGCAATTCCACTGACAATGCCAGTTGATTATTCTATTCATTTGTATTTATTTTTCTACTATATAGAACTTGAATTAGTTAAAATGTATACTGGAAGTCAATGGATGTCGGATTGGGCTGAAACTTGGCCCAAATATGGAGATGACTTACTGACATCATAGTACCGAGACATCATTAATATAGTCCAGGGGTAGGCAACGTAGGGACGGGTTCCAACATTGGCACAGGGGAGCGTGGCCGTGATCCCTGGCACATTGGCATAAGTGTGAGAGATTTTTATTTTAAAAGATGTAGTCA
Organism: Nannobrachium achirus; assembly: GCF_963921795.1. Taxonomy (NCBI): domain Eukaryota; kingdom Metazoa; phylum Chordata; class Actinopteri; order Myctophiformes; family Myctophidae; genus Nannobrachium; species Nannobrachium achirus. The sequence continues at coordinate 25,072,930 of NC_137822.1, read as the reverse complement.
GTCAATTAAATGAAGTCCTCTCACATCTGTATGTAAATTGCATCCTGCATATAATACTACATTCATTCACACTCTGAACTCTGACTGGGGATGCCGGGGTCTGCGAGGCTACATAGGTGGGACATTGCTCTTGCTATGGCTTGAGTCTAATGATCATTACATCCTGATGTGAAAGAAAATATTTCAAAAGAATAAGAAGAAATATAGGTTATGTTTATGGACATTTTGGAAATGTTACATTTTTGACGTAGTGTCATAATAAACAATGTTGATTTGGCACACTTGACTTTCAAGAAAATAAAAAAATGGCACTTCATGTCAAAAAGGTTACCGACCCCTGATATAGACGATTGAAGTCATATGAAGCCACATGAAGTCTGGGATCCCCAGGGAAGCCACTGCGACACTGATCAATTCATCGGTAGAATGGCCTCTGCGCTGCTTTATGTCAGCTTTTATTTGATGCCCTTTGATTAAACTGCTACACATTTTGTGTAGCTTTTGGGTCACATTCTGTACTAGTCAATGAGCTCCCTCTTGTAATGCGCCGATTATGCGTTGGACGATAATTGTTATTATCGTTTTATCGTGATAAAAAACAAAACAAAAATAAACCACTCGCAATATTCGTATTGCGGAGGTTTTACTTTTTTGTGACATTGTCCTCCGTCATACATCATTTTACTTTTGCTGAGCTGCATACCCCTATACGGTACCACTTAAACCCTCAATCCTCAGTAAAACCTGCAAAGAGCTTGCTTAGTACGTTCTTTTCCACCAGATCTCTTTGCCAAAAATAGTCGATCTGCAAGTACAAGCTGCTTATAGATCGACTATTCGTGAAAGTTCACCCCATAATATGGATGCTGGGGTCCTAATAAAAAGTGTAATTTTAATAGCTTTAAGCATAATGTTGATCATCGCAATAATATTGTTAATCGCTATTATTTGGGCGGCCACAATAATTGTGACATGAAATGTTCATATCGTCCCATCCTTACTTAGCACCGATCCTTATGTCTAGTACCCCTAGCCTAGCACAGCTAAACTCTATCCACCGCTGTTAACACAAGGGAGAAATATATACACTCACAAGTATATATACTCACGCAGTTAACTGCAGTGTGAATATAGTATGGCTAATAAAGCCAGGCTATAGTACCCCCACCTAATTCTCTCTCTCTCTCTCTCCCTCTTTGATTTGTCCTGCCCTCACTTTCTCCCCTACTGTTGTGTGTCAGGCTGTGGAGTGAGCATCACACAGACTGACAGCCTCCAGAAAGAGATCAAGATGACTACACCGGAGACATCAGGTTCATTGCACAGATCACTGTGATCATTTATAAAGTGCACATATCTTTGAAATTGAGTGACTCATAAACGTGTGCGCGTGTTAATAAATATACATTTCTATATGTACACGATACAAGTACATGATTAAAAGTAAGAACTTTAGTTACCTACCTTTATTGTTGTTAATCATCCTCTGTGTTTGTTTGCATAAATAATATAATATTCTTGACTGTCATAAGTTTGATTTGCATATGAATGTAGTGAGACTGCTTTGTTTTACTAGTCCTTAGTTGACATTCCACATTGCTGTATCTTACATGTTTATTAATAGATAGATAGATAGATAGATAGATAGATAGATAGATAGATACCTTTATTATCCCAAGGGGGGAAATCAGTTGCCATATATACCTGTGTGTATGTGTGCGCATACTTTTTAAAATATACTGTATCGTAACATAAAGTTTAAGGTATTGTGTTTTAAAGGCAGGCTGATAGCAAAGTGTGGATAAATAGCTTTAACACGTTTGGTCCAATGACAGGTTGATTGGGCCAAAGGTCAAAATATATATAACCCCACCTCATCTGTGTCCATGTGTCTGTGTGTGACTCCCAGGTGTTGAACCTGCCGTGCTTGTAGACCAACTTGTGGAGGTCTGGTACAGCAGCAATGGAACACAGAAGGTGAGAGTCACACTAACTGTGTGTGTGTGTGTGTGTGTGTGTGTGTGTGTGTGTGTGTGTGTGTGTGTGTGTGTGTGTGTGTGTGTGTGTGTGTGTGTGTGTGTGTGTGTGTGTGTGTGTGTGTGTGTGGTGGCTACACGTATCTATAATGATTGTTGTGTGTGTCTTGTGTCTTTAGAAAGTCTTTAGGAAGGTACAGTATACTGAATGTGTACTTGAAATGGGTGACATCTGACAAGGCTATTTAGTGTACTGTATGTCATCTCTTTCACAAATTAAAGTAAAGGTTGGAAGGCATTTTCATGAATTATATTTGATGCTGTTAAGGCCTCTGGGGAAATATATAATTTATCTGTGTGTGTCAAACTGTATGAGAATTAAAAGTAGGAAGGAAGGTAGTAAGATTATACCTTGGCTTGATTTATCCATTTAAGTATCATAATGTTCATACTTTGTTTCATACAGTGTTCATTCTACTCACCAAGATGATACCATACGTAGATGACACCAATAACTATTTAGCTGCAGAAAAAGAGAACCTTTTATCTCCCTCTTTTCACTCTCATTTACTTCCACCTTTTCACCTTCCTTTCTTTCCTCTCACAGTCCTTTTCTCCCCAGATGCGTTTGATGGTCTGCCAGGGCTTCTCTGAGCTGACTAACCCACTGGAGGACCTAGTGACAGTCCTAGAGGGCTTTCTGGAGAAATCAGTATATAACATGAACAGCCTGGTCAACGGCATCCTGGAGGAATTTCAAAAATGGCGAAAGAAGCAGCCACAGGTTGACTAAACCTATCAGTGAAATAGCTTCAAACTGTATATTGCAAGCCATTTTGGCAAAATTCTGGTCGGCGCTACCCACACGTTTGGCTGTGTAGCTCATGCCTCGAATGCCCGATGCTTACAAGCTGTACCTCGTTGTAAAGACGACAAATCAACGATAAAAATGATATAAAATACAATACCATTTGGGTTTATTAAAGGGGAGATATAATCGACCAAAGTTAGATTTCCGAACTTTTTGTGTCAGGTTTTATATGATGATATATATAGCAGTTTTTTCCATCTCTTATGAAATAAAGTGCCTTACTTTTGCTTTCTACATAATATGGTGTATTTCTCTGAAATGTTTTCGTCAACCACCATCAGGTGACCCTTGACTCGGTCTCAGAGGAGCAGGCAGTGGCACTAAAGCATCGAGTCTTAGGACTGCTGACAAAGATTCCGCTGACCTGGCACCCTGCCTCCATGGATGCTTTCCTTGAAATATACCGGCTCCAGTCGTTGGACCCAAGTGTGCTCCGATTGACCACCATGAAGCTCCAAGGTCTCAGATGTTACAAAGAGGTAAGTGACTATTACTGTAGCTTCATTACTGTAAGGATTTCATCTTCCTTAAAGGTGATACACCATGAAATTTCACTTTTCCTATTTTAAAACCTTTTTTGGGGGTCCCACTAGCACCTTCTATCCTCACAAAGTCCCATTTCTGACCGTTGTGTCTTTCTCTGGTTTTGAGAAGGCGAAGGTTAAAAGTATCCCACGGGTTCTCAAAACAGGCTATCCAGATTTGCTGCCGATTGTGATGTCATCTGCCGATTTTGACGTCATCATAAAAAAAATAAAAAAATAAAAAAAAACGTTTTTTTCAAAAAAAAAAAAAAAAGGATTTTGGGGGGGGGGGGGGGGGGTGGCGCAGTTCAGGCCAAAGGTGGTACTGCAGCTGAAATTCTCTGAGAGCCATTCAAAAATGAGAGAGGCTCTCTATTCAGGAGTGGTAATTTAGCCTCAAACCTTTTGAAAAACGTTTTTGGGACATAAACAATATGACATAAATACTTTTTAAATGCATGGTGTATCACCTTTAACTACTCCGACATGCTGTATTTCTACATGGTTGGTATTGGCACTGGCAGCAGCATTGTGGAATTATGATTTATTCCGTGCTTTGGATTGTTAAAATTGGTGCTTAATTAATTTCTGTTTTCATCAGTCAGCTGTTCTAGGCATGAAATTGAATCTGCAGAATGAACTGGACATGGAAGAGGTGAGAGGTGTATTTGTATGTTGATGTTAAATTAGTTAAATTGTTTATTATGAAGTAGAAAATACGTGTTCTGATTCTGAACTTAAGACTGGTTGGCAAGCCTATATTTTATACTCTTAACTATATAAAATGTTTTTCTACACACATGCCTTGATCCCGTTTGATCCGTGAGCACCATTTACTCTTTTTACTATTTTTTTACCTCCTGCGAGTACCTGGTTGGCATAGGCATTGCCACATAGGCATTGATGCCTGACGGCGTCGCCGCTTTGTTTCCCGATCCGGACGACCTTTGCCGCATGTCTCTCCCCATCTCTCCACCCATTTCCTGTCAATATACTGTCCTATCCAATAAAGGCATAAAAGCCCCAAAACAAATCTTAAAAAAAGAAGAAAAAAAAAAGTACACGTCCTGCTACACGAAATCATCATGACATTACAACACTGCCAAACATTTATTCCTGGGTATATAAGGAAGGAAACTTGACTTTAGTCCATTATATCTAGTTTGGCTGTGTATCTTATGCCTCGAATGCCTGATGCTTACAAGCTTTACCTTGTTGTAAAGGTGACGAATCAACGATAAAAATGATATAAAACACAATACAAATTGGTATTATAATGGACTGAAGTCAAGTTTCCTTTCTTTTTGTGCTGAGTTTATTATTTTGTTCTAAATATCCACAGGTTCGACAAACTAGACATTGCTAATGTTCTGGACACAATTTTGCCCCATAGATTTGTATACCACTGATCCTGCACGACAAGCTGTGTATTGCAGAAGCCTATGTCACAGGCCACCAGGCGCTGGAAAAACACCTGGTCACACTCCTGGACTCCTGGTGCCATCCCGACTTCAGCGTGAGCAACATAAGCAAGTATGGACAATCTGTGTGCATGGAATCCATGGATGTGTGTTAAATGTTTTGTCCATTGTCCAAAAACTTTGAAGTGTAATTCAAGAGTCTTCAACAGGGGGTCCGGGACCCTTAGGGGGTCCTCAGAGTTACTGCAGGGGAGCCACCAAATCCTTGTGTGATAGGATCATTCTTTTTTTTTCTCCTTTTTTTAAAGATTTGTTTTTGGGCGTTTTATGCCTTTATTAGATGGGACAGTAGACTGACAGGAAATGGGGGCAGAGATGGGGAGTGACACACGGCAAAGGTCGCCCCGATCGGGAATCGAACCGCTGTTCATCAATGCCTATGTGCGCCTGGACCAGTAGGCCAGCGGACACCCAGGATAATTATTTTAATTGAACTATTGAACCCTCGCATCCCTATACTCTGAGGAGAACTTCAGACAAAAATAGGTTTGGTGTATAGGTAAAAAAGAGCAGAACAAGTACAGAGTGAAAGGTCAAGTTTACTAAGTATCGACGATTTTATTTATGATCTATTTTAAGTGGTTAAGTCTATGAATCTATCTATGAAATTGATGAGAATCTCCATCACACATTTATCCAATATGTTGGGGTCCCTGCTTCATCTCTCTCTCTGCTAAGGGGTCCTTGGCCTGAAAACATTGAAGACCCATGGTGTAATTTGTTTGGGAGGAAGAAACCTTCTCATTGCTCTTTGTGTGTGAATGTGCTCTCGTCTGCAGGCAGTTCCCAGACCTCGTCCTTTCCCAACACAACGTTATGCAGACCGGTGCTAAAGTGCTCAGCAGACATGTGTTTAGGCTGATAAAGAAATTCAACATTGATGAAGGTACAGCGTGCAGTGTGAATGAACAAGTCAAAAGTGACCAAATTGTTGTATTTTATTTAACAACTGCTCCTCTTTTATGTAGAGCTGTGTGCAGAATTGTGTCCCAATGCCATGCAAAAGAGAAAAGAAGACTCTCTGCAATACTTCACATATAAGATGTTTAGAGATGTAAGTAACCAACAATATATTTGATACAATTGTACTATGTAGTAGTAATACTAATAACCCTTACCCTAGTTATCACATGAACCAACACAAGGGCTCCCTCCGCGTCAATCAGCGATGGGTTTTGGGGTGTTGGCTTGAGAATGGCACTCGTTTTTCTAGATAAATCGAGCAACAAAATGTTTTATAAAGCTATAAGAAATAAAAATGCCAAATGATCTGCATTTTAAATGAGATTATTTTCTTGTCTGTTGTATTCCTTTCCCAATTATCTATTATTATAGAAAACCATGAGGGAGGAGAACTGGAGAGATCGTGTAGAGGTAATCTTCATGTACTGTATAGCCACTTTTCCACTGGCCCAACACCACTCCACACCACACCGCCCACTTGTGCCAGGTTTTCCACTACAAGGACCTGGGTAGAGTGGTGTGAAAGTGGTACTAAAGGTAGTACTAAAAAGTATCCAATCTAGAGTAGGTCTGAGCTAGGCCAAACAGGGCCAAACACTTCATAATGACTGATCACTCACTGACTTTTCATTTAGACCAACAGGATATAGTTGTAATACATGATAATAGATTCTATTGTGTTATAACCACTATTATATTGTATTATAATTTAGGATAGTTGTAATACAAATTTATATTGTATTATAATCACAGTTAAAAGGGTAATATTTGTCCTTACCGATAGGGGTACTTTTGTGTAATGGAAAATGTAGATATTTTTATGTGGTGCGGTGTGGTGTGGTGTGGTGCTAAAGCTGCAGTCGAAAAGGGGCTTATGAGAGCATGTTGTTGTTTTTGGGGTATTTGTCACTTAAATTTTCAATTTTTATTTAAAACATTGTCTGTGTGTGTGTGTGCGTGCGTGCGTGCGTGCGTGCGTGCGTAGTATCTAGTGGCAGATGACCTTGAGTTGCAGGTCTTTTTGGTTGAGATGCTGGTCAAGTACTCTGACCTCCAGACAGCTGCTCGGTGGTCAGTCCAATACAGCGTCCCCAGAGACAGACTGCCTTTCGGTGTTTGGGACACACAACAGAGTCTACCAGATGATCCCATGTGAGTTAACTAATATTGAAATGCACCAGCCCCACCACCATAAAAAGTATATACTGTATGTATATTAGTGTTGTCCAACGACTAAAATTGTTATCAGGATTAATCGCATGATTTGTGTAGTTAATAGTGCGATTAACACTTTTGTTGCTATCAATTAAATCTCTTTGAAGGTCCGCAATGCCATGGTCTCCATAGACTTCCATGTAATTCATAGTGCACGGATCATGCACTCCCATGCCTAGATCATGCACCACGTGTGTGCACGCTGTTCACAGCTTTCAAACAAAAGAATCCACTTGGAAATCCGTTCAGGAATTCATGAGATATCAGCCATTATGTTTTTACATTATGTAAACAAACATGGCTGCCATGTTTGAAAGATGGGGTTGGTATGGGAGTTAAACATACAATTTCGCGATCACGATCATGCATAATACATTTTTTGAGGTCCAAAAAACATTTTTGAAAAAAACATTTTTTGAAAAAACGGCCCAAACACGGCCTTAGCTCAAACTTGAAAGAAACTGAAAAGCAGTGCATTGTGTCGTATATAGAGAATATAATGCATCCAAATGTATTATTTAATATTATACGTGAGCAACGTGAACTCTAGTTAGAAATAGACCAGCAGATTGGAAAGTTATACTAACTTCACCCTGTCTCCACAGACACAGGAATTGTGTTCAGAGTGAGGAGTGGATACCACCCATGTCTCACTGTGAACAGTACCACCAGCTGGCACTCACCCGTGACAAGGTTTACTTCTTGGACACCCTGGAGGGACTTAAGAAATGCCAAGACATTGTGCTAAAGGTACAGAAAAGAGTCAGTCTACCATTTTAATGACCTACGCCAAAGTTGTATTTTTAACCCTCTTTGTCTGCTTTTGTGGCCAATGTACTTACACACCAATTTGCAATGAAAAGTGACATAAACTCAGCACAAAAAGAAAGGAAACTTGACTTCGGTCCTCCCCTTTAATAATACCAATTTGTATTGTCTTTTATATCATTTTCATCCCTGATTCGTCACCTTTACAACGAGGTACAGCTTGCATGCATCGGGCACTGAGCTTAAAATGAACAAAGTGTAAAAATGGCCCATATTTTTTTTCTTTTCCTTTTCACTGTGGGAGAGTGTAATCATTCAATGAACCAAGCAACACAGGTGAATACCAAAAGAACGGTATTGCAGGCATGCTATGCCATTTTGACCATTTTTGGAGGGGCGCTACCCACATGTTTGGCTGTGTTGCTCATTCCACGAATGCCAGATCCTTACAATCTGTACCTTGTTGTAAAGGTGACAAATCAATTATAACAATGATATCAAACACAAAAATACCATTTGGCATATTTAAAGGGGAGATATAATGGACCGAATGTTGGCAAATCTTGGGTCGGCGCTACCCACATGTTTGGCTGTGGTGTTCATTCCACAAATGCCCGATGCTTACAAACTGTACCTCCTTGTAAAGGTGACGAATCAACAATTAAAATGATTTAAACACAATACGAATTGCTATTATTAAAGGGGAGATATAATGGACCGAAGTCAAGTTTCCTTTCTTTTTGTGAGTTTCAAGAAACCTGGATATATAAGCCTTGGTCAGTACAAGCGATTTCTTGTATTTTAATAAAATGCTTTGTATGCTTTCTAAATATTCCTAAACTCTTTTCCAAAAACGCAAATGAAAAGATTGATATGTGGCAACGGTTCTGATATGATGAGTTTTGCATTTCATTCCCCACACAATGTTCAGCATCAATTGGCACCTCAAAATCTTGAAGACCATGGAAACCCTCGATTAGCTTCAGGGGTCTGTAATCAAGATCCATGCTAGCTTGTGGGATGACAAAACACAAAAACTGGGGAAGTCAATTTAGTAACATCCATTGATGGGACATGAATGCGTGCAAAGGGAGAGTGGAGAGGGGCTCAGTAAATCATGGGAAGTCATTAAGTTACAATTCAAAAGGCTTTGAACCATGCTAATTTATTTAAGAAAGCAAATATTGTGGTACTCCACAGTGCCTTGATGTACTGTTACAAACATTAAACAGGAGTACATAAATGAAGACCACACACTTACTATTCTTCCAATGTTTATTGGACTACTGCTGTGTTTTGACCTTTGGCTTCATCATGTGAGACCCATGAAAAACATGAAACAAACCAAAAAAGTGCAGCGTGTGTGTGTGTGTGTGTGTGTGTGTGTGTGTGTGTGTGTGTGTGTGTGTGTGTGTGTGTGTGTGTGTGTGTGTGTGTGTGTGTGTGTGTGTGTGTGTGTGTGTGTGTGTGTGTGTGTGTGTGTGTGCACGCACGTGACTTTCGTTTTTTTTTTTTTTTTCTTCTTTTTTTGGGGCTTTTTATGCCTTTATTGATAGGACAGTAGACTGACAGGAAATGGGGAGAGAGATGGGGAATGACATGTGGCAAAGGTCATTCTTCATTAGCTTGATGGTAAGATGCAGCTGATTGAATTAACAAGTCAGATCAATTTATATAAGAGAAAGTATTGACAACATTCAATAGTATAGTAGTCAGTGCTGTGTTAAAATGAACACATAGGTCGTAGGACTTTACAGTGTAATTCAAAAACAGTTAATAAGTCTCTCTCTTAGTGTAGTGTAGTTGGAGTACAATGGAGTTGACATGGAGTGGTGGGCTCCACTGGTTATCTCAGTGCAGCGTGTTACGCATATCGGTAGAAAGTATCTCTACAGTCATGTCATCGACATGGATCTGTCTGATTTTCCATATTCCATCCTGATTGGCTAATATTGGCTTCCAAAGTTTGTAGGATTGGGCCGTTTTTGAACAAAATGCCTCAAATCACAAACGCAGAGTGCAATTATCATGAAATCGTGCACACACGTTCCCACTAGGCCGAGGAAGAAATGCCACTTCAAATTTTTGAAATCAGCCTCATGGTGGCGCTATAACAGGCCGATTTGTGGTTTTACCTATAACTCCACCGATCAGTTTCAGTACACAGTATCTCACAGTCTCTCTCTTTCACTAGGAAGGTGGTGTAGTTGGAGTGGACATGGAGTGGTGGGCTCCACTGGTCATCTCAGTGCAGCGTGTTGCTGTGATCCAGCTTGCTGTGTCAGACCAGGTCTTCCTATTAGACCTGTCTGATGGTGGTTTACACCAGCATGAAGAAACCCTTGGCTTCATCAGGACCTTCTTCTCCGAAAGCAAAGTTCTTAAACTGGGTGAGTTGTAGGGTGTGGGACGTTGAATAAAAAATCTTTACTTTCTGAACAGTCACAAAATGCTTTACAAAACAAGGTAAAAAGTGCAGCAAGATAGCCATAAAGAGGAGGGAAGAAGAAGCTCTCAGGAGTAACCTCGCCTACCAGGCTTTCTGGGGGAAAGTCTGGTGTTCGTTCACAACAGGCCGTTTGGTTTCCGCCCAACGCGGAAACCACTAGAAGAAGCGGCGTCGCTTTGATTTGGTTTCCTCCGTTTGTTTCCCCAATCCCTATTAAAATGCTCCAGTAGCCTAGTGTAGTCTTTCCAGTCGCTACGAGTTGGACTAAAAGATGCATATACCAAACGCATTTTTCAAAAGCAACAAGCGGAATTATTTAGGGTTAAAACTGTTTCCGGTGGATAGTTCCGGACAAATTGTAGTCCTTTGAGTACTACAGCATGACACGTTGTGGTTTCCGCTCCAGACCGGTTACAAGCCCGAAAAGTGAAGTGATCCCAGACTACTCAGGAGAGACGCGGAGTAGTGCCGCTTTTCCTTCTCATGGAAAGGAGCCAGTTACTGAGGTTTGGGCATCTAGTACGGATGCCTTAGCTGCACGTCCAGCCGGGAGGAGGCCAGAGCTATCTCCACATTGGCCTTGGAATGCCACAGGTTTCCCCAGTTAGAAGAAATCCCATTCCCACTCGCTTGAAATACTGGTATATTTCATTTACCGGACAGGATATATACAGTATAGCTTGGTCTAGCCCACAATATATAAATTATGAAGGAAAAACAACGAAAGATGAATAATGAAAAAAACAATGGGGTACAGAAGTATATTCTGGGCCTGTTTTATACCGCAGGCTGGGTATAACCTCAACTAGCCCAGAATATAAACATGGTATTAAACATGCTAGCACACTTTAACCCTGGTATAGTTTGGCAGAGGTTTTGGGCTGTTCCAAAGACTAGGATCTCTATTTTTGTCCATGACTTTCCCTTTTTGACTATTTTGAAAAAACAAATGGCCAATCTGCATCAACACGTTGTGAGCTTGTAGATCGGCTATTTGAACAATAAAAAAACAAGAAAATCAAAATGGTAAAAAAAAGCCAAAGAAGTTTAGGGATAGGGGTAAGGCATGGTGCTAAAATATGGCCCTCGGTGTCTGTGCCACCAAAGTGATGTGAGTTTTGGCTAGTTGCTCAAATCACTTCATGCACACATGCATATTACTGATGATCAAGAGCAGGGGTCTTAAACAGGGGGTCCGGGACCCCTAGGGGATCCTCAGAGTTACTAAAGGGGGTCTCCCAAATCTTTGTGTGATAGAAACTTTTTTTTTCCCCCTTTTTTTATATTAACCACTTGAACCCTAACGTCCATATTCTGAGAACTTTAGCCAAAAATAGCAGATCTACAAGCTCACAACGCCTCGCGCTGGGAGGCGTTGAGCTTGTAGATCGGCTATTTTCGGCAAAGAGGTTTGGTGTAGAGGGGAAAAAGAGCAGACTAAGTACAGAGTGAAAGGTCAAGTTTATTAAGTATTGACGGTTCAAGTTGTTAAATATCTGAAAACACAAATTGACATGCATCCAAAATACACTGATGATTGTGCCGTCAAACAATGAAACTGGAAATGGAATATGCTGTATACTCACTCACATGATATGCACAGTGCACATGCATATTACTGATGATCAAGAGTTATTATTTCTCTTTTTCAACCCTTCCCTCATCCATGCCATCTAGGGCTGTCACAATTATTACATAATCGTCTAATCGCAATTATTTGACATAATCGCAAATATTTTGTCATAATCGTGAATGTTGAAAAATGTTCATACATTTACAAACATTTTCAGAAATAGTGGAAATTGCAGATCTACAAGCTCACAACGCGTCGCATCGCGACGCGTTGTGAGCTTGTAGATCGGCTATTTCCACTATCAATGTTATTTTTTTCTAAGTAGAAAGTTGTCAAATATGTCAGTAATTTCTTTGTATATGTAGGTTATGTGTCATATTTGCCATGTGCAACTTCAAAGCCTAAAAGCCAAACAGAAATGTAATTGTCAACGACAAAAACACAATTAAATCGTTAATCGCCAATTATTTGAGTGACAATCGTCATGTAAAATGTCATATCGTGACAGCCCTACTTTCAACCCTCTTCCATGCCATCCTCTCTCCTCCGAATCCTTCTATCCAGCCTACGATATAAGTGGAGACTTGAGATGCCTGTCAGCCACTTGGCCCCAGTTGTTACAGGAGCCACTGAAAGTCCAGGGGGTTCTAGATCTGAAGACTGTACACGAACAGGTAACATCATAACATCAGACAGTTTTGCATAGTGGAGAGAAATGGTTTTATTTTAGTTAAAGGACAACTTTAGTTTTTTACAACAAGGGTTCATATTTTAGATTGTAATTAAAGAATATAAAAGATGAGTGTTAAAATTATTTCATGAGAACGAAGCAAATGAAAACATTTTAACGCTCACTTTTTCTTTTCTCTAATTACAATCTAAAATATGAACCCTTGTTGTAAAAAAACAAAGTTGTCCTTTAAAAGTTAAACAAAATAAGTACATCTTGGATCAAGGGTATACACACGCACACACACACGCACGCACGCACACGCACACACACACACACACACACACACACACACACACACACACACACACACACACACACACACACACACACACACACACACACACACACACAGCACACGCACAAACAATGTACTTATCGTTCATTTTACATGTTGGAGGCGTTTATAGTCTTGCATTGACTATTATCTTAGCACCAGTCAAGATGCAGCCAGAATTTCTTACAATACCATAACACCGGCCTAGCCCACGGTGACATGGATCATTCGTCCTCGATCCTGTCACAGAGAACGTTCCAAGATGCTTATGATGATGATGATTTTTCATGGTTATGCTATGTTGAAATATTATGTGGGACGACACCAAAATGACTGATATGCATGCAGTGTGGACCTTCGTTGGCAGGGTTGGTCCAAGTTTGCGGTGCCACCTTGTGGCAGTTGCAACATCATTAATTTCCCCCTCTGTCTATGCAAGGCTCTTTACAAGGGGTTGTTTTATCTTTTCATGAATCCCATTCATTTTTTACGATCAATAAACATGCATACACAAGAATTAACGTTAAGTTGTATTTTCACTGGATCAACATTTTGTTTGCGTTAGTTTTCTCAGTGATAAACACGCAGTTAGACTTGGTAGATTCTGGAGCCACAAGGGGCCTCCAGCCAAAATCCTAGTTGGAAAACTGACATAAGCATACCTAGGGACATAACCATCAACCAAATCTAAATAGATGATCGACATTTGGTGCCAATATTGTTATCATATTCGAATTAGTTATCAAGGCCGCGAAATAAAGGGCTCAGGGGTTTGTGAATTTTTTGGGATGAGAAAGTGAAGACTATAAACTAAGACATGACCAACAATCACATTTTATTCCGATGATGTCCTCCAGATTCGGTGTGATTTGCCGTCCCAAGAAGAGAAAGGCCTCAGCCTGATGGTGAAACAGATCCTGGGAAAGCCCCTGGACAAATCAGACCAGCTATCCATGTGGGATAAACGGCCGCTACGCATCAGCCAAATTAAATATGCAGGTGAGATATATCCATACAAAAAAAATATATATATTTATGTAATTCAAGTATTTGCTTCTGGGGGGTCCCTGATACATAATATTTTGAGATGGGGGTTGACATGCAACCGTTTGAGAACCTCTGACATAGAAACATGCGCTTTTCAAAAATCAAAAAGGATGCCCTCATAATGCATTATAAATGTGGGCTTCATAGAAAGTGTTACCGATTTTTTTTTTTTATCTGGTCAAAAATATTCAAAGACTTGCACAAATGTTCACGATTTTTCAAAAATAGCAGATCTACAAGCTTGCTGTGAATATCTTCTATTTTTCAATAGTTAAAGCATAAAATAATGTAAAAGTAATAATTTAAAAGTTAAAGTAATAATGCATAATGGCACACAACGCCTTGCATCGCGTAGATCGGCTGTTTTCACTAGTCTTGTGCAACAGTCTTGTGTGATGATGCAGAGCTTTGCTTTACAAAAAGACGTACACATTTGAAACTTGGAGATACAAGGTTTCTGCTCGACAGTGACGATATTTTAGTGATTATGTTGCGAGGAAATCGTTGAGATAATAGGCATTTTGGTTAGAACTGACTGAAAATAACTTTGTACCTCAAGTTTAAAACGATACTAAATATATTTTTAAATGTCCAAATAAATTCAAAATATTATCAAATTATCTCGCGGCACCCCTGAACTGCTGTCATGGCACCCCTGGGTGCCCCGTCACCCACTTTCAAAACCCCTGTTCTAGGCTTCCATCAACCTCCAAAGGAGAATTCTTAACCCTCTTTCTCTTGTTGTTCTTAACTCGTTGTAGCGCTGGATGCCTACTGTCTACTGGAGGTCTACTCCGCCCTTGCCAGCAACCCAGCGTCCTTTGGGCTTCCCACCGATTTCCAAACAAGGTCCATCTGCTCTGGACAAGTAAAGAAGCCAAAGGATAAACAGACCAAACAGGAGCGCCACACCAAGGCCAGAGTTCAAATGGTATAGCCTGATTTATACTTAACTATGTTGATTCATAGCTCACGATGCTATGCATTGTGATATCACTGAATATATGTTTTTTTTTTATTCAAGCATAAGCTGGCTGATGATAGACTGATTGTATAAGTATGTGTTCAAGTAGCGGACCAAAGAAATGTGTGCACCATGCTGATCCTGTGGATAAAAGATAACCTGATGTACTGTGTTCTATCCGTCTGTCTTTCAATGTTATATGAGATACTTAAAGTGTGGTTCCTGTGGAAATAAGCCTCGGCTTTCTAGGATCTCCTTTTAGTTGACCTTGTACCAGTGATTTGTACTGTCATGAAACTGTACTTGTTTCTATTGCAATCTTCTAATAAATTCTTCAATCAATCAATCAATCAATCAATGTTAGTACTAGACTGAGGTGACCAGCTGCAGGACCACGTACAGCCACCGAGTGGCGCAAACGATTAAATTAGGTGTAATTAAATCCAAGTTAAGGCTTTTGACCACTTAAACCCCCGATTTGTTGACAGAGTTTGTCCCCCAGAGTTTCTATACTACACACCAAATCTAATCAAAAATAGATTCTAGATCTGCTATTTTCACAATTTATTTTGCAGAATATTGTCCATTTTATATCCTGAATAGGACCAAAAAGACTGTATCTAACTTGGAGTGTTGCGGGCTTTCTGCTTTGTTGCAGATATCTTTCTATACTAATATTCTGAATAGGGACACTAATGTTCATGTGGTTAATATGATCTGATCTGATCTGATATAATCTAGCACAGTACGATCAGTCCATCAAACAAACACACTGTAATCTCAATTAAACGGTTAAATAGACCAAATCATTATGACAACGACACAACAAGAAACCTAACTTCCGGGGGATAATGCAAATGCATAATAAAGTATATGATGAGTGACCATTGAACAATGTCAAGGTAGAGATCCATGACAGGGCCAAGTAGAACCTCTGGACTTTTTTCATCTTATTTGCACAGCACAAGGTCCCCTCATTTTCTTGGATGGGATCAGGTCAAGAATCGATATCGCAGCATGTAAATTACATCATTTAACAAGCTGCAGTATTGGTGAAAGTCAATGAGACCCACATGTTGAAATGTCTGCTGTTGTGGACACATGCGCAAAAAAACAACTTGAACACCCAGCCTGTGGTTATGCCGAATTAAACAACCTCTGGCATGTCCCTCACTCTCTCTGTCTCTCACTCACTCACTCACTCGCACACGTGCACACGCACACAGTCACGCAGCCATACACAGCAGACATGCCCTCTATGCTTTTCTCCACCGATTATACAAGCAAATCGGGTGACTGACTGACCCACTATACCACTGCAGTACACACGGCTACACGCCACGTACAACCCATCTTCGGCCACAGACACTAATCGACAGCCATTCTAGAAAGAAACGTTTTAATTATAATCTGAATGTTTCTTTATAACAGGGGTCTTCAACGTTTTCAGCCCAAGGACCCTTTAGCTGAGAGAGAGATGAAGCAGGGACCCCCAGATTCCATATAGTTTCATCATTTGACAGCACAATCATCAGTGTATTTTGGATTCATGTCAATTTGTGTTTTCAGATATTTAACCACTTGAACCGTCAATACTTAATAAACTTGACCTTTCACTCACTACTTAGTCTGCTCTTTCTTTCCCCTCTACACCAAACCTTTTTGCCGAAAATAGCCGATCTACAAGCTCACAGTTGTGAGCTTGTAGATCTGCTATTTTTGGCTAAAGTTCTCAGAATATGGACGTTAGGGTTCAAGTGGTCAATATAAAAAAAGAGAAAAAAGGTTTCTATCACACAAAGATTTGAAGGACCCCCTGTAGTAACTCTGAGGACCCCTTAGGGGTCCCGGACCCCCTGTTGAAGACCCCTGCTTTATAATATGTTTTAGTTCAATTCTTAGTCCAGTGTTGTGTGTTTGTTTAGGAACATCAAGGGGATCAGGGCACCGGAGCTACATCCGATGGTCAGGAAAAGGGCCTCCCGTGTGATGAGAAGGCATCAGAGGGCCCTCCCCAGAGTCCCCAACAGTTCCGGGTAGTGTGTGACAACATGCTACAGGGACTGGGGAGGTATCTGCGAGGTTTAGGGGTAGACGTGGCAATACTGGAAAACAGCGACGACCACAGAGTTGCAGCTGAGGTGAGTTGGTACGGTACATGGAGACGTGTTAACAGTAATCATTTTAATTTCCCATTAGTAGTGTGAATTGTTAATTGTCAATTTCTGTAATGTTGCAGTTACAGTTAGCAGTTGGCATTGCGTAGTTTTACTTTAGTTTAACCCATTTATAACGGATACACATTTTGTGTATCATTATTTTATGCTTTAACTATTGAAAAATAGCAGATATACAAGCTCACAGCGCGGCACCGAGTGCCGCGCTGTGAGCTTGTAGATCTGCTATTTTTGAAAAATTGTGAAAATTAGAATTTTTACCCGATTCTATAAGTGTCTTTTGAATCCTTCTAAGGTTTTTTGAAAAACCTATGTTTCTATGTCAGCAATCTGGCCAGCCATCGTCTTAAGAAAAGGTCCTTTTCACATAACTGGAGCTCAGTTAGTCTGTTCTTGAGAGACTACTATGTCAGTGGTTCTCAAACCTTTTCATGTGAAGGACCCCCAAAATGATATGTATTTGGCCACGGACCCCCATCTCAAAATATTTCGTTCCAGGGACCCCCCAGCAGCAAAATTTGAGTTACAAACGTTCGCTTTGAAAATACATATATTCAAAGATTTGCACACATTTTCACGACTTTTTCAAAAATAGCAGATCTACAAGCTCGCAGCGCGGCACTCGGTGCCACGCTGTGAGCTTGTATATCTGCTATTTTTCACTGGTTAAAGAATTCAATAATTCTAGGCCTAAATGGGTTAAACTGATGTTAAATGGTGAAAAATTATATCCCACCCTGATTCCCTGTCAATATAATGAGTCGTGCAATGATGCACCAAGCAAACCAACATAAATAAATATGACGAGTGGCTTCCATGTGTATCTCAGAGTTGTGACCAGTGACACATACAGTATACTGTATATGGCATATGACTCCATACAAATGCCAAGAATAACATTGCTTTGAGTGGAAAGGTTCTTTCTACCAAAATACATCACTTATCTCCCGATTAGGGAGTCTTATTGGTATTCTTAACTAATGTTTGTTTTGTGTTTTATAATTATTTCAGTTGGCTCGAACTGAGGACCGTACCATACTCACCTGTGGACTACCATACCA
Organism: Nannobrachium achirus; assembly: GCF_963921795.1. Classification (NCBI taxonomy): domain Eukaryota; kingdom Metazoa; phylum Chordata; class Actinopteri; order Myctophiformes; family Myctophidae; genus Nannobrachium; species Nannobrachium achirus. The sequence goes on along the minus strand of NC_137822.1, from coordinate 25,054,854 downwards.
GACTGTAAGTAACAGTATCACCTTTGGGAGCATGCCAATGTCCACTCAAATTCTTTATTTCTTAAAACCAGTTTTGCATTATATATTCTTGCTGTCTTGCAGAAACCGTGTGTCTCCATATTTCAAAATGTTAGTTTTTTTAAATAACATTGGAAACATACAAGGTTTCTGCCCGACAGCGAGTGACACTGTCGTACGGCAAGGTATAACGGTGGTTTTGAATGTCCTGCTCCAGCTGCGGTCCCAGGTGGGCGAGGGTCGCTGCTTGGCTCTCAACTGTTCAGAAAAGGCCATCGACCAGGCCAAGAGGGTCTTCAGACACTTCAACGTTCAGCCCACTCCCAGTGACATCTTCAGCCGCTGTCAGGTATGTGGTAATTGCGACCGTAGGTTGCAGTTAATTTAACTATGAAAACCGGCACATCTTGTCCGCGTATCCGGCTATCCACGTACCGTATCTCTGTAGGTCACGCCTGACACTGTGGTTCCCCTGACACATCACTGTGACATCACAGCTGTGATGTCAGGGGAACCACTCTTAACAGAATGGGTTTGCCACTCTGGCATCACGCTCTGGCTTCACTGTGATGGCACACTAACAGAATCCCTTTTATGCCCATATATGGAGTTCCCTGATGTCATCAAGATTAGGCCCATATCTAACAGGACTTCATAAAGGGAATGCCCATATATGGAGGCCACGTCGGCCACATACCACACTAACAGAATCCATTATGGCCAAGACAGATGGCCAAGATAGCCCATATATCGGTGTGGCTGGTTCTACAGATAGGGATCTCCATATATGGGCATAAAAGGGTATGGTCATAGACATCATAGGATCTCCATATACTGTATGGGTACCAGGGGTCTCAATATATGGGTAACTGGTCCGATATACATCACTGGCCAGATGGCAAAGAATTGGCACGACCTCGCCCTGAGGCGTCATGTAGAGGGGCTTCACCCCGGCCACCACTTTCCCTTGGGTCCTCTGAGATACGCATGAGTTTGAAGCCAATTAGTCAGGCGGTTCTCGAGATGCACAAAGGACAGTCGCACACAAACTCAGACAGACATACACAGAGATTTTGTGAATTTATACATAGATATAGTTGCTGTCAGCTCAGTGGCCTTGTGGTTAGATTGTCTGCCCTGAGACTGGGAGCTCGGGGTTCGAACCCTGGTCGGGTGGGTCATACCAAAGACCCTGAAAAATGGGTCCTTGGCACTCAACATCAAGGGTTGGATTTGGGGAAAAATCTCAAAAGGTGAAAAAAGGTGAATTGATCCCAGTCCCAGAATTGATCCCAGTGCATGACGGAGGACGATTTCACGATAAAGTAAATCTCAACGATACGATTATCGTGAGTGTTTTTTATCACGATAAATGATAATATTGCTTATCGTCCCATCCCTTTTGTGTAGTAATAGTCCACACAAGGGTTGCTGTGTGAAGTCAATGTACTGTAGGTCACACGTACCCTTTCAAACATTCACACCATTTATCCTTACTGTTACTCTTTTATCTTATGAATTCCTATGCAGGGTTGGGTAGTAAAATCTAGAGTGTTAATTAAACTCAAAATGCAGCCATAAGGGTCAGACTAAACATCAAATATTTCACTGTGTGGCGTTTGAAACTCTCCATATAGATTTCCCGTTCAGCCATATCCTAACCCCACCCGTGTGGTGCGGTGCACTCCATCTATACTTTCAAAGCAGACATACACAGAAATATGTGCATGCACTTCCATCAAGAACATCAGATGTCTGTCTGACACACACACACACACACGCATGCGCTCGTGCACACGAGCACACCAGTGGCGTCAGTTCAGAAAAGGCTAAGGTATGGCAACATGACTGGTGTCGGCGCGCGTGCAAGACACCAGTCATGTTGCCATACCTTAGCAACAGGCATGATACATTTATTTCAAGAAGTACATTCTATTTTTCACCCGGTTCTACGGTTTTCTTGGGCTGGATATGGCAGCCTGGAACGGTTGTTCAAGTGCAGCTAAACTTGGCATGTTAGTAAACGTGCCACAATTAACAATAATGCATTGCACCTGTGTTGCTGACCTGCGGAACCTGGGAATATACCATTTTTGTCAAGATGGGGAGAATACAAGTGTGGAGAATATATTATAATACCTTGTTAAAGTGACCATTTTGTTTAATTCTTCATTTGTGGTTATTTTACTGTAATTTAACAACATAATAACCAGAACAGATAGACAAAGAGACATTTGTGGATTTATATTTTAAAGTAACTTTTATGTTCCCCCCTGGACCCAGGGTATGGCAGCTGCATGCATACCCCTGCCATACCCAATTGACGCCCCTGGCGCACACATGCACACACTCACATACAAGACTAATGCAGCACTAATACTGGTTCCCATGCACCAGACTAGACTAATGCAGCACTAATACTGGTTCCCATGCACCAGACTACTGGGGAAGTGAAAAGGAGAGTAACAGGAACCGCCACACTGAGGGAGGGGAAGAAGGAAGGGAAAAAGAGGAGGGGAAAAAGAGAGAAAAAGGGAGAGTTTATTTTTATTTTTATTATTATTCTAGAAGGGCGATATTTGTACATTTATTTGTCTTTCTTTATTTTAGTTCACACTTGCTTTGCCGATCTACAAGCTCACAATGCGCGTTGCATTGCGACGCATTGTGAGCTTGTAGATCTGCTATTTTCAAAAGATTGTTATACATTTGAAAACTTGAAATGGGTTGATGAGTACTTTTACATTTGGTACTTTAAGTACATTTTGATGCCAATACTTGTGTACCTTTTTCTCAAGTCAATTTTGAATTCCGGACCTTTACTTGTATAACAGAGTATTTCTACAATGCAGTATTGATACATTTACTTTACTAGTACTTTTTTCCCACCACTGATGAAGAGAGGAAGAGAGAGTGGTTGAGGAAGGTGACATTGCAAGGAAGAGCGGAGGGGAGGGAAGAGAAGAGGAGAGGAGAGGAGAGGAGGGCGAGGCGGTAGAAAGACTTGTTGTCTGTCCTTTGATCTACAAAGAGAGTAGCGAGCTGAGAAACAGGAGGAATGTGAGAGGATGAGGAACTTTTAAAGTTACCCTTCAGTGTGTGTGTGTGTGTGTGTGTGTGGGAAAAAGAGTGCACGCATGAGAAAGGGGGTTGCATCTGTTTCAGAGTGTGTGTGTGTGTGTGTGTGTGTGTGTGTGTGTGTGTGTGTGTGTGTGTGTGTGTGTGTGTGTGTGTGTGTGTGTGTGTGTGTGTGTGTGTGTGTGTGTGTGTGTGTGTGTGTGTGTGTGTTGAAACTTGAGATTGGCTGGCAACTGTTTTTCCACACGCAGACACAGTGAAACCAACGCTGTCATACACACAAGGATTTGTATTCCCACAATTCATTTTCACACACGTTTGCTAGTCTCCTCTCAAATACGCACACACAGCTAACCGCAAACACACAAACCTTCTTGTTCACACACTGGCTGTGAAACCCAAACCCAAACACACTTTTTTTTGCTGTCTGCTGATCTGTCACACACGATGGAGAGAATCTATACTTGGGACAGCCTTGAGTGTTCATCCTTATCCAAGAAACTGTAAGATTTTGTGTGTGCGTGCGTGTGCTTGGGCATTCACGAATAGTGATTTTTAGTATTCGAATTATTCAACCCCAAAGTATTCGAATAGGTGAATATTCGACAGGACTGGCCAAACTGTCAAATATTAAGTAAGCAAGAGGCGAACATTGGGAAAATAGCCGATCTACATGCTCACAACGCCTCACGTTACGAGGCGTTGTGAGCATGTAGATCTGCTATTTTCACAATATTTATCTGCGGAACCGAGTCACATTAAATGTAATGCCTACAATTCCAAGTGCTCCTCAGGGTGGGGGTCCCCAGTTCAAATATGTTTATTTTGGAGGTCACTGCCTAAAAAGGTTTGAGAAGCCCTGGTATGGAACATTAACAAATTCATCCACCAGGGGCATTGACAACTCATTCTTATGACTTCCTATCTAGCCAAGCTTTAGAAACTATATATTATTTTTAAAGAGAAAACAATAAAAAAAATAAACAAATATTCGACTTCGGTGAACAACGTTGAATAGTGACTTTGATATTCGAATATTTGGTGAATGCCCTATAGTGCTAGAGTTTATTATTTGTGCGCAGCCTCCGTACATGTCTGTCTGTCTGTGTGTGGTGCGAGTCTGAGAAAAAAGAGGCTAGAATTTGTGTGTTCCCTCCATCTCTCCCTCTCACTCCTCCCTCCCCTCTGCGGAGACGAGAGAGGGAGAGACGGGGATGGGGGGAGTGGAGTGGGGAGGGGGGGGGGGGGGGGCATTCCATAGACACGCCAAGACATTCCGAGGGAAACCATCCCAAGTATTTCCCACTGTGTGTGGCGAAGGCCCTGTGTCTCCTGTTACAGACACGCACGCACACATTGGGAGAAAGTGCTACAAGTGCGCACAGTCGCACACATTCATACACGAGCATGTGCATTGTGCACGCACACACACGCGCACACACACGCACGCACACACACACGCACGCACGCGCGCGCACACATATGCTAGATGTGCTTTTGCATTCACACACAGCAGAGATTAACAGGGTGGGCATAGGAGACAGATTTTTTTTTCTTTTTTTTAATGATTGACACTCTGTATATCTATCTCGGTTGCCTGATTCTGTGGGGTTCTGATACTCTTTGTCAACTTATGTGTGTCTCTCTGGACTCTGTAGGTAAGTGTATGGGAAATAAAACATGACCATGCAATGGAAATAAGCCTTTTCCTTTTTTTTCATGAGGGTCTGGCAGTACAAAGTATGGAAGATCACACACATGTTGGAACCCACTTGAATGCATTTAAACCCAATATAAATATTTTGTCCCATTTAGATTTGTTTAATATTCTGTATGTCATTCATGTCCCAATGGAAATACATTGCTTTTAACTTTTTGCGCTCAATAAAAACAAAAAAGCCAAAAGGCTTTTCCAAAGGCCTCGGCACACCATTTGGGAACCATTGGTCTAGGCATTTTTTATTTTTTACTAGCATTGGATTCATTTTTGAATAATGACACCACCTCAAAAGAGATGAGCTCGCAAATAAAACCATTTAGATAGATAGATACCGTTATCCATTTATACATTTATACTTGGTTGTGCAATGGTGTCACTCATTGAAAATAACTGATGTACAAGTTCACGCGGCATGCAACAACACAACAGCGTCATTCGACGGACTATAAATGAAGCATAAGTTAAGCGACTTTGAGTACTTCCAAAAGCGCTAGTTACATTTCGTGTGTTATTCTTATCCTGACTACTAATTGAAGCCGAGGCCGAATTGGCCCGAATCGTATGAAAGAGCCCTGACATCACAGGTTGGTTCTACAGACTCCAAATTTCGCACGCAGATGGCGTTCTGACGATCTAGGCTTGCCGTATTATTACGTGCGCCAGCGTAGCTCGCAAGTACTACTTTCGGTGATGTCTGTGTCCGATCGACAGTACAAAGGCAGGGCCTTTAGCCAATGAGGGAGCAGCGTTATTGGTGACGTCGCCACCAACAGGTGCGACCTGATATAAATAACAAGGCGCAAGTTGGCACCTCGACAGAGTGACAAACACTGTCCGCTCCTCTTAGTCATCATCAAAGGTTTTCGCGTTTCAACTTTCAAGAACAAGAAAGTCTTTTCAATAAGATCACTATCAAAATCAAATTGACAAGCAATGGCTATTCTGAGTGACTTTCACAGGTGCGGTGAGAGCTGACTCAGCTGAGCAGTTATTGCATTGATGGAATAATTATCAGCGGTTGGATTCTGGTTGAAGAGCTGTGTCACAACACAGCAGGACCCTGCTTCCTATCTCTCATGGCCCATTCCCACTGGGCGCGGTAACGATAATGATGCGATGACGTGATAGTGTGGAAAGTGATCCGAACGTTATCGTTCACGGCTATTGTCTTTATCGCTATGGTGTGGATACTGCCATCCACTTCAATTGAGAACGATATTTTTTAAATATTTATCTTTGTCGCGCCCAGTGGGAATGGGCCTTCACTGGGCATATCGTCGTTGTCGGGTGGAAACCTTATATGTCCAAAACTGTTGGTTTTGTATTTATCATTTTAAAAACTATATAAAATATTGAAAATAGCTGATCTATGTACATGCACACGACGCCTCGCATCGCGATGATTGAACAAAAAGCTGTTTTCGTTACAAATACCATACCGCCAACATTTTCTTTTACCTGTAAGATCTTTCATCAATGTCCCTGACTCATGTTCGTGGGGATTCTCACGGCTGTCTTGGCAGGCACAATAGCAGTCACACGGACACACATAAGTGCACACACACACACACACACACACACACACACACACACACACACACACACATATGCACACGGATAGATAAGCGAGAAGACGAGCCATCAGTCACCAAGCATCTGGTCTTTAAGAATCACGTCTGCTCGCTTTTCCCACAGTCGAATTGGCCCCAGGATAACATAGCAACCCAATGACACCTGTGTTTGTGTGTGGGTACGTGCTCGCGCATGCGTGTGTGTGTGTGTGTGAGAGAGAGAAGGAGAGAGAGAGAGAGAGAGAGAATATAATAGTCGCTGAGGAGGCATTGTAGAGGGATTTCTTACACTGTGAAGGGTAGATGAATCTGTGTGTGGGGTGTTTGTGTGTACAGTTTGTGTGTATCCGTTTAAGGACACTTAATTAGCGATCCAGGGATCATTCTGGAGATCGTATTCTGTGCTGCTTCTTTTTACACCCCTGCTGTCTATAATGTCCTCTTTTCTTAAGTTGACTTAATTCTTTTCTTTCCTCTCACTTGCAGACAGTGCAAATAGTACACTAGTTAAAGAAATCGGGGTTATTCCACCAAATATTGATTTCTGGACACTTCACTCGTTGTCAGGGGATGGCCAGTGCAGGAACACTCAAATTCAACTGTGTTTTCGCCAAAATATCCCACAGTGGTCTGGCCACCCTATAGGCCATCTTTCCCACCTTCAATAGACTTTTTGCATAAGTATTTTATTTTGGCTAAGTTTTTAGCAGCAGATTTGACCAAAATACACCTGAGATGGAAAGAAGCGTAAGCTCAAATAGAGATACAGTACATCGGAAACAACGCATTATACAGCCATTTGGAAAGATCCCAAAGAATGGGAAGGAAAATAGCCAAACTCAAGTTGAATTTACCAAAGTACACCAGAGAGGAATGGGTGCGTATCGTTATTCCGACGTCCCATTGTTCCGGCGTCCCGACGTCCCATTAGTCCGACGATACCTAAACATAACCTTAACCCTAACCTCAGTAAAACTATGCCCCCTAAACCTAACCTCAGTAAAACTAAACCTAACCCTAACCCTAATAATAAGTCAGACTAATGGGACGTCTGACTATTGCGATTTTCCCGAGAGGAAAGCCCCCGTCATGTTGCTTAGAAGCCTACAAACAGATCACAACCTCACTATCAAGAATGGCACCAGAAGAGCTTCCCAGTTTCCTGTCAGCTTATAGCTTTCTCAGTTACCATCAATAAAGGTCAGGGCCAAGAGAATGACAGAATTGGCTTCTACTTACTTCAGCCCGTATTCGCTCATGGACACAATAAACTTGTGACGGCCCTCAAAGGAGACCCGAACCTCTAGTTTTACTCAATCACATACAGTGACTATGAATAGTTAACACTGGTCTCTAAATTATTGCGACCGAAGGTCGCATATACTCTGAAGAACCGTGTCGCTTGAGTGTCCTTCCGTAACCTCTGTGATGTCAGTGTGATGTCAGCGAGTTGTGACATCACTTCCTGTACAGGGCGGCTACACGAAATGTGGATAACACTATACATGGAGATAGTCCAGTCCATCATGTCATATGGGACTACCGTCATAGAAAGTAGCCATTGTTAGGCCGGAGTCAATGGCTGATACGGGCGGCTGGACTTAGATCACCTATGAAAGGATGTCCATGAAAGAATGTCCATCCACCTGGAGAAAAGAAAATGTAACAAGGAGGTGGCAACGGGGCGGCCAGATAAAGTTATTAGGCCTGGATCCAACTTTAAGTCGATGTATCAAACCGGTACTCGAAACGTACTTAGAATTTAACATATTTTCTAAAGTAAATATGGGGGCGGCTGTGTTAAGAACGTTTCGTTGTCAAGCTCAACGTTAGGCATTTGGACCTATACATGGAGAAATGGAGCGAATCTGTTTGGCCTAAACATGGAGATGTGGATAACACTATATATGGAGATAGTCTAGTCCAATATGTCATATGGGACTACCGTCATAGACAGTAGCCATTGTTAATCCGGAGTCAATGGCTGACGCGTGATTATGGATCCCACTGGGAAAGATGGATAACCACGCCCCGGACTCATTTTTGAAGCTTGTGATTGGCTGAACCGGACGTAGGGAGCGCTCCGTTGTAGTCTCTTGGACCGCGCGAGGTGCACCAAAACCCAATTATCATTGCGTTTATCGTGCGCTTGCCCAGGCCTTACGGCCTGGTCATAAATAGAACGATTGCATTCACCACGGCTTCGTAACTCGCGCGGCGCTCCGCCGGCCGCGCGGCCCTGGCCCGCTCTTCGCGGCCACTCACGCCTGCGGCGCTCGGGGGCGAAGAGCAGGACCAAGGTCCGCTGGCCTTCGCGCCGCTTGCAATGTCGTGGACAATAACTGTGAAAACGAGCGCTCTATGCCGTTTCCATCCATCTTTCCCAGTGGGATCCATAATCAGGCATGGCTGACTGTCTGTACAGGAAGTGATGTCACATGACATGACACTTTTTATGCCCATATATGAGTCCTAACATGGAGATGTGGATAACACTATATATGGAGATAGTCTAGTCCAATATGTCATATGGAACTACCGTCATAGACAGTAGCCATTGTTAGGTCGGAGTCAATGGCTGTCTGTCTGACTGTCTGTACAGGAAGTGATGTCACATGACATACTTTTTATGCCCATATATGAGTCCTTCTGTACCACATCTCCATGTTTAGGCAAACTCCACACAGAAAGGCCCTATCGCCAACCCAACCTAGGGTGTGAGCGATAGGGCCTTTCTGTGTGGAGTTTGCATGTTCTCCCCGTGTCTCCTAGGGTTGATACCCTCACAAAAACATGAACAAACTCCCCACAGAATGACAACAACTAGAATCGTCAGAGAAACGCTGTGGTTGGCCAGATGGTCAAGGTCGCATTCCACCCTCAGGTGTCTTACTAGTTTATTTCCTTCATACTTGCTCATACAAACAATGCATACACTAGACCAGCGGTTCTCAACCTTTTCAGGCCGCAACCTCCAAAATAATCGTATTTTAACTGGGGACCCGCAAAATAATTATATTTTAACTGGGGACCCCCCCCACCCTGACGACGAGCACTAAGAGTTGAAGCATTAAGAAGCACTTAAGAGTTGAGGCATTACATTTTGTATAACACGGTTCTATTGTGAAAATAGCAGATCTACATGCTCACAACGCCTACATGCTCACAACGCCTCGCAACGCAAGTACACCCATACACCTACACACACACACAGTCCCGCACCCTCACCTTCTCACTGAACGCCTCCCCTCGTCCTCGCCTCTCTCTCCCACCCGTCCACCATGTGACTCACCGCCCTTCTCCGTCTATCTGCCCGCCTGTCTTTCCGTCTATCTGTCTGTGTGTCTGTCTCTCTCTCGCCCTCTCTGCTTTACTCTCTCCATCTATCTTACCCTCCTTCGCCCCCGCTCAGACCACCACTCCTCTCCGGTCGTTCTCTCCGTTTCAGATTAGCCATGGCGAGGAATCCGGTGCAGCCGGCAGCTGGAATGTCCTGTTTGTCTTGCTCTGTTTGTGCTGTGTGTGTGTGTGTGTGTGTGTGTGTGTGTGTGTGTGTGTGCGTGTGCGTGTGCGTGTGCGCGCGCGCGGTTGGTGAGGCTGGTGCTGCTGTTTGATGTGTTCCATTGTCTGAGAGCCAAGCTGCTTCCTGTGGCTGTGTTCCCCGATAGCATGAGAGAAGGAGAGGAAGACAGGGAAACTGCACTTTGAGAAGGATCCAGAGCGTTGCAGTTGAAAAAGGAATCGCTGCGAATCGGGCAGAAACCTCTTATCTCCATATTTCACTTTTTATGTGGTTTGACAAGCACTTGGAATCGTAGGTATTACATTTAATGTAGTCTCTCGATGACAGACTTGAAAAGAGGACAGAACGTTTCTTTGACGGTGGCTAGCCAGATTGCATTTAATGTGACTCTGTTCCACAGATAAATATTGTCGCGTTGCGAGCATGTAGATCGGCTATTTTCACAATGTTCGCCTCTTGCTTACTTAATATTTGACAGTTTGGCCAGTTTGGTATTGAAACGGTCTTGAAAGACCTTAAATTGTCACTTTATAAATGTGCAGATACCCTGTATACACTTATACTGTGTGTTGGTTTGTTTACCATTGAGTGAAAAAAAAATACATTAAGCTAATCATCTGGGGACCCCACTCATTCTCTTGCCACAAGTTTTAGATCCACTGTACTAGAGTGTCACACAAATGTATCAATGTATGCTGCCCTACCGGTCCAGGCGCATACATACACACATAGGCTCATTGTCGCTGGTTCGAGTCCCAATCCCGACTGCCTTTGCTGCGTGTCCCTCTCCATCTCTCTCCCCATTTCCTGTCAGTCTACTGTCCTAATCATTGTAATCAATAAAGGGTTTTGAGTCCTGAAAAGTAATAGTTTTGGACATATGAGGTTTCCACCCCAACAGCAACAGAATGGAGAGAGACGGAGGCTAAGGCCTGATTTATTCTTAGCTGCGCTCAAATAGCAACATCTACAAGCTCACAATGCACCGCGAAAAGGCATCAAGAAACAGGGGGATGAAGGAAAAGACGGATGGAAAGAGGGGGAGAGAGGTGAGAAGGAACGAGGGAGAGAGACTTCGATAGGGCTTTTCCTCCAAACACCAATACAATGAAGCAGTGCGTAATTTCCCCTCCATACGCACACGCACGCACGCGCGCGCACACACACAACACACACTCACACATACACACCAATGCTTTTTGTAAAATGCTAATATCATACTGTAGTTGGCTCCCCATATTTAGAAGTTGAACAAAACTTTATCACGTGTGTGTGTGTGTGCGTGTGCGTGCGTGCGTGCGTGCGTGCGTGTGTGTGTGTGTGTGTGTGTGTGTGTGTGTGTGTGTGTGTGTGTGTGTGTGTGTGTGTGTGTGTGTGTGTGTGTGTGTGTGTGTGTGTGTGTGTGTGTGTGTGTGTGTGTGTGTGTGTGTGTGTGTGTGGTCTGACCCGAAGGACAGTGCAGACAAGAAATATGAGTACGTTTACGAAATTATGGGGAAGTAAAAGAGGAAAAGAAACATGAAAAGGGAATCCAGGAAGGAAATGCCAGAGAAGATAAAATAAATGTACGACCAGCGAGAGGAAAAAGTCCAAATAAGAGTGTGCGTGTGTACACGTCTCATTCTCTTTGCCATTTCAGCGAAGAAAACAGACGTGCATAAATCATTCAACATTGGAGTTCCTGTATGGTGTGTGTGCCTAGTGCCTACATACTGTGTGTGTGTGAGTGAGCGTGCGCGCATGTGTGTGTGTGTGTGTGCGTTTCTGGCTGGTGGAGGGGTTTTGACGAGGCAGAGCAGAGCATTCCTGCTGGGTGATGATGTCATGAGAACTAGCTCTCCGCTCGCAGACAGACAGCCCTGTTTATGTTCCCTCCAGAGGAGAAACCACACTGTGTGTGTGTGTGTGTGTGTGTGTGTGTGTGTGTGTGTGTGTGTGCGTGTGCGTGTGCGTGCACATTTTAGCTTATGGGGGAAGGGGGTAGACCAGAGAGGCACTCGAGGGGGTCCACTTTCCTCTGCCCGCTTAGAGAGAGGAGAGAGGGAACCACTTAGTGATGCCTTCCATATACACACACACACACACACACACACACACACACACACACACACACACACACACACACACACACACACACACACACACACACACAGGGAAAGAGGAAGTTTCTCATGTTTTGCAGAGCACAGTAGCTGTGCAGCCAGACTGTGCTGCTGTGAGTGATTGCCATATGCTTGCTTCTAAACATTCTCCTGAGGGACCCAGCATTCCTCACAGAGAAAACAAACCCTGTATCAGCCGGTGACAACGCTATAATGCAAAACACACACGCACTCAATATTATAATCAGGGTGTGTGTGTGTGTGTGTGAGTGGGGGCACAGTAGGGCATTCACGAATAGTGATTTTTAGTATTCTAATGATTCGACCTCAAAGTAATCGAAATATATATAATTTCATCCAATAAAAACAAGCAATTCTCGTTCTAGTGGTGACAGTTGCATTAGCTGGCTCTGACATCAAGTTTGCAGGCTGGCCGCTGTTTTTCCCACTGGTAATTAGTTCCGGGAGACGAAACGTGGCGCATGACGTCAGTATAGACTATAGAGCATTAACCAATTCATCCACCAGGGTCATTGACAACTCATTCTTATGACTTCCTATCTAGCCAAGCTGTATAAACCATGAAGAAATAATATACAAAAATACAAATAAAAAAGCCAATATTTGACTTCGGTGAACAACGAAGAATAGTGACTTTGATATTCGAATATTCTGTGAATGCCCTAGGGCACAGATAGAAAAGCAGGGGTCCCAGAGGACCATTTGAAGCTGTACTTGTAGTTCAAACATTACTAACCCTAACTGCCCCCCTCTCACCTTCCAGGTCCTTGTGGTGTGAGTATGTGTGTGTGAATGTGGTCAAGGAGTGGTGTAAAAGAATGCCGTGCCCTAGTGAAATGTGACCTACTCCGTGAATCATGCTAGATCACTCTCCCATACTCAACACTTCCAACCAACCATGTCTTTTGAACCTGTGTGTACTAGTCTCTTGAACCTGCTTACAGATAACAGGCATGTAGCGTACAAATATCAATTGCGTGTTGTGCATACGCATTTCAGCTTTCTATCCGTCAAATCTCCAAAACATGGTGGATTCAAGAGTCAGTCAGTCTCCCTACAGTACAAAACAACTACAAGTGATAGAAATCCTTTACTTTATTTGTGTATTTGGAAGGGACACTTTATTGAACATTCATTACATGAACATGAAATTATGTAAACATGTACATTTAGGGCGCCCGCTGGCCTGGTGGTCAAGGCGCATACCATATACTAGGCTATGATGCCTGCTGGCGTTGCCGGTTCGACTCCTGATCCGGACGACCTTTGCCACATGTCATTCCCCATCTCTCTCCCCATTTCCTGTCAGTCTACTGTCCTATCAATAAAGGCATAAAAAGCCCAAAAACAAATCTTAAAAAAAAACCAAAAAAACATGTACATTTAGCAAGGAGCTCATTTCAATCTGAAGTCCCCAGACATAAACACAACTAGAACTGCACTTTGTTGAGGTGCCAACTTGCCATGTATGGCCTACTTGTGTGCCAGCAGAGCACGCCATGAGGTGCGCTAACCACTGGCATCACCAGGATTGCTGGTCCCTCATTGGCTGTTAATGATGACGTTGGCAGAACTGTTGGTCCCTGATTTGGCTACAGGCTTAAACAAAGAAGGACACCGACATACATACGCAGCCAAACGCAGTAATAATCATAATACAAACAATACAAACATAATAGGGATGCACCGAATATTCGGCCACCGAAAATATTCGGCCGAATAGTGCCAAAAATACTCATTTTCGGTTCGGTTTGATTTTACAGCCGAATAATTATTACCGAATACCGAATATTACCGAATACTGAATACTACCGAATAATGTATAGGATATTCAATATATATATATATATTTTTTTTTTAATAACAATAATTACATTGATATTTCTTTATTATGCAATAATTCAACTATATGGCATGTTAATATTTTGAGACATAATTTGTCTTTTATTACAAATTTACTACACAATACACAATAGTAAATAAATAATTCTACACAAAAATAAATATATGTTTTAAATAACTCAATATGGACCATTTTACTTTTTGCCATAATCATGTAGCTCTAAAACAGAGGCCCAGCCATGACAGCACTGGTTAAAAAAAAAAAAGTATATAATTAAGAATTTGGCTATTCTGTATTTGGTTTTCGGCCAAGTGTTTCTTATATTCGGTATTCAGTTTCGGCCAATAATTTTCCTTTCGGTGCATCCCTAAAACATAACAAATACATAAATGAACATACAACTTATAAGTGGCAGAATGGCAGACACAGATGAGATGAAGCCTGTATATATGTTACAGTCATTTTGGGTAACTCAGTGAGACTGTGGTAAGAGCGCTCGTTTTGTAGTTCACCACACACTAATCACCACCAGATGGCGACGCAGCCATTCAATAGTGAAGGCGCTGACGTCACTCGTTTGCGACTCTCTTTCTTTATTTACTAGCCTAGCCTAGCCTAGCCTAGCCTAGCCATTAGCTCCATTGTAGTCACTTGGACAGGGCGTTTATCGTGGGCTTGCCCAGGCCTTACGGCCTGGGCATAAATATAACGATTGCATTCACCACGGCTTCGTAACTCGCGCGGCGCTCCGCCGGCCGCGCGGCCCTGGCCCGCTCTTCGCGGCCACTCGCGCCTGCGGCGCTCGGGGGCGAAGAGCAGGACCAAGGTCCGCTGGCCTTCGCACCGCTTGCAATGTCGTGGACAATCGAGCGGCTCCGCCTGGAGGACGTTGTTGTGGCGACCGCTTGTTCCGCCCCGTGCGGCACGGCAAGCGCTCCGTTTCTCTATCTCACCGTTTCTCTATCTAACGGTGACATATATATGCACAAAAAGGACACCGGTAGATAAACAGAAACAGACTTTTTGTGCCCATATATGGGCACAATGGGCACAATGGATGAAATGTTTCCTGTTACAGTGCTACCAGGAGGCCGATTTGTGAAATACACATTTTTGGACAGTACTCCTACAGATTTGTCCAAAAGTCCGTACACAGTATCTCTATCTATAGTCATTAAACAAGACAGGTTTTTCTAATTTTTCATTTTCCATTCTGATTGGCTTCCAAAGATAACGAATATCCAATCCGCGCAGCAGTTGAAACGATTCAAACGAAGTTCACACACACACGCACGAGCGCACTGATTTCACCAAGCTGTTTAATGTTGATTACAAGTTTCTGGTCGCAGTTCTGTGTGGAAGCAGTCACTGGCACAGACAGAGACACACACACACTCCCCGACGGTGCGTCGCGTCCACCGTGCGTCTCGATCACCGTGCGTCGCGATCACCGTGCGTCGCGATCACTCGCGCGCGGACACGCGCGTGCACGCTCGCAAAAAAGTCCCCCGTAAATCGCTCAGAATGGAGCACAGTTTCAGACTAAAGCGTGAGCTGAGTCTGAAATCAGGCTAGGTATATCAGGCTGATAGCCGCAAATCGGTACACATTATCTCTATAGTCTGATCTAGACGGTTCAATCTTATTTTTCATATACCATCCTGATTGGCGAATTCAAAACATTTCTGGCCCACAATAATCTACCTGACCTGGCGGAGTCGAGACCTGTGCTCCGAGGAGCACTTTTTCTAGTTATTGCTTTATTGTCTGATAGTGACAGCGAGAGAGAAATGGAAAAGGCGGGTGAGATAGGGAGGGATGTCGGGTAGCTTTAGCTTACTTTACTTTCCTATACACTTATTTGCAATATATTGTGCATATATAAAGATATGTGGGCATGTATGAGGTACCATCCACATTGGTCTAGTCTAGTGGCTGGAACGAGAGACTGAACATTTGTTTTTGCATTTGGAGCTGCCATGACTTGCAGGGTAGAAACACCAAAATTGGCCATGAGTGCAGCTTAGAGGCCCAGAGGTTAGGACTACCATGGTTTGCAGTCTAGGTGTTAGCTTCACATAAAAAGAACAAGGTAAAAATGGCACAACACTAATATACTCCTTATTCATCTACAAAACCATGTTTTTGGCCTCGTTGGCGTTCACCAAATGCAGCTTAGGCCCAGAAATGGCAGATTGCAGCCATGTTTGTGGTAAGCAAACTGTTTAATCGGTTCTCTGGAAGGTCCTCTTCAGGCTTTCTTAGCATTTCCTCATAGCCTCCACTCCAGTCATCTGTCATAACTTTATTCAGTGCCATAGTTCAGGAAATCATTTGCCACTTAAAGGAGCCAGGGCCAGGGCCACAAACTAACCTTTTTAACACGGCTGTCTGTATCTGTGTTACTGGTTTCGTTCAGTATTCAATTAAAGGAGCTATAGTCAACTTTTTCATTGTAGGGCCGACACTTTGTTTACATCCTAGTCTATAGACTCTGGACACTCTGGAGCCTTGACATCACCCATTTTCAACCAATCTTCGTTTTGGTCCTCTCTAATCGCACAGCAATGTGTGTGATAACTGTATGATGACAACGGTACCGTTTTGATAGGTACTGTTTGCGTCTCATGCAAATAATCTTTGCTTCTCCTTTTGCATTGTTACAGAACTTGTTTTCACAGTGGGTCCCGTTCAGCGTGTGAACAAATGCATGAGAGGAAGAGAAGCCAGGTCTTTCCCAGGTTTATTTTTACAATACCAACATTCCCTGTGGAATGAGGGAGTCCTGGCTAGCAAATCCTATACCCCCTGATACAGATCTTTGTCTTTTTATCTCCTGCTTGGTCCTTGGCTACATAATGTTACACTGCTATGGACAGTTTCAAACTCCTAACAGTTACAACACTTAATTTTCCAACTCATGAACTTCTGGTCCGTTTCCTGGATAATATAAAAAAAATAAAGAAAAGGCTTTATTGGGCTGAATGCCAGCTTCCAAAAATCGGAGCATGCTCACACGTCAAAATTAAATATACAGGTAAATTGCCAGCATTTCAAGCACATGTGAATGGAGTTATAGTTATCCTATGCTAAACACAATGTATTATTGTCTGGTCTCCCCCCTAAGGTCCCTTATGAGTAACTTTAGGGTGAGAATTCTTGCGTCTCTTGCAATACTGTGGTTATATACTATAATATATAATATTATTATAGTATAATCGTGTGTGTGTGTGTGTGTGTGTGTGTGCGTGTGCGTGTGCGTGCGCGTGCGTGCGTGCGTGCGTGTGTGTCCGTCCACACATGCCTGTTTATATTCTGTTTTTTGGGAATGGGAAGCCAGTCCAGCATTATATCCCAGTCTACTTGCAGCTCTTCCCAAAGCCTGCAGTCTGCCTGATGTGATGCTATCAGGAGGTTAGGAGTCTGTTTGCTTTGGAAGGCTTGGCTTGGAGACACACATACACGCACGCACGCATGCGCGCTCGCGCACACGCGCGCGCACACACACACACACACACACACACACACACACACACACACACACACACACGTTCTCTCTGTCATTCCCTATCCTTTTCTTTGACTCTACACACACACATTAAAGTGAAAGCTGTGGTGGGGTGGGACAAGTTGAAAGCTCCCCACCACCAAAGCTTGCAATGAGGTACACGGCTGGAGGGCAGGCTGTTGGCTTGGGAAAGGCCCTGAGAAAGTAGAGCAAGAAGGGAGGTGCGTGCGTGCATTGGTGCGTGAGAAGGCAGAGGATGGGCAAACAATGGATGGAGGATGGACTAAAAATAAGTTACATTCATATTTTGATAGAAACAGAAATAGTAAATTGAGAGAAATCAAAGTGCGAAAAAGGAAGAAGTGAGAGAGGTGGTGGAAGGGAGGGGCAGGCAGGACTACTAAGACCAGACCTCAGACTTTCTTGGACTTATTCGGGCTACTGAAAAATGAGCAGGATATAAATGGAATGGAAAATTATACCCAGTGTATGTGGAAAAAAATAAAAGATTAGGACGATGATGCTCTACTTGCGTCTTTGCTTGTCCTCCTCCTCCTCCTCCTATCACACGCCAAAGCAGAAGCAGTTTTTTTCTCACAGGAACTGCATGCCAGCATTTTAGCTTTGGGGAGGAGAGGGTCAGTGTACCATACTTAGTGCTTCCGTGGGTTCCTGCCGACACAACTGATGAGACGGTTATGTAATCATTATTAAAGCTTCTGCGCTTTATTGACTACACACGTACTGTACATGAACAACCACACTGGATTATATCGGTGTACCAAGTCTACAGTATATAGCCAAGCTTTGCTCGGTCTGCGACTTGCCATGCGTTTAAGCTATTTAGACCGGGTACGCATTATTGCGTATTATTATTTCCTGTTTTAACTATTGAAAAATAGCAGATATACAAGCTCACAGCGCGGCACCGAGTGCCGCACTGTGAGCTTGTAGATCTGCTATTTTTGAAAAATTGTGAAAATTAGAATTTAGACCCGATTTTGACCTGATTCTATAAGTGTCTTTTGAATCATTTTAAGGTTTTTTGAAAAATCTATGTTTCTATGTCAGTAATCTGGCCATCGTCAAAGAAAAGGTCCTTTTCACTTAACTGGAGCTCAGTTAGTCTGTTCTTGAGAGACTACTCTGTCAGTGGTTCTCAAACTTTTTCATGTGAAGGACCCCCAAAATGATATGTATTTGGCCACAGACCCCCCATCTCAAAATATTTAGTTCCAGGGTCCACCCGGAAGCAAAATCTGAGTTACAAATGTTCGCTTTAAAAATACATATATTCAAAGATTTTCACACATTTTCACGGCTTTTTCAAAAGTAGCAGATCTACAAGCTTGTATATCTGCTATTTTTCAATAGTTAAAGCATTCAATAATTATTCTAGGCCTAAATCAAAGTCCTTTATAACTTTGCACCATTGAGCCGGCTTTCTGTCTTTCTCCTCCTGTGTCCAGCTTTTCTGTTATAAAGGGGTGGAAACACCTGCCGATCGATTAGCCCTGGCACTGCTCCCGTGAGTCACTCCCTCCAGCTCCAAACACAGCAGAGCCCAAATCACACACCCCTACCTAGAGATGGGATGATATGAAAAAGTCATGTCACGATAATTTGTGACCAAAGAAATCGTGATTTACGATATTATCGCGAAAATCAAAATACCCCCTACATCCATTATCCTGGGGCGGAACCTTTGCCAAAAGAATAGCAGATCTACAAGAGCTTGCAGATCGGCTTTATGGCGAAGAGATTTGGTCGAGAGTGAAAAAAGACTTTTCAAGTTACGTTCAGTTTTTACACATCAGTTTTACCAATTATGTATGTAGAGGGTTTAAATGGTACCAGATATGCAGCTCGTTAAATAAAAAGGTGAATTGATCCCAGTGAGTGCATGACGACAGAGTGCATCACGATAAACGATACTTACGATAACGATTAGCGTCCCAATCCCTACGCCTACCACATTCATCCTGACACCCAACCAATAAAACCACAGCAACCACAGCTGTCCGTCCGGGCTATGGGGCCGCGACGACTACAGATCCCATAGCTCATGGTAAAAATGGTAATACATGGCTTACATTTGAGAAAAATCTAAAATCAGCTGTGTCAGTCCCTGCACCATTACCCATGTACGATTTTAGATACAGTAGATTGGTCTGAGGAGACAAATACATGCAAACAATATCTTTACAGTTCCAATGTTTGCAGCTTGGTCTGGAAAGTCCATTATTCAAAAACTGAACACTGGAAGAGCGTACATTTCTTTGGAAGTCTTAAGACCCAAGCTTGTGTTGGTGAATACTTAACACGCCAAGACCATTTACTTATAAGGTCAGTATTTTGTATTTGTAGCTTTCTATTGTTTTCTGATATAAGTACTTGAAAGTTGCATCATTACTATATTCATTTTGCTCTTCATTTTGTCAGTTCTTGGTACCATTTGCTATGAGAATGTATAATGGCGCACGTCGCACACAGACAGCGACTGTAATTTACTTTGTGGGGCGTTGTATGACTGACCAGGCGTTGACACTAAGGGTTGCCCACCTGCCCCTGGCAGGTAAATAAAATAAAACTTTCAGCCAGGTGGAGTTTTCTTTCAGGGTTAGGGTTGGCAAGTGGGCATGACCTTTGGGCAAGTTACCAAGTAGAACATGACCTGTCTGCCCGAAGGGCAAGTGCCTCTGAGAACTGAATGTCAGCCATTGCTGACTACCATAACATCTGTTGTCATTTGTAACGTTGCTTTTTTGTGCTGATGTCATAGCTAGGCTTAAACTGGCCACTCTCTTCTTGTTCTACATCAGGAAGGATGATTGTATAGGTGGAATCGGTCTGCATACGTTATTATTAATATTGTCCTTGTTGTTCTGCCCCAGTAGGCTGTGACAGTTATTATACATATAGTACATCGCCCAATCGCAATTATTTGAGATAATTGCAATTTATTTTATGCATAATCATCGCAATCGTCAATCATTTCCATGTCGAGAGTTCTTCATGTATTTTCAAGATTTAAAAGAAAATTGTGGAAATAGCAGTATTAAGTTACAAAGTATAAGCGTTATTGTAAGTTATTGTGCAGCTTTAGTTTACGAAGCCTATAAGCTTCATAATGTTCCAATGTTCAACGATTTAACAACAATTAAATCCTTAATCGCAGTTATTTGAGCAATTTCATGATCGTGACCACCCTCTACCAGGCGGGATGTCTGTATAGGGTTTATATACGTCTGTGTACTTTTATTAAATATCTGTTTGATCAGGGTTTTCTTTTTCCTTCTTCTGTACCGACTGTACATCTTTGCCCTGTATCTGTAAATTTTTCTGCTGTGTGTTCCTTGGTGCCAAAATTTCCCCCACGGGATCAATAAAGGTATCTATTAGGGGTCTAACAATGTAGTAATTGAATCGAAAAATCGATTTTAATTTGCAATGATCTACTACATCGTTTGCAAAAGCAAAATATCATACTTTGTATCGTATCGTTTTAAAATGTGGTAATCGGTATCGAATTGTTTTGCAATGCAAATCATTAATTGTATGGAAACTAAGTATTTGTGCCTGCCTTGTATTTGGCAATTTTAAGAGAGAAGAGGGTCTAATTACCTTTCCATTTCATATAGCTACTCTTGGTCTATCAATAAATGTGTGTAATCTCTGTGTTCATGTCAAGGTGGGTTTGTCCATATGTGTTGAAATATAATGTCCATGTATTTGCTAGAGAATCACATTGTTTATTCCATAATAATAGATTTTTTACACGTTTTACACAGATTTAATTTCTTTGCTAAATAGTTACTGTATCGATTTTGAATCATTGAATCGAATCGTATTGTATCGCCATGAATGAACCAATATCGTCCATGTATCGTATCGTTAACCATGTATCGTGATGCGTGATAGCTGTTAAAATGTATCGTTACACCCCTAGTAACTATCATCTATCTCTTATACGTCATGCTCGATGGTTATGACATACACTAAGAGCATGAAGGCCACCGTGGGAATACGATCAATTAACGCGGATCTTTGATTGCTGACCAGACTGCTTTTCTGGAATGTTTTCGGTGTGGGTTTACTAGCTGCTGTGTGTGCACGTGTGTATGGGCTTATGGAGGTGAGTGTTACTGGGTGTGATGATGAAGTGCTATTATTTTACTGTTGGGATGTGTATTTGTCGTCATGGGTGTAGCCGCTTGACCGGACCACTGCTGCTGCGTCCGTTTGTTTGGTTTTTTTGTCGGTGTTTTCTTTTCTTTTCTTTTTGCACCCTTCTTTTCAACGCTTAGTTTACGCGCCGTTTATGTGTGAACATAGGGGTGGGCGATATGGAAAAATACGATATCACGATATTTTCCCAAGCTGTATCACGATACACAATTTTATCATAATTCTTTTCCACGTTGGTTTTTATGTTATTTTTCAAGTTACTTAACAAAAACTAGACTCTCTAGGTTCCTTTTGGGAGGTCTAAATTGAACAATTTACAAGTATGTAACTCTATACAAATATGTAAGTACAAATGAAAGGGTCCAAATGAAACCACATGGACCCTTACGGCCGGGTCCATTTGGTTTCATTTGTTTACTGTCAGAGTTAAGTGGAGACCTTGACATTTTAAAGTTTGAGAACCACTGATTTAGACTAAAATGCAGGTTTAAATTGAATTCTGCAATGAATCTCTGTATTAACGATTAAACAGGATTTTTTTGTACAAGGCTCCCTCAATTGTATCACGATATATCGATTAAACAGGATTCTTTTGTACAAGGCTCCCTCAATTGTATCACGATATATACGATGTCTCTGAAAAGGCATATCGTGGAGACATTGTATCGTCTCAGCGATAATTATCACCATATCGCCCACCCCTACGCCGTATATGTGTGAACATCATGTTTGAGCTTATCCCACCTGGTCAAACCAAAACTGTACCATCCATGTATTAGCTTTGCAGTGTCTCGCCTGTTATTAGAAGTGACTGTAGCACATGAGTACCTGTCTATCTGGATGAGCCTTTCAACCTCCTACACATAGACGCACGTGTGCACGCACGCACGCAAGCAAGCAGACACACACACACACACACACACACACACACACACACACACACACACACACACACACACACACACACACACACACACACACGGAGGCCTCCTTGGATGCAGGGAACCCTTTCTTTCTTTCTTTCCCTCCATTTTCCTGCTGTCTATTTTGGTCAACTGGTGGCCCGTTCCCACAGTGCTGCAGTTCCCATGGTTATCGGCTCAGAGATAGGGAAGGGGGTTGGGGTGGGTGGGTGGGTGGGGGGGGGGGTGGCGGCGGTGGGGGGCTTGACAGAGAGCGGGAGAGACAGCGTTACTCTGTTCTGAGAGATAGGGACTCTGTGGCTTGGTGTTGGGGGGTAAAGGGGTTTGGGGTTGTGTGTGTGTGTGTGTGTGCCAGCGCGCGCACACGCACGCACATCCCGAATAGCTCCCATGAATATCAGTAGAGGCCTATGAGACTCCTGCAGGGGGTTTGGAGGAGGTGGAGGTGGGAGCGGGGGGTCCCTGAGATAGAAAGCTGAGGTGGTGGTGCAGCAGCGAGCACACAGAGTTGGAGGAGGTGGTGGGGGGGGTGGAGGAGGGAGAGGCTAGTGCCGGGAGCTGGTTTGGGGGGGGGGGGGGGGGGGGGGGGCGAGGAGGGCAGCAAAAAAAAAGAAGGGAATGGGGGAGGGGGTGCTCAGAAAGAGGCACGGATTCAGTTCCCACACTTCTAATTACTGTGTCACTGGAGACTGAAAGGGGACTGCCCCTGGCCCTTTGGGAATTTGCCGGGGCTGGTCGCTAGAGAAAGAGAGAGGGAGCAAGGGGACGGAGGAAAGGAGAGCAGGAGAGGAATTAAAGGGGGTCTATGACACAGGAACTCTCATGATCGTTTCTTTCAATTGGTTTTCACCTCACTGAACCCCCCCTCTCACACACACACACACACACACACACACACACACACACACACACACACACACACACAACCCAGTACGACAGGGGTCTTCAAGGTTTTCAGGCCAAGGACCCCTTAGTTGAGAGAGAGAGATGAAGCAGGGACCCCCCACAACCTTTTCATAGATTCCATATAGTTTCATCGTTTGACATACAATCATCATCGTGTATTTTGGATTCATGACAATTTGTGTTTTCAGATATTTAACCACTTGAACCGTCGATACTTAATAAAGTTGACCTTTCACTCTGTTCTTGGTCTGCTCTTTTTCCCCTCTACAAAATCTATTTTCTTTCGTTTCTATCACACAAAGATTTGGAGGACCCCCTGTAGTAACTCTGAGGACTCCCTAGGGGTCCCGGACCCCCTGTTGAAGACCCCTGCAGTACGACCACTGCAACCCTACCGCGTACCTCCTCCAACCCATCTCCTCTACCATCCTCCACCTCTTCTTCTCTTTCCCCTGAGCCTTTGTTCAACATGTTGTACCGCTTCCTCTTTAACCCCCCCCCCCTTCAGAACTCTCCTTCTTTCTTGCCTTCTCCCTCTCTCTCTCTCTCTTTCTCTGTTTTCTTTCACTCTCCTTTTCTTTCCGTCGGTATGTTCCACCTCTGTGTTTCCCCGACGAAACAGGCACTCCCTGAAAGTCTTTGAAGTGCATCAAGCTTCACAGTCTCTCACACAAACGCACGCACGCACGCACACACACACAGACCACACACAAACGACATGCGCGCGCACACACACACACACACACACACACACACACACACAGAAGACACAACACACACACACACACACACACACACACACAGAAGACACACACACACACACACACACACACACACACACACACACACACACACACACACACACACACACACAGACACAGACACAGACTTCTTATCCAGTGTCATTATTGCCACTTAACCCTGGGCCCTTGGCCTCTCCTCTATTTGCCTTCATCTCAACCTCCCATTGCTCATCCTTAGGGTTGTGTGTGTGTGTGTGTGTGTGTGTGTGTGTGTGTGTGTGTGTGTGTGTGTGTGTGTGTGTGTGTGTGTGTGTGTGTGTGTGTGTGTGTGTGTGTGTGTGTGTGTGTGTGTGTGTGTGTGTGTGTGTGTGTGTGTGTCGGCCAGAATATCTGGAATGATTACAGGCATATCGTCGGTGTCGGTGGGCCTTGTATGATGAAGCAGGGCTTTACTTTGTGAAAAAACTTACAAACTTGAAACTTGGCGATACGAGGATTCTACCCGACAGTGACGTTACGGTATAGAAAACGACCGTATCAATTTTCATGGAATGAATTACAAGCAGGTGTGTGTTTTACAATGTAGCTGAACAACAGGCATTATTTATTGTATTAAAAACTATTTGAATATAATCAGGAGTAATATCAAAATTAAATACGGCCTAAGCAGCAGAATAATGAGCCTACGTTAAAATCTTGGCATGGGTTGTGTGACGGCATGCATCCTCAACCAAGGCTGTACTGATTTTGCAACATTAGTTTATTAAAATACTTTTTTTTTTTCAGAACAACAAACCTCTTTTTTAACATGTCTTTATTCCTTACACTTTTCTAAATCACATATTAGCTTCTCTTCTGATGAGCATCACTAATGCCTAAATTGTTTAAATGGTCTGAAAATACCTCTTTTCCTTTTACAAGCTGACACCTGAAACAGTGAACATAGGGTTATGTCACTGCAAGCTCTGCAATGGATCGAGTCACAGACGGTTCGAAATGTGCCTGATGTTCGGTGATAAATAATCATGACAAATTGGTTCATTTGACCACCCAGGATGTATGGAGACTGTAGGGAATTATATTTACCAGTCTTTGTTATAAAAAAGACAATTGCCATTGGTGTGTGTGAGTGTGTGGGTGGGTGTGTTTGTGATAACCACACATAAGCACATACATGGGCTGATGAGTGTGTGGTGCTTCTGATAACAAACTGCCAGTGTGGCCGTTTTGTGCCTTCGATCCTTTGTTCCAGAGACCACTGTCATTTGTGGTCTCAATAAAACCACTACCACAGTGGTTCCCAAACCTTTTCAGGAAAAGAAGTGCCAGGGACCCCCAGAAGAGACGTTTTTAGGGCTCTATAGCTGTGATTCTCAACCAATTGTCAAGGACCCCCAGTTTGTCATTCATTAGGTCAGGGGTCTTCAATGTTTTCAGGCCAAGGACCCCCTAGTTGAGAGAGCGATGAAGCAGGGACCCCCACAACCTTCTCATAGATTCCATATAGTTTCATCATTTGACAGCACGATTCATTTCAGATATTTAACCACTTGAACCGTCAATACTTAATTATCTTGACCTTTCACTCTGTACTTAGTCTGCTCTTTTTCCCCTCTACACTAAACCTTGCTGCGAGGCGTTGTGAGCTTGTAGATCGGCTATTTTTGGCTAAAGTTCTCGGAATATATTATGGACGCTAGGGTTCAAGTGGTTGATATAAAAAAAGAGAAAATAAGTTTCTATCACACAAAGATTTGGAGGACCCCCTGTAATAACTCTGAGGACCCCCTAGGGTTCCCGGACCCCCTGTTGAAGACCCCTGCATTAGGTGATGGACCCCTATTTAATGGCATTTATGTCCCATGAGACGTCAATTTATATTGTAAAATCAATGTTAAACTCAGAGTGTACAGGTTGGAACCAAATGGACCCTAACAGGACCCATTTGTACACTCTCGATTTGCAAGTGTGACTCGCGTCACAGCAACCACACTTGCACTTTCCCAGAATTGCATCTTTCTAGTCTGAAAAATGTCGCTTCTGTTGCCTTCCCTCTCGGCTCCCCCTCAGAACAGGACAAACCTACGTATTGCAGCAGTATAGCAGCAGCCATCACCATTTAACCACTGTCAATATTTACAGTCCTGGATGAATCACTCTGCATTACAATAACATTCCCCGCGTGCCTTGCTGCCTTGGAGAAGAAAAAACCCAAGGAAAGAGAATGAGGGCGAAATATGCACCAGCAACAATGAACTTTGAGCGAAATCATCTACAGTAGCAGCGTCACTCCCATGACAGAGTGTGTGTGCGTGCGTGCGTGTAATCAGGTATGGTCGATGCAATGTTGATTTGAATTGTGTGACTAGTGATAGTTGGAAGGACTGATATACTGTAGCATGTCCTTGTTTTATATAAGGTGCATTTATGTTCGGTAGTTTCATTATCTGTCTTTGTAGCGACAGTAAGGTCATAATCCTTTCCGGCAGTGGCTCAGGGGTAGAGAAACCGCCATTAGAACATGGATCGGGTTCCCGAAGGGTACCCAGTTCGATCCCGGGCTCCCCCAGTGTTTGTGTCGAAGAGTCCTTGAGCAAGACTCTGAACCCCTAGTTGCTCCCGGTGAGCAGGTTGGTGCTTTGCATGGTTTCCTCTGCCATCGGTGTATGAATGTGTGTGTGAACGGGTGAATGTAATGCACAATCTCTGTAAAGCGCCTTGGATATAAAGGCGCTATATAAATGCACCATTTACCATTTTCCAAATGGGGCTCCCAGAGTGCACAGAGTGCAATCCCGCTGTGCCTCTGTCATGCTTTGATATGCAGTTTAAAAAATAACCTGACTGAGAATGAGCAAGTGGATATTAAGTTAATGTCAAGACATCACAGATATGTCTCATGTCTCATGGACATGAGACACTGGGCTGCAGGGGCACGTACCTTTTAGGCGAAGCCCGAACTGGCGAAGTGGGGAAATGTCCGATACCGTAGCGATCTGGCGAACGTCTTCTGGACAGGGCGTTTATCGTGCGCTTGCCCAGGCCTTACGGCCTGGGCATAAATATAACGATTGCATTCACCACGGCTTCGTAACTCGCGCGGCGCTCCGCCGGCCGCGCGGCCCTGGCCCGCTCTTCGCGGCCACTCGCGCCTGCGGCGCTCGGGGGCGAAGAGCAGGACCAAGGTCCGCTGGCCTTCGCGCCGCTTGCAGTGTCGTGGACAATCGATTCGCCAGATCGCTACGGTAGGAGACAAATCCCCACTTCGCCAGTTCGGGCTTCGCCAGAACAGGACTTTCCCGAAATGCAGTGATTGACTGCAGAAAGCTTTTGTTTCCTCTGTGTCTCCTGACATTAAATCACATTAACGGGTACACATTATTGTGTATCATTATTTTATGCTTTAACTATTGAAAAATAGCAGATATACAAGCTGTGCCGCGCTGCGAGCTTGTAGATCTGCTATTTTAGAAAAATCGTGAACATTTGAATTTTCACCCGATTCTATAAGTGTCGTTGAATCCTTCTAAGGTTTTTTTGAAAAACGTATGTTTCCATGTCAGCAATCTGGCCAGCCATCGTCAAAGAAAAGGTCCTTTTTACTTAACTGGAGCTCAGTTAGTCTGTTCTTGAGAGACTACTATGTCAGTGGTTCTCAAACCTTTTAATGTGAAGGACCCCCAAAATGATATGTATTTGGCCACGGACCCCCATCTCAAAATATTTAGTTCCAGGGACCACCCAGAAGCAAAATTTGAGTTACAAATGTTCGTTTTAAAAATACATATATTCAAATATTTGCACACATTTTCACAACTTTTTCAAAAATAGCAGATCTACAAGCTCACAGCTTGTATATCTGCTATTTTTCACTGGTTAAAGCATTCAATAATTCTAGGCCTAAATGGGTTAATGCTCCCATAGATAGTCAATTTTCATCCGTTGTTTAATTAACATGAAAGCGATGAAGGCGCAGTTGCTTCTTAAAGGTGATGGGAACCGTCACTGATTGGTTTAATTAATGCAACTGACAAAACACACCCATAATTCAGAGGCTTAGTACAACTCCTTAGCGCAATGCGCCAGGCTTTGCGACCAGATATTGGTGTGGACAAACCCCTGTGTTTAAGACACCCGTGTTGTGCGTCATAGATCGTCTAAATAGGGCCCTCAGTCACTAATCGACCTCAAGAGTGTTTGCATTAATGGAACTACTATTTATCAGAGCTACTGAATTTTGTAATGCTGTTGCATAGGAATATGTATTGTACTCGTTTCTATATTAATGAAAAGCTAATTCAATTGTCAACTTCTCATACAGGTTGTATCAAATATTGATGAGTAACCGTGGAGTTTTCAGTTGTATAACCCCAGCAGCACATATGCTGCTAGGGTTAGGAGCTTAGAATTCCCTGTGGGACCACCGATGCCAAACATGTATGCTCATGATGCTATGTGGCTTTGTATAAAAGCGTCCATCAAATGGCTTTCGTTGTGATATACCATATGTTATCTCATTACCCTTGGGACTACAAACATAGCCCATGTACTGGACAAGTGGGCCTGCCTGGGAAAACATGTAATGTGACTGCATCAGAATTGGGATAATTTCAGAATTGAGTTAGTCACAAGGTCCGGCTTAGTTCAAGGAATTAATGAAGTAAATGCGTAATTGAGTTTATAATAATTGTTAAGTTGTGACGGATATAATTGTATATCCGTCACAACTGGCTTGAAAATTGGCCTCATACAGTCCTAGATTCTAACAGACACTGCTCAACTATGTACTTTGTATTCTGTGGGAAAAGGAAGTGATGTGACTTCCATTTTGCATGTGTCATGCAGGTGTAATGACGGGGTATGTGGTGAGTCAGTGAAGGGTGGGTGTGTGACTGTGTGTGCGCGTGTGTGTGTGTGTGTGTGTGTGTGTGTGTGTGTGTGTGTGTGTGTGTGTGTGTGTGTGTGTGCGTGTGCGTGTGTATGTGTGAGTGTGCATTCGAGCGTGCATGCACACATACACGTATACATGTGTGGCTGCGTGTGCGCATGCAGGTGTGCATGCGTGAATGAACACTTGTGTTCAAGACATGTGTGGGTTGAGGTGTGTCAGAGGTTATGTGTGATGTCAAGCCAAGACAGGCTCTGCTGTGGTCCAGGTCAGGGACGTGCTGGGCCCCTGATTCAGCCCGGTAAAAAGAGTTGGAGAGGCCCTCATTGCGTGCTATAGAGAGAGATCTCTCTCTATAGCGCTGCTGCTACTCAAAGATTTGCCATTTCAGACAAGCCAGTGGGCCAATTACATGAGTTATATTTCGTCGTGGTCGGGTGGAAACCTTGTATGTCCAAAACCGTTTGTTTTGTGTTTATCATTTTAAAAATGATTTAAAATAGTGAAAACAGCCGATCTACAAGCACACAACGCCTCGCACCGCGAGGCGTTGTGTGCTTGTAGATCTGCTGTTTTCACTACTTTTGTGCGACGGCCTTGTATGATGAAGCAGGGCTTTGCTTTGCGAAAAATTTGAAACTTGGAGATACAAGGTTTCTGCCCGACGATTTACTTTGTTGGCCGCCCAGCCCCCAAAATGGAACAAAGGCCGACATTTCATTGAATTTTTTTTTCCTAATGGCCGGCCTGGACCGGCCAGGAATGAACCGGCCATTCGGGAGTTGTTCAGCTTTTCCCAATGACCAGCACGTCCCTGGGTCTACGTATACTTATTGTGTGGGTGTCGTGCAACGAATATCACAACGTGTTGCAGTGTGTACATTTTGTTTGCTCATCCAGAGCAGAGACCCATTACAGATATCTCGGTGCGTGTGTGTGTAGGACTGTCACAATTATTACATAATCGTCTAATCGCGATTATTTGACATAATCGCGAATATTTTTCGTAATCGTCATAATCGTTTCCATGTTGAAAATGTTCATATATATTTTTTTAATGTAAAAAATAGTGGAAATAGCAGATCTACAAGCTCACAGCGCGCCGCATCGCGATGCGTTGTGAGCTTGTAGATCGGCTATTTCCACTATCAATGTTATTTTTTAAATATAAAGTTGTCAAATATGTCAGTAATTTCTTTGTATATTTAGGTTATGTGTCATATCTACCATGTGCAACTTCAAAGCCTAAAAGCCAAACATAAATGTCATTGTCAACGACAAAGACACAATTAAATCGTTAATCGCAGTTATTTGAGTGACAAATAATCGTCATGTAAAATGTCATAATCGTGACAGCCCTATGTGTGTGTGTGTGTTAGGACATTCACCGAATATTCAAATATCAAAGTCACTATTCGACGTTGTTCACCGAAGTCGAATATTCGCTTATTTTTATTTTTTTTATTGTTTTCTCTTTAAAAAATATATAGTTTATAAAGCTTGGCTAGATAGGAAGTCATAAGAATGAGTTGTCAATGTGGATGAATTTGTAAATGCTCTATACCAGGGGTTCTCGAAACTTTTTAGGCCGTGACCCCCAAAATAAACATATTTGAACTGGGGACCCCCACCCTGACAAGCACTTGGAATTGTAGGTATTACATGTTCCGAAGATAAATATTGTGATAATAGCAGATCTACATGCTCGCGTTGTAGAAAAGAACGAAAGAACGCGTCTGTGTGCAAAGCCCTTTACAGCAGTTATAATATTTTTAGCAGAAGTGGGAAATGTACAAGAAGCCAAAGGCTTACGTGCTGTACATCAAATTCAATTCTATTGATTTCACTTGGCTATGTACATACTGTACATGTTATGAACAACTTAAAACCTTTAGATCTTTGTAAATAATTCAGACAGTGGGCAATGAAGAAAGCCTCAGCCACTGCCCCCCCCCCCCCCCCCCCCAGTTCCCACGTTAATGCTTACCTGACTCCTTTGCACTTTGAATCAAATCACCATTGCCCGATTGGCCAGCCACGCTGACCATGTGACTCCAAACAAGCATGGAAGTCCCACCCCTTTACATCAAACTAGGTTTTTCCCATGGGAGCAGCCTACAGAGCCTGTGTGTGTGTGTGTGTGTGTGTGCGTGTGTGTGTGTGATGTGCGCACGCACGTGCACGCACTCAAGCATTCGGGAAATGTCTCCAGCCCTCCCCTTTCCCTCTTCCCTCCCTCCTTTCCACTATGCCCCTTTCTCTTCTTTCTGTTTTTCCACCACCTCCCATCCTTTGAAACACAGTATCACACTTTTAGATAGCCTTTGTTGTCACGACAAGGAGCATTCTTTATCTAGCACGGCCTCACAGAGTGTGAGAATGCGGGAGGTGTACTAAAGAAGAGAGAAAAGTAAAAGCGCTAGTGCTTGCAACTTATCGATTATCTTAGTGATTGTTCTATCAAAACATTTTTTTTTAACCCATTTAGGCCTAGAATTATTGAATGCTTTAACCAGTGAAAATAGCAGATATACAAGCTCACAGCGCTGCACTGAGTGCCGCACTGCGAGCTTGTAGATCTGCTATTTTTGAAAAAGTCGTGAAAATGTGTGCAAATCTTTGACTATATGTATTTTCAAAGCGAATGTTTGTAACTCAAATTTGGCTTCTGGGTGGTCCCTGGAACTAAATATTTTGAGATGGGGGTCCGTGGCCAAATAAATATCATTTTGGGGGTCCTTCAAATGAAAAGGTTTGAGAACCACTGACATAATAGTCTCTCAAGAACAGACTAACTGAGCTCCATTTAAGTGAAAAGGACCTTTTCTTTGACGATGGCTAGCCAGATTGCTGACATAGAAACATAGGTTTTTCAAAGAATCTTAGAAGGATTCAAAAGACACTTATAGAATCGGGTCAAAATTCAAATTTTCACGATTTTTCTAAAATAGCAGATCTACAAGCTTGCAGCGCGGCACTCGGTGCTGCGCTGTGAGCTTGTATATCTGCTATTTTTCAATAGTTAAAGCATAAAATAATGATACACAATAATGTGTACCCATTCTGAATTAGGCCTAACTGAATAATTGAAAAGCGTGAAGTTTGGGATACTCTCTCATATTTCTTATATAGACGCGAATAAATTATAAATATTTTTTTTTAAATAATAATCAGCTAAATCAGTTACATCCTGGCTCTCAGGAGTAAAAAGGAGGAAAAGCCTTTATTTATTAAAAGGCAACTGGCCACCATGTTTCCATATCGGAAGGTTTTTCATCAGTTAAAGGGGAAGACCACCCATTTTCACTATTGAACTATGTCATTAATATACCTTAGAGGAGTTGTGTGGAAATTAAAAAAAAGTTCCCCCTCTTCTGTGTTGCCTAGAACTAGAGGATTGATTTTGGGGTTTGTATTGTTAAGTACAATGTGTGATGTCATCAAGTTGTAATTTGCAATACAAACCCCAAAATCAATCCTCCAGTTCTAGGCAACACAGAAGAGGGGGAACTTTTTTTAAATTTCCACACATCTCCTCTAAGGTATATTAATGACATAGTTCAATATTGAAAATGGGTGGTCTTCCCCTTTAATTAACCACTTAAAGGAGTAGTTCACCCCCAAAATGTCATTTTTTCTGTTGATTACTCACGCCATGGAGACTTGAGTTCAATAATATTTTTTGTATTTGTCGCATTCCTATGATAAAAATATGAAAAGTGTACTTTTACCCCCATTGATTCTGGATGGGGACTCAAATGCATTAGGGTCCGGAATCAATGAGGGTACGTTTATTGTAATCAAATTATTGCCTTGGGAATGCGGCAGAAAACTAAAAGATATTATTGAACTCAAGTCTCCATGGCATGAGTAATCAATAGGAAAAAATATGTGTTGATATCATTGGGATATGGATATGTCTGTTGACCATGCTATATAATTTGGTAGCTCTCTGCTTTTTGAATTTCATGGACCCCCAGTTTGCATTTGGCCACTGACCCCCATTTGATACAATTATTATTATGTTGTAATCTCTGGGACCACCAATCTTCACTGTAAATCCTCAGTCTTACCCAGCTAAATGTTTTGACCCCTGGTGGTCCCCGGACCCCACATTGAGAACCAGTGCTATATATTCTTATTCTTATTCTTAAAGTTATATTAATATAGTGGTAAGGACGGCCTATTATTCCTGCTGTACTGAAACTAGCTCATAACTGTACATATAGTCTAATTTATTAATCAGTCAATCAATCAGTCTGCATGTGTATTAAATCATTGTTTGTCTATTTAATTAATCTATTTAGTGTAATATTGTAAAACCTTTTTACAATCTAGGATGAGTAGGATGCGTTCAAATGTGTGTGTGTACGTGCATGCGTGAGTGTATGCAAAATAACTTTGTGTGTGTGTGTGTGTGTGTGTGTGTGTGTGTGTGTGTGCGTGTGCGTGTGTGTGAGTGAGTGAGTGAGAGGTAGAGTCAGCACGCGCCTGTCCATGGCTTCGCTTTTTTGAGCACAGAGCAGGTTTTGACTTGCTCAACCCTGGGAAACTTTGAGCTGAGTAAATAGTCAGTCTGTTTTCCTGTCTGAAGCCGCACTGTGTAAGCCTTGTGTGCATTGTGAGCATGTGTAGTGTGTGTGTGTGTGTACTTTATGCACACTTGTTGCACGGGCCACACAATATTTCTGTGTGTGCGCGTGTGTGTTTATGTCATACATATTCATCTTCCAAGTGGAATACGGTGTACTGACAGACTGTACTGACGGAAAGAAGTGTACTCTTGCAGAGAGAGATGACACCTACCTCTGCCAGTCCCACACCACCACTGTCTAGCTCAGTGGTTCTCAACCACTGTGCCTGGGGACCTTTGGTGTGGCCCTGAGAAGGGTCAAGTGTGCCCCTCAAAAAACGTTCGCCCCCTCAAGAAACTGCTTGAAAGCCAGTATTTATCATTTTAAAAATGATTTAAACTAGTGAAAACAGCCGATCTACAAGCACACAACGCCTCGCGGTGTGAGGCGTTGTGTGCTTGTAGATCTGCTGTTTTCACTACTGTTGTGCGACAGCCTTGTATGATGAAGCAGGGCTTTACTATGTGAAGAAACGTACAAATTTGAAACTTGGAGATACAAGGTTTCTTCCCGACAGTGATGATATTTACACCTCCATATTATGTTGGTGTGCCCATGGATTCTTGGGACATGAAAAGTGTGCCCATGCAGAAGAAAGGGTTAAGAAACACTGTTCTAGCTCAGTGGTTCTCCACCTTTTCAGGCCACGACCCCCCCAAATAATCATATTTGAACTGGGAACCCCCCGCACCCTGCACAAACTTGGAATTGTGGGAGTTTGCATTACATTTAGTTTGACTCGATCTGTTCCATTGTGAAAATAGACTACGAGGCGTTGTGAGCGTGTAGATCTGCTATTTTCACAATTTGTACCTCTACTATTTGACAGTTTGACCAATGTTTGACCAGAGGTAATAAAAAGGTCTTTAAGTTCCTTAAATTGTCACTTTAGAAATGTGCAGGTACCCTGTATACACTTATACTGTATGTTCTTCTGTTTACTGTTTGAGTGAGAAAACAATGTTAACATTTAGCTAAACATCTGGGGACCCCCCCAAAATAATTTGGTGACCCCTCTGGGGGACCCAAACCCACAGGTCAAACTGGGAGTCCTTGAAATTAAAATGTTTGGGAATCACTGCTAGAACCGTAAAATTCTTCTCTTATGGGGGTCCCTGGCAGATCTTTTCAAATGGTGGGTCCATGGGCTAATAAGGGTCAATATGGTGGTCCTTGACATGAAAAAGTTAGTGAGAACCACTGGGCTAGCTGCTCTCCTAACGAGACCTCAGTTGCCACAGAAACAAACTCTGGATACACCAAGAGAGAAGAGAAATCACACACATTTTTACATGATGAATTTGTTTGATGATTTATAGTTTAATGTTTTTTCCAGGGAAAGAGAGCGACCTGTGCTTGCAATTCTCCTGGTCCTCAAAAGACGAATGTTAGTTTTATCATTTAAAAAATGTTTTCGTTTTTAAGTTAAGCTTACAATCAGCTTTTAGATCGGCTACTTTCAAATGGCCGAAATGTATAGAGGGCTAAAGTTTAATTAATGTAGGTTTTGTAATAATGATCAAGATCTACAAAGTAACTAGTAACTACGTTTTCAAATAGATGTAGTGGAGTAAAAGTACAATATTTGGATCCGAGATGTAGTGGAGTAGAAGTAAAACTATTGGAAATTGGAAATACTAAAGTAAAGTTCAAATAACTCAAAAGTGTACTTAAGTGCAGTAATAAAGTAAATGTACTTACTTGTACTTTACTTGTACTTTACACCACGGTACACTTGGTGACAAGTTTTAGTTTTTTGGCATGGTATTAGGTATGGGCAGTGTGTTTTGGTCGTAGTACGGGGTACCGCGGCGTATGGTCAGTAATATTTCGGGCATTTTCAGGTATGGGCATTAGGTTTTCAAAAACCATCGCAAACGAGTTGAATTCACACCCCAAGTGGTCGGTTTGCAAATGAATTCAATATTAGATAGGTCAGTATGTTCGAAACCTCAAATAATTAATGGAAGAGGTTTTTCATTCAATGGATTCTGTTATAAAAACATTATTTTTTTAGGAAAATCTAAGTTCGGGAAAGGCATCATTTTCACCAGACCACTAAGGGGCGAGCCCAACTTCTTTGTGATGGTTTTTGAAAAACCTAATGTCCATATTTAACACCATGCCAAACACACTGTCTGTGTGTCTGTGACTCTGTGTGTGTGCTTGTGTGTGTGTGTGTGTGTGTGTGTTGATTTACAGCCCTCCCCTAAATGGAATGCTGTTTGCTGGGTGGTGCTCAGGTGTGTTGACAAGGCTTTTAGCACTGACATGCTGTCAGGATGGCTTACAGGCCTCTCTGTGCATGGCTGTCTGTCTGTGTGTGTCTGTGTGTGTGTGTGTGTGTGTGTGTGTGTGTGTGTGTGTGTGTGTGTGTTGGGGCTGGCAATGTGTTAACTGTGTTAACACAGAAAGGGCCATGTGTGAATGATACTGAGGTGTAACTACTGTCTCACACACACACACACACACACACACACACACACACACACACACACACACACACACACACACACAGGCACTAGTGATGGGAAATCCCGTTCATTTCAGTGAGCGAATCATTTCGTACACGTTCACGTTAATGATCCGTTCAAAAGATTTGTTCACGTTCACCGTCCATATCATGATCGTCCCGTGAAAAACACTATTGCGGGAGCGTTTTTATTACGTCGCGAGTACAGCCCACCCTGTGTGCCGGGGTCTATTAGGGGGAGGGGGCGGGGGTGTGAACGAAAGTGTGAACGACATTTCAGGGATTTGAACGAATTGTTCACGAGTCTTGCTAATGATTTGATTCTTATGAACGAATCACTCATGAACAACACGTCACTATAACAGGCACACACACGCGACAAAAGGAACAGATCTACAACCTCACACTGTGCTGCAGCCTGATCCTATGGCCTAGAATAGGTGGTGTAGCAAAACATTTGGCATGAAATTGTGGAATGGACCTACACCATATAATTCTATTCTATGCGCTATTTATGCTACACTGCCTCTTTATTGCGCTGAATGATTGTTATATAGGCCTGGAAATTGGTTTAAATATTCTGGAAAAGTTAAGGAAATTCCTAAAAATGTGTGGGAACCCCCAATTTGATTGGGGTTTCTTTCATTATATACTGTATGTGATCCTTCTAAAGAAGATGTGTGTTAACTGGGAGATTC
Organism: Nannobrachium achirus; assembly: GCF_963921795.1. NCBI lineage: Eukaryota > Metazoa > Chordata > Actinopteri > Myctophiformes > Myctophidae > Nannobrachium > Nannobrachium achirus. Next base: position 25,018,017 of record NC_137822.1, on the reverse strand, counting down.
GTGAATCTAGACTTTCTAGAGTTTTTCCAGATTGGAGAAGAAAAGATATAGATTCAAGTTGACGTGTCGACCATGTCACAACATGTCACAGGTGGCCTGGTTTACTGTGTATAGTGTGAAATATAACACAAGCAAAAGTTGTATCAAGAGGACTGCTTTCCCCACACACCTTTTTGTGTCATGCTGTTGGTGATCACTTCCACCAGAAGCACAGCTACGAGGGGAGGAGGGAGCACTTTGAGGAACAGCAGGCACACACACCAGCCTGGCGTATATCAAGTATTCGTTGGTTGGCAGTTGCTTTGGTCTTTGGTCTTGCTTTGTGGGCATCACGGATGCAAGTAGCTTTGCAGATAATTGGATCAGCCTTTATTTTGTCAGAGCCAGCAAAACGTCATCATGACATATAACTCAATCAAATCGTACGCATGCTGATCCTAGTGTCGAGGCAAAGAGTGAAAAGAATATTGTCCCTTCAATTAATTGATATTTTTAAACAAATTCAGCATTGACTTCATTAAGCAGTGTACTCTCTCTCTCTCTCTCTCTCTCTCTCTCTCTCTCTCTCTCTCTCTCTCTCCATGACCTGTCATCTGGTTGTCTCCACCAGCCGAAGGCTGAGGGAGAGTATGTTTTCCCCTCCGTCCGTCCGTCCGTCCGTCCGTCCGTGCGTCCGTCCGTGCGTGCGTCCGTGCGTCCTCGCAGTTTGTGAACAGCTAATCTCAGTCACCGTTGGCCCGATCGCTGCCAAACTGAGCACACACACTCCCTGGATGCCAATCTAGAACCTCTGCCCCACATTTTTCAAATCAGCCTCATGGTGGCGCTATAACAGGCCGATTTGTGTGGCCTGGTTGTTACCAGCTAATCTCCGGCGCCGTTGGCCCGATCGCTGCCAAACTGAGCACACACACTCCCTGGATGCTAATTCAGAACCTCTGCCCCACATTTTTTAAATCAGCCTCATGGTGGCTATAACAGGCCGATTTGTGTGGCCTGGTGGAGACCTGTGCTCGGAAGAGCACTGCTTCTAGTTGTGTTTGTAGTCACTCAGAGTCAGAGAGCGTTATATCTTCTACCCCTAAAGACAGCCGTTCTTTTAAATTGTTCATGGTATGATTCTGTGCTCTTGTTCACTGGATGAGAGAGAGGCTGCCTGCAACAGTGGTGAAAACGGTTCAATGAACAAAACGCTTCCTAAGAGAAGTGGTGACATAACATAAGGGAAAGGTGAAAATATATATGTTGCATGGAGACGGCCAACTACAATGCTAAAAGTAGCATAACTCCTTGCATTGCATTGTGGTGTGCTGAGGGATTGGGGGAAGAGAGAGAGATCTGTGACCAGAGTAGAATTAAACGAGGTCTTCCAGCCTGCAGATGGATATTGTTTCTGTTTGTCCCAATATATTTTATCCCCAAATGCCTAGTCTCACATGCTTTAGGACAGTGGTTCTCAACCCGTGGGTCGGGCCCCCCAGGTGGGTCCCCAAATTATTTTGGGGGGTCCCCAGATGATTACCTTAATTAATGTGTAAGTTGTGTAACATTGTTTTCTCACTCAACAGTAAACAAACCAGTGTACATTTTAAGTGTATAGAGGGTATCTGCACATTTCTAAAGTGACAATTTAAGGACTTTTAAGACCTTTTTTAATACGTCTAAAATGACAAATCATACATTGGCCAAATTGGCAACTATTATATGCACGAATTGTGAAAATAGCCGATCTACATGCTCACAACGCCTCGCAATTTTCACAATAGAACCGTGCTATACAAAATGTATTGTCTCAACTTTAAGTGCTCGTCAGGGTGGGGGGTCCCCAGTTAAATTATGATTATTTTGGGGGTCGCAGCCTGAAAAGGTTGAGAACCACTGCTTTAGGACACGTTTGGAAGATGTATTTTAAATCTTTCACATTTTAAAATACAGCCATTATCAATCTAATCTGGCAAAAGGCAACGCCTCTTGAGGAAGAGGTAGGATACGAGCTTAAAGAAATCAACACACAGGTTAAAGGCAAATAAAATCAATCATCCCAGTAACTAATTTAGTACATTCTTTATTCCCCATGTTGTTCTAGGCATGTAACAGTAACCAGTACATGGCGCTGCCCAGGGAGGACATGATCAGGATGCTCAAAGAGACAGGTCAGTGTGTGTGGTGTGTGTGTGTGTGTGTGTGTGTGTGTGTGTGTGTGTGTGTGTGTGTGTGTGTGTGTGTGTGTGTGTGTGTGTGTGTGTGTGTGTGTGTGTGTGTGTGTGTGTGTGTGTGTGTGTGTGTGTGTGTGTGTGTGCTTGCGTGCGAGATGTGTGTAAAGGGTCATACAATAATATGTTTGTCTTAGTAGGCCTCTAATTATGATGCCATTGAAAATCCTAGTAGTTCATGAGCTGTTACAGACCTTATACCAGGGTTCCCCAATTGGCGGCCCGCGGGCCGCTACTGTCTGGCCCACACCAACCACAGTAATAATGGTGGTATAAGAGCAGCAACAACATTAGTATATCGTCGTTGTTGGGTGGAAACCTTATATCAAATTTGTACGTTCTTTCGCAAATCATACAAGGCCGTCGCACAAAAGTAGTGAAAACAGCAGATCTACAAGCACACAACGCCTGTGCTTGTAGATCGTCTGTTTTCACTAGTTTAATCATTTTTAAAATGATAAATTCAAAGCGAACGGTTTTGGACGTACAAGATTTTCACCCGACAACGACGAAAACTGTCGCTGGAGTAGCGGGAACGCCACCGTCGCCCCCTGCAATGTTACCAATGCTTGGTACCCTAGACATAATTCGGCCCTTGGGGAAAACTAATTGGGGAACCCTGCCTTATACTGTACATGGGACACAATCCTGGTGTACGTGGCTGTACATTGCATGCAAATACATAATGTAATACGTTACCCTTTTTTTCTGTAGGATTTCTCCAAGACAAGGACTCTGACCTCACGGAACTGGACTGCACTCCGCAGGAAGATGTGGAGCACAGTGACACTTTGACCTCTGGTGAGACCCCTGACCTCCCCGCCTATGCCGATAAGTGTCACTGGGCCCCTGTGTCGGTCCTAGACCCTGACACTCTCACTTTCCCTGGGGGTGCTTCCATACAGCTCCACTTGGTCCCCCCCACCATCCTACCTAGAATACCACACTTCTATGTCTGCACCGGCTGTGGGAAGGTGTTCTGGGAAGGCTCTCACTCCATTCGCATGCTCTCCCAGTTCCACGACATTCTGCGCTTGCCCAAAGACGAAACGTCTTTGACAACGGTATGCACTGGTGTAGCGCAGTAACACCCATATTGCACTCACCATATAATAGATATAAAAGGTTAGATGCCTCGTCCGCCGCTGCAGTTCATTGGAGCGACGTGCAACAACTGGAGGCCGGACGTCCGGGAGTGCCGGAGACTACGCTGCCAGTCAAAGTGACTACTGGCCTACAATCACAGCGCGTCTTTTCCGGGACTTATTGTGACCGTCAGGTCGCAGTTACTATCAAAACCTCGACCAGCTGTCCGTCTGTCAGTCAGTCACACGTCACACTTTTGCCTTGCTCATATCTCCGCTACCGTTGCCCCGATCCATGCCACATTTTGCACACACACTTCTTGCCTGCCAAACCACATCCTCCACCCATCAATTCTCACATGAACCTCTTCTAGCTCCACCATGAGGCCGATTCTTGCAAAACACATTTATGGACAGAGCTCCTACAATTTTTGCCCTAAAATCATGCAAATCGGTACACAGTATGTCTACACTCATGTCATCAACATGGATCTGTCCCATATAGCGCCACTATCAGGCCGATTTTTTCAAACACATTTTTGGACACTGCTCCTACAGATTTTGCCCTAAAATCACGCTTAGAAACGTCCCCATTCAGAAATACCCCCACTGAGGTTAAAGTTCCGATGTTGACCGGCTCCCCTGCCTCTGATTGACCTACCAACTTCCGTTTCTTGTGACGCACGTGGAAGTGGGAAACGGGCGATCGCTGAGTGCCGCGATGCATATGACTCGGTGCCGAAGGAGGCGTCTACCTTTCTATGTCTATGGCGCTCACAAGCTCATTACTGCTAATTCATTAAGGTCACATCTGTCCATCAATCTATATGATCTATGTGAGATCTACTGTTTATGACAAATCTGTTTTTTTGTGGGGCGGTGGCCTTGTTAATCCCTACAATCCTTGTTAATCCCTATTAGTGCGTGGCTTTAAGGGGAGACAATGCTCATTTCATGCAAATCAGTCTAAAAGCGCCAAATTTTGCACAGATGTAGCCCAGGGCTTGCTCTAATGATTTAGCTAGGGCGCCCGAACAGCCCCAGAAAACGATGGTTTAGTGATGAAAAGTGAGTCATCACTTTTCACAGTTTTGTGGGAGTTTTCTGGGGCCATTTATAGCCTAAGGAATGTTTTTTGTGGAAAACAAATGCAATGGATTCAGCATCATGACAAACCCCTAGTTAGACCCCTCACATCCTACTTTAAGCTGATTTTTCTCTGGGTATTTTCCTCCTGTATAGAAAGTCGATGGGAGCCCAACTTGATTTGGCCGCTGTGGCGACCCCGAAGGTCGCCGGCTCGGGCGCCCTACCTAAATCATTAGAGCAAGCCCTGGGCTACATCTGTGCAACGTTTGGCGCTTTTAGACTGATTTGCACAAAATGAGCATTGTCTCAATGGCCCCACACTATATAAGCCACTAAAATGTTTCTTCATTCTATGGGATCAATGTGGTGTTGTTTTTTCCAACATTAAAGTTCAAAATGTAGTAAAGGAACCATATATTGAGGTCTGTCATGTGATTGTCTGTTGGTTAGGGTTACTTTAAGAATGCGGTTTCCTCCTCTTGTTTGGGGGCGAGTGTTCTTGTATTACTCTGTTTCTCTCCTCTTTTCCAGAACCTAAACATTTGCCTGTATGTCTCAGGGTAAAGATCATATGATTTCACCACCGCCTAATTAATACAATTAGAAGTTTTACTATCATCAGCATTTAATGCTGAATAAACCTTGTGCCTTGACCATCAAAACACAACACAGAGTCTGGCCAAGTACACGTGTCGGCCACACGCTCAAACAGTGCATAAGACAACTCCCGATCACATTCAAATGTTTTTGGCAAGAGATGAAGGTTTATAGAAACACCAGAACCCTTTAGAGAAGGAAACAGATCGCCTACTCAACTCATCTGTTAATATTTTCTTGTTATTTTTTTCAGCTGCTTCTTAGTGAAGTAAGTTTTTAGAGTGTTCCACAAGTCACCATGCTGACTCAATCCCATCTGGCAGACCAAAACTATGGCATACAAGTGCCCCTCTAATGTCTTAATTAATCCCAAACTTAAAATCTCCACCTATCTTCTTGCAGTTACTTATGTTAGGGTTATTTATGGACTCGAAGTCACCGCAAAGACTTAGCTCAGTCCAAGGAATAAATAAACCAACCAATAATTGCAGACTCGCTTCAAACCTTGGATGTGCCCCCGAGACAAATGCTGATGCACATGGCTGCTAACCACTTTAACAGCACACTACTCTTTAATTCACAAATTTGGACTTGCAAACGTTTGACTGATTGAAGACTTTATTAGAAGTTTGCATAGGAAAAGGTACAGTTTCTTGACAGTACATTTCACTGGTAAAAGGTCAACTAAAAGGATTAATACCTGATGAAAGCTTTTGGGCTTGTTTCAATTGGGGTTCTTTTTTTAACGCATAACATTGAATGGCAGACAAATAAAACACAGTACTATGCAGAAAATATACAATATACAAAAACATTATGGAATTCCAAATTGCTCCAAACTGTATTGAATGTACAGAGAAGCCACCCTGTTGTAAACCCAGTCTTGTTTTTATTTCGTTGACATTCACAGCGACATTCACATCATCTTATTCCAATTTGCTTGGTCACCAGAGAAAATGTTGTCAATGTTTCGTCGTAGGTGCATAAATGGTGCCAAATCTGCCAATACAGTTCATTCTCAACATTAATTGTATGCTGTGAAAGAGTCACTGCACAAACAAACTGTCTGCAAACATTCAAGATACATTGAATGTTAACTTCTGAACCACAGGTAAGCATGTCGACATTTCAATATGCAGACCATGTCAACTCAATCATAGATTTCTCCAGCACTATCAAGCCTCACCAGCTAGCTCACAAGCTCTCCGTGAGGACATCACCAGAAGACCTCAGTATGTCAGACTGCAGGGCTGGTAAGCAACACTTCCTGTTCTCCGTCTACAGCAGTGTTCCTCATCACGGAACCCCATTTGAAAGGATTTTGTGCCAGGGTCCCCCATAAGAGAAGATTTGTCAACATTCTTTGAAATTAGCCCATCTACAAGTCATGATGCGGCTCAAAATCGTTTTTAAAAGTGTTAAAAGTGTTCCTCATTTTGCTTAACCTCGCGTAGCCAGGCTTTTACTCATCTGCTAAGAGAAAATCCTGGTTACGACCATAGGCTGATACGGCATAGAATGGTGCTACTTCCGCCAGGAGAATTTCACTGCATGTTATTGTTTTTTCACAGTTGTGGTGTATTCCCCACTGTTCTACATCTCCTGACCCATTGGGTTTTCTTGTAATAAACAATATCCAAACAAAAACATGGATTCTGACAAAGGACACTTAAGAGCGAGTTAAGAGCTAAAATCTATTTAGGTTTGTTTCGCTGGCGTACGTAAACAGACTGCAACGCATGGCTTAACTTCCGTTAAACACAGCACTTCCGCCACTTCCGGTGTCTACAGGTTCATGCCATTCACATCGCATATTGTGGCCACGGCCAGGGTGCATTTTGCTTGGTACCCCCTCAAGGACCCCTTGGGGTCCCCAGACCCCACTTTGAGAAGCATTGCTCTACACCTCTGACTTATTGCTTCAACTCATAAAGCTGCATCACGGATGACAGAAAAGGAATACAGAGCCCAGGTGGAGAGGTGTAGTTGATTTTCAGATCAACTTTGGACAGATCAAGGAGATGGTGGTTTATGCACAAAGAGGCCACAAACTCCCTTCACCATCCGTGGAGATGAGGTGGGGAAGGTGGACACCTACACATGCACAATAAACTGGACTGGACTGTCAACACTGAGATTCTCTATGGAAAAGGACAGAGCAAGCTGTTCATCTTGAAGAGGCCAGACAACTACAGTATTCCACAATCTCCGTATGCTCTAGTCTACAGATTCTGGAACTACACTTCCCGAAAGCCGAGAAAGGAAGCTGTCATCTGTTCGTCATTTCCAGGCACGAAATGTAGTGACAAATTTGCGCGAATGCTAAGATGAAACGGAATTGGGGGGAGGCGGGCATCTGCTTTACCCTCAGATAATTTTCAGCGCTCCGGTGCTCCAGTCCAGACTGTATGACGGAAGCATTTGAGGTTTGTGGGAGACAACAGTCTGGCTTGCGAGACTATGAGGCTTATGCCTTTCAATGAGTTCAGTCTCATCTATACTCTTAAATGTTTTCATGCTCACTGCTGTTGCTGATACAATGCTTGAGTTTGTTGTGAGCTTGTACAAATGATAGGCTATTTTCACCCAAGATGAGTTCGTAGACCCCAGGGGACCTTGGTCAATGAAGTATATAGGGTTTAAGTGGTTAAGGCCTATTACGACTCACAATGTCACGACAGGGAGTCCGAGCTTGAGTTGGTCCCTCAGTATAACAAACTCTTTGTCATGCATGTTTGAATCCTGGCTCCTGCTATGCTGCATCCTCTGTTTACAGTCATGTTTCATTTACATTTTAGGCATTTAGGTAAAGATCCCATTCATACCCAATGAAATTCATGTTATTTTAATTGTCACATTATTTCATTTTAACGATTTACTCTTAGATAAAGTTATTGCGATTTCACGGTGTATTGACTGGGTGAATGAATGCGTCAATAAAATAACATTAAAAAGGACAGTTTTCAATTTTCATATTTAAATAAAAGTGATGATAGGGTAGCAAGTTAGCAACTTGTTGTGCATGGAAAAACATGGGATCCATCACACACCGATTGCGTAATCTTCGGGTCAATATGAAAAGTAGGTTTAGGCCATTGTTAGGGTGTGTATTGTTAGCACGACTAACTGCCAGGATATCACAGGCATTTTTAGCTGTGTAGAATAATGTTACAGAAGCAGGCGTTGATGATCGAGAATATGAATTTCACAGTCTATTGTTCTGAATCCCAACTGTTGGTGTTCTGCATAGCACAGGGTTTGAACGTGGTTCTGTGGGAATTCTTAAATCTGATTTATACTTTGTTGCGGGCCAGTGATGTAGGCATACACGAAAACAGCCATGTAGTAAGCTCACAGCTTACTACACAGATATAGGCCTATTATTAATAATAATAACCATTGGGGGGGGGGGGGTCACTGGTGACTATGGTGAGGAAGTATAGGCTTAAAGTGCACTCAAGACTAGAAATGTGTTGGCCAATGACATGCTGAGGCCATGCATTTGCTCAGGTGGTGGAGTCATGATGATGACCCAGGTGAGATTGACATTACTTATAATTAGACAGTAACAAATTACTTGTAACACTTTATTTGAGGGGACAAACTCACACACGTAATTAACTAATTAGCTCAATTAAGCTATTCATGAATGTACTATGGTCATTCCTGGTCCCTCCTGCATAGTACTGTGTTCTATCTGTCTGTCAATGTTATATGAGATACTTTAAGGTTTCCTATATGTAAATAAGCCGAAAGGCTTTCTTGGATCTCCTTTTAGTCAATCACTTTTTTTTACAAATCGTGTTTACACGCACAGAATTGCTTTGGTTGTTTCTTGACTCGTTTTTTCATTTAAAAAACATCTTGTCTTGCATTGCGTGCGCTTTTCTTTTTTTTTTCTTTTCTTCTTTTTCTTATTTCACTTCTGAGAAATCCATTATATTGCAATAACCTTCTCGCTTAAATGACTGAAGTCTGCTTCCAGCCCCTGAAAGCCTCTCTCTCTCTCTCTCTCTCTCTCTCTCTCTCTCTCTCTCTCTGCCTCTCTTGTCCTGTCCTTGCCCGGGCGGTCGCGGTATCTTCTCTGCAAGCTTTCCCCTGCACCATGTTATTTGATCCCTGCTCTTTCTTTGCTGGGAAGAAAAGCTTGCCTCTTTCCCACGCTCTCAGAACACGTGGTGTCCGTAATGAATTGGATGCAGAAGGCCCTCCCTCATATTGATACGTCACCTTCGGTTCGCTCTCTCTCTCTTCTCTCTCTCTCTCTCTCTCTCTCTCTCCCTCCCTCCCTCTAGTCTCTCTCTCTCTCTCTCTCTCTCTCTCTCTCTCTCTCTCTCTCTCTCTCTCTCACAGACACAATCACAGTCACAGTCACACTCACACAGAGAGAGTTCTCAGAAGCACACGCACCAGTACTAGTACCAGGCTAACAGCCGCCCTATCGAGTCAGTGCTGGAGCAGTGGCGTCAGTTCAGCAAAAGCTAAGGTAATGGCAACATGACTGGTGTCGAGGGCGCGCGTGCAAGACACCAGTCATGTTGCCATACCTTAGCAACAGGCGCAATGAAAAGTAGGCTACATTTTATAATTTCCCCCTGTAGCCAAGGTGTGGCAGCTGCCATAGCTTGCCATACCCAATTGACGCCTCTGTGCTGGAGCCCCTCCTGTCAGCTCTAGCCCCTGAGGCCCGGATTCGGCGCCAAAACTCGGCTCACAACAACTAGCCGATTCGGTCTGCATGGCTCACAGTCACAGAGGGAACCCCAGACCTCCTCGGCGGTGTTTTAAGCCCCCAACCCCGGGTCCTCGAAATAGAAAAAGCATTGTTTATGAAAGCAATAGACCAGAAAATTGATGCATAAATACAAATAGAGCCTTCTCTACTAGGGTTTGAAGACAATTTAAACGACAGCCTTTCCGCCACAGCATCTATTCAGGGAACCCCTGTTGATAACCAACCACCTTGGTGGTCCTCGAAATGTCATGGACCCATTGTTGTCAACTGGTGGTTTAAATGCCTGTTAATCCAGAGTAGCCTATATAGAGAGAGCTTTTCTTAAATCTGCTTTTATGCGCACTTTAGACCATGCCAAGGCCTAGGCTATCATTTATTGTTACTTAGGTCTAAAGGATAGGCCACTTAAATGTTCAAATATTTGTTATTTATTTATTATATTTATATTTAAAGAAGGATATGGGGAGAGCAAAGACACAGTTTGATAGCCGGCAAATAGTGAAACTTGGCTCCTGCAGTCCTATACGGTCTGGCAGATGTTTTCCAAATGCCCAGACATAGGCTAGATAGAGGACAGATGTTTCTGCTATTCTACGGGATGTTCTGTGTATGTTTCAAGGCGTGGAGATAAACCGGGGCGGGGATGATGGAGTAAAAGCTTAACTTTCGTCATAGAACCCACTTGGCACACCGAAAAGCAAAGCATATTGCTCATAGGCCTACACCATAAATATAATAAAGGAACGAATAGTGTGGTAGAGGTCTGGTAATGCTGGGCATTTCATCTCTTATTAAATTATTATTGGACGAGCATCACATTTGACAAAGATGTGTCTCAGTTTTTTTCTGAGATGCACAAAGTCTCGCAGCTGTATTCTGCTACGGAACCAACACATAAGAAGGCAGCAGCACCCACACAAACAAACAAACAAACAAACAAACACATTCACCTCCTCCTCATGCCTCTGCACACACAAAACGTGGATAACGACATTGTATTTATATCTATCCATCACATCTAGACTGCGTGGTATAATAAACCAGGTTATTTGAAATGTGTTGATTGATGATGATAAAGTAGGCTGTGACCTTTTGTCGACGCCGATTGTGGCGTCCCTAGCTTTTGCTGTTGCTGCACGCACCGAGCCACACATAACAACAAATGTACAGTAAAGTTCAGAGTGTGGGAAAGAGAGGAGTGTAGGCTGCATGGTGGTTAGAGGTAAAGATCACAGTGCGTTCTCCAGATGAGCACACGGCTCCCACTCCCAGGATGACAAACGGAGCAGCAAACGGTGTGGTAGTGGTAGCCTAGAATCTGTAGATGGAGTCTGCTACCTTGTGTGGTTTCCACGCTTAAACCCGTGAGAGCAACGCGCAGGATGGTGACACACGCACACACACGCACGCCCAGTTCCCACGGTGGCCGGGCAGCTGAGCGGCGTGTCAATCCGCGCACAGCGTCACCTCTTTTCACTTGCAAAAAAGGAAGTAACGCGCAGGCAGAGGCTTTTGTTATTTGAAGTCCCAGAGCCTCGCCATTTAAAACAACTGGAATATATCCGCAGTTTATGATCTAAAAACAGCCACGTCGTCGCCTCGTCGGCCACCTGACGACCAAAGAGGTGTTTATAATGAGCGGTGTAGCCTATACAACCTACAGGAGTTATTTTTGTGCCTAAACTAAAGCCATTTGGCAAGCCAACATTGAAGACATCTATCAACTTCCGAACATGTATTTTTACTAATAGGGACACGTGCTAAACATACAATGATGTTTGAAATATTCTTTCAAAGCACTTTATTGCTATGTAGGCCTATGCTAATTTTTTTTCACCATATGCATAGCAATACAAAATGCATAGTCTATATTCAAACATTATTGCCCTATAGGCTAATTAGGCTCGTCAATCTACTAAACTGTAGGCTAAATAGTCTCATATGAGTTCCTTTGCTGTCTTCTTTGCCACCACTCAGTGTCGTGCAGAGAAAGTTGTGAACTACTCCCTCTCCTCTAGTGTGTCATTTTCAACACCTTTTCAGGACAGAATTAACATGAAAGAGGGCTGTTAAGGAGCCCTGTAGTCTTTAGCTGTTCATTTGTAAATTCACACCGCTGTGATAGCATCCATGCTACCGGGACTTCGAAAAACCCCGAAGAGCCTTTTCGGTGTTCTGTTCTCATAAAATATAGTTGATTTGAGTTAACTCTATCCGTGCTTGCTCGGCAGTTTATTGCTCCAGTAACACAATTCCCCTGCCTTTAATGTCTGCGTCTTCTGTGGTATAGGCCTACAGGAGATGGAGATCGCATATAACTTTATTGCTGCTGGATGCTTAATATTGTCTGCAGACTGCAGTAGAGCTGCAGTAACATTTGGCAGCGCCCAACAGACCACGCCTTCACCCTTCAAAGTAGCCTACCTCAGTCAGTTAAAAAAATGTGTTAAAGCTGCTAGCCGGAACTTATAGCTAATGAATAAACCGTTATTTTCAGTGATGCATGTGTTGGGGTAGCCTAATACAATACAACCAGTCCTACTCTTCCATTGACAAACGGAGACCATGTTGCCTGAAAGTCATAAGCGCTGGGCAATATCTCCCAAAAAATTTGCTGATTGCAGCTTTTAATTGATCTATTTGCAACTCACTGAATTTTCTGGTGGTTCCCAAACGTTTGCCCCTGACCCAAACAACTAGTGAAAATATCAGATCTACAAGCTCACAATCACACAATGCCTTGCTTCTTGAATTGAATTGCTTAGATGTTTATTAATATTTCAATCATTGCAATTTTATGCTAGCTTTTTGGGTTTTGAAATAGCATAATAATACACAAAATAATTGTAGGAAACAAAAAATTAAGGGACCCATAAAAAATGTGTCCGCGACCCACAAATGGGTCCCAACTCACTGTTTGGGGAACCACTGTTCTAGGCCAGTGGTTCTCACAGTGGGTTCCTTTAGGGGGGGGGTCTAAATTGACCCATACAAGTCTGTAACTCTGACGGTGTACAATTGGAACCGGTTCCATTTTGTGCACTGTCGGGGAGACCTTGAAATGTGAAAGTTTGGGAACCAGTGTTCTAGGCTATACACACTCTCAAATGAAAACCCCAGTGGGGTTTTACACAGTGCCGTGCAGACTGTGGTCCCTCCCCTACCTAAGCCGGCAGCCTATAACCACTCTAGGTTTCCTCCCATTCCACCACAGTTGCTTCTGTGAGGGAGTATTGTTATGCAAATGCGGGGCGCGTAAAATATTCCCCCTGAGCGCAGCGCAGGCCAGCACAGCAGAGAGTCTCACACGGACTGCAAGGAAGGACCATACACGCCAGGCCCTGCGGTGGATTTCTATCGTTTTCGTCGCTGCGGACCCGTCCATCTGTCACAGGCAAGTAATAACGCTGTTACAGACAGTAATCTGCAGTGTTTGCATGGGGACATTATACGATTTATCCAACTTGAATAGCCTAGTGTAGCAGGCTATAACAAACGGATGGCTCTCGCTTTTGCGCGCTGCCTGTCGTTGAATGTAGTGTGGTGGAATGTGGTGGAAGAATGTAGGAATCCGTACCGGGACTAGTGCATGGTTTTGGTTGGGAATCGGCGCTAAAAAAAAGCCTCTTTTCAACGCGTATATAGGTTGGAGTTTCATGTTAAAACTTTTTCCTTTCTGTTCCTCAGACACCCTGGCCACACGAGCAGCGACAGGTCCAGGGACGTGTAGCCTAGTTGGGCAACAGACTGGGCCTTTTCCGAGGAAAAAACGGACGCCGGGTTCCAACGGGCTGTAGCTTGGAGATCGTGGTTTCGTATTTATACGGTTTCTCCAAGTGAAGTCGGAGCTATCTCCTGTCCATCCCATGCTACAGGCTGCCTGCTGCTACGGAGAGGGTCAGAGGGACAGGGAAAGGACAGCTACACTCCTTCTGACTCTGGAATCTCTCGTCAAGCCCCCCCTTTATGTATTAGGGATTTTAGGATCTCTCCTCAACTGTTGACTGTTTTTTGCACACCACGTGTGTTATTCGTCTTTTGTCCTTTTTGGGATATACACATACGGTCGTGTCTCTTCCGTAGGCCTATATAACACTCCGCGAGTGCCTTTGATAACTTGGTTATAAACCCCCGTGCAGAACTGTGGCATCGTCGTACCAGAATCAGAGACAACCGACAGCAGAGAGAATACAACCGATCATCCGATCTGCTTTTATAGGGAGCCAACAGGCTAGGATTATCATCGTTCTTCCCAGAGAGACCCCCAGACAGCGCGCTGTGTGCCACCATGAGCCAGGCCGACGTGTCGACGTGCTCCGCGCCGCAGAGGGTTTTCCAGGAGGCGGTGAAGAAGGGCAACACCAAGGAGCTGCACTCGTTGCTCCAGAACATGACGAACTGCGAGTTCAACGTCAACTCCTTCGGACCCGAGGGCCAGACGGCCCTGCACCAGTCGGTGATCGACGGGAACCTGGAGCTGGTCAAGCTGCTGGTGAAGTTCGGCGCCGACATCAGGCTGGCGAACAGGGAAGGGTGGAGCGCTTTGCACATCGCCGCGTTCGGAGGCCACCAGGACATTGTCTTATACCTCATCACCAAGGCTAAGTACTCCTCTGGCGCCCGGTGATCTGTCTCTGCTGTCAGGTAAAACTTACAAAAAAAAAAAAAAAACTAAGAAAGAAAGAAAAAAAAGTCACGGAAAAAAGGAATAAAACACACACGTTTAAAAGGCCAGGCTCCTGAAAGAAAGAAAGAGAGAGAGAGAGAAATACCATTTACATCAGTGGTTTTCAACCCTTTTCAAGGACCATTATTTATTTGGCATTTGACGCCACGGACCACCATTTGATGATATTTTTTAGCCTCTCAGACCCAAGACTTGGAATATTTTGTTATCGTTGGATACGATTTTTGTCCACAATTCCTTGCTGTATTGATGATGTGGTACCATAGGAGAGATGACAGGCAAACGTTGACCAAAATAACACATTTTCTACATTCTCTAATTGTGTAGACTTCTTTTAAATTAAATAATGCAGATGTTTTAACAATAATTTAACTCTTGAGAGCGTAATATGAAACCAAATGGACCCTTGCGGGTCCATTTGGTTTCATTTTACGCTCTCCAAAGAGTTAAGGGTCCATTTGGTTACCAACGCTCCATAATTTAACTGGGGACCACTTGGACCACTGGTGGCCCCCGGACCACTGGTTGAAAACCACTGATTTACATACATAGTTCATATAGTTGCGCCAAATTGTATAACGACAATAAAAGTAGGCCTACCTACACACTATACACAATCCCCTCTCATTCAAAACCAAACGGGGCCCCAGTCTGACTCGTGAGTGATGGGCTACAACACCACATGTTGTTATAGAACCTGTATCGGCTTCAACACGAATCTTTTTAACAAAACAAAAGAAAAAGAAACGCCATTTTTTTGGTGAGTTTGTTGGTACTAAAGCTTTCCTCTTGAATGTGTATACTAGATTGTGACGTCAATATAAGCCGGTTGCTGTGTGCGTGTGTTGCGTGTGTTTGAAACTTCCAGAGTGCAGAGATGGCCCAGTTTAGGAGTGGAACTCCCATCATCTTCGCTACAGTAAAAAAAAAACGCTCCTTTAAGGGAGCCCATTCTTGACCCGTCGTTGTTCACTAGTGCAGTGATTCTCACACTTTTTTAATTTCAAGGACCCCCAGTTTTATGTGCATATAAGGTCAAGGGCCCCCATTTGATCTATTAACTTCTAACTTGTGGGGCCACAATTTACATTCTAAAACCCTAACTCCGAGAGGGACCAAATGGACCCCCCCTACGGGTCCATTTGGTTCCATTTGTACACTCCCAGAGTTACAGACCTATAACTCCTCAAGGACCCTGGGGTCCCTGGGGGTCCCTGGACCCCACTTTGAGAACCACTGCACTGGTGAGACCCCTTTAAATTATTTTCTGTAAAATATGGCACATGATGCTATGGCTGCATGCTGGAATATCTGAAAGGGAAGACACAAGAACAGGAGAAGAAGGGTTGATCTCTGTTTGGCCACCTATTAGGTGTCATTTATTTTATTAATTCGTCGATATGATTTCCCCCCCCCCCCCTTCTTCTTTCAAAGAGCGGCATTATATCCAATTCGCTTTTAAGATGTGTAATCACGATGTAACAACGATTGACTTCGATAATGTTGTGAAGTACTGTACACAATAGCTTTACTTTGATTCTGTAAAAAGATAAGAAAAACAGTAGGCCTAGTTCAGAACGTTCTGCCTACTGTGAGCAGACTTTGCCATGCTGGCGTCCAACTTTTCAGGCCAGTGCGACCACTTTGCCAATGGTCATTGTGTTACTAGAACCGCTGCTTTCGCTTTGTATCAAAAAAAGAAAAAAAGAAAGTCACATTTGGAATTCACTTTATGATCTCCTGTCAGTATTTTATTAACATACTAGTCATCACTGTGAAAGCAGACTGGGTTTTTTATTTATGAAGGTACATTGAGAAGATGCATTTTTTTTAATATGTTGTGGTTCTTAAAAACCTATTGAGTTTAAGGATATCTATGGTGACTCAAGCTGCTTCAGACTCGTAGTATAAACTGTCCCATATGGAGGTAGGCCTGCCATTTCCCCTTCCAATACCCATCAGTTCACCTGTAGTCTGAACACACACACACACACACACACACACACACACACACACACACACACACACACACACACACAATGGACTTCGGTTGCCTTTTTGCCAACTACCTCGACTATAAAGTATTCTCAAGTTACTCAACTCTCTCACCACTCAGTCAAGCTGTTTAGAATCGAAGAGCTTCACATTATCTGTCTATGGTCATCTGCATGCCAGTATGTTTTTTCCTATATGTAGTGTAACCATCATATTCCAGACAGAAACATTCATGCAACGTATTCATCACACTTATTTCTGCATCCTCAGTCGGGACAGTTTATTTTCACACTACAGTCAAACTAAATTATCACAAGTAAAGCGTAATTTTGCCTTTCTGCAAGATCGCCTACGATTGACATACATATGCACACACACACAATTGTTGCATGTCCTTCCTTACAAGTCTGTTTAAAATCTATATCTCTTCATCAGCTGAACACCTGCTATGGTCTTTTTGTATTAAAGTTTTAGTCAAACAAAAATGGAATTTTATCACATGACTTATAAATGCAGGGAGTTTTATTGCACAAAAAAAAGGCGAAGTCTTGTGCGCCTCCAGTGTATTTACTGGGTAACTGCAGGCCAAGGCTTTGGAATAGTTATTACTACTGAGCAGGGCCCTATAGTACTGGTGGATGATGAAGAGTTGATGAAGAACACATGACTATTGCAGGATATCACAGAAGAAAGATGAATTTGGTTTCAAAAACTTGCCTTGCTGCATTTGAAAGTCATGGCACCCTAACGTCTGTATCAATGCTGCTTATATGTTTCTTTTTTTTTTTTTTGTTGATGTCATTTTTAAAGCCTACTGCTAATGGCGACAAATAGAGAGATAGATGTCCCACAGCACCACTTGGTCATTTCATGAGAAGCTGTGTGTGTGTGTGTGTGTGTGTGTGTGTGTGTGTGTGTGTGCGTGCGTGCGTGCGTGTGCGTGTGCGTGTGCGTGCGTGCGTGCGTGCGTGTGTGTGCGTGTGTGTGTGTGTGAGTGAGAGAGAGAGAGATGGGTGGTGATTGTGTGCAAGACAGAAAATGGGGTTTCTGAAAATGTTTTGGAGAGAGAGTGTGTGTGTACATGCACTTGCTTCTTATGGGGCCTAATGTTGCTGTGTTTGTGTATCAGTCATAGAGTCCAGTGACTGACAATATCACACTTTAAACCTGGAACAACCACAAAATAAGTAAAGCGATAGATCTACCACATCAAGGCTAGATTGGTATAAAGCAACAAAAAGAAATATGCATCGCTTGTCTTAAACTTGAGTTTTGTTTTTTGTTTTCGTTTGAATATTGCACTGATGACTGTTGTTGATAAGTTGGCAAATTATGTGTCAACATTTTTAATTTTTTTTCTGAATAGAAAAAACAAACAAACAAACACAACAAATACTATTGTATAAAGATATGCTCCAGGTGATAATGTCCTAATGTGTATGTTACTTTGTGGGGAAACGTGATGTTTTTTTTACAAAGATGTGTGTATCTCTGTGATTGGGTGTATGTATATATACATATGGATATATATATATCAACGCTGATGATGATATCGTGGGGCACTTTCTTTTCTGAAGTGCTGTCTTCCTGTTTTATGATAGGGGAATAATACATTTGATGGTAAGATCATTGTAACATGATTAATAAAATTGCACGGTTTGTGTGGTTGTTCGGCTTACCAGGGTCATAACATTTATGACGTATGGAGCTGGCCAACGGATTGATGTATATGAGTGAGATGATTTTTTACAAAAAAAAAAGAAAAAGTGCTGATTTCTTTGGACCAAGTTGTGTTTCTGAACTTGCTTCATTTCAAGCAAGGGGAAACCGTTGATTTTCATGAGTGAAGCCTAATTTATGCTCCGTAGCGCGACGGTGTCGCTCGTTTAAAAGAACCGATCTTTAACCCATTTAGGCATAGAATTATTGAATGCTTTAACCAGTGAAAAATAGCAGATATACGAGCTTGTAGATCTGCTATTTTTGAAAAAGTCACTGGTTAAAGCATTCAATAATTCTAGGCCTAAATGGGTCAAGACTCATTGGCTTGAAGGTCTGATGTTTTCGTCGAGCAACACCATCATGCAACCACGTATGAATTAAGCTTGATGCAGATGTTCCATCAAGTTTGATTTTATTTTTTTTCCTTTTTTTGTATTATTTTTTTTGTTTGTTGAACGTTTGTAACACTGTGATGATGTTGATGTGCGATGCGACGCGGAGATAAGTGCTGTATTATTTTTGTACGTTTGTGTACAAGCCAGTAAAGAAATCATTAAACTCAAACCTTCTGTGTATGGCATACATTTCTTCCTCATCTCCCAGGCAAACTGAGTTCCTCTGGAGAGGAGAGCGAGAGCCCTCCCCTATTTTCCATAGAAAAGGATGGTCATAGAAGCAGACCCCCCTCCCCTCCCAAGCCAGGCCCAACCCAGATCCCCATTCTTTCTTTTGTCATTCATCTGGCCTCATCCTTTCACTGTTGGGATAAAAGAGCCCAGTGCATTGTGGGTAGGCCCTGGTTTTAAGAAGGGGGAACCTCCCGTGTGTGTGTGTGTGTGTGTGTGTGTGTGTGTGTGTGTGTGTGTGTGTGTGTGTGTGTGTGTGTGTGTGTGTGTGTGTGTGTGTGTGTGTGTGTGTGTTGAGAGAAAGAGACTGAGTGCTGGTTTTATGTTACTCTCACACTCTCAAACCCTCTTTCACTCTCCCTTTCTGATGAATAAGGCCCCAGCCCTTTTTACTGCAATTTATCTCTGCTCTGTGCTAAAATGTTACGTATTGTCACATGCATCTGTATACTTTTACTTGCAATCTGTAAGCTATTTGAGGCATATCTACCCCTGGTTGCTTGATTTCCCCATGTGTCCATCTCAACCGAACAAAACAAAGTGCATAGTTGTTTCATGGTTTTCCAAAAGCAATGTGCACAATGGAATGATATGCAAGTAATTGAATGGTAACAATCATGCAGTTTCTGTCTGGAAACACATGGGCCACACTCCCTACAGTACAGACAATTTATTTTACTACAGAATGTTTTGGAGATGTGTTTTCCCTACGTTTGTTTGTGTCGGGTAGTAGATTGCACCGATGCAGTTTGGTTACTTTGACTTGTTGCAGTGAAAATTTCAGTCTGCTTGTGGCATGCAATGGATTGCATTTTAGTTATTCATACTGTGATTTTGTAAAAAAAACAAAAACCCTCTTCGAAAACAGAAATCTTCGATTGAGTCACAATATGTAACTGATAGTGCATGGCTATATGAGGACCGTGGGAGACAGACATGGCAATGTCTTCCGTGCATGTAACAATTGTTCATGTTGCAACATTGACTGGGTGTTCACCCTTTCGACATTAATCTTTTAACGGTTCCCATCAGGGTGTGTAGGGAGGGAGCCTAGTGGTTCCATGTAGAGAAACGTTTAAGTTAGAAGCAGTGGTGGAAAAAGTTCTCACATTTCTTACTTGAGTAAACGTACCAATACTGCTATGTAGAAATACTCTGTTACAAGTAAAAGTCCCGAATTCAACATGTACTTGAGTAAAAGAACGAAAGTATTGGCATCAAAATTTACTTAAAGTACCAAAAGTAAAAGTAAAAAAAAAATGTTTGAAAATAGCAGATCTACAAGCTCACAACGCGTCGCAAAGCCACGGTATAGAATAGGTCTTAAGCGCATTTATGTATGTTTTATAATATAATCATTTATATCTGCAAAATAACTAGTAAAACTCAAGTTTTCAAATAACTGTCAATATTTGTATCCGAGATGTAGTGGAGTAGAAGTAAAAGTACTGAAAACTAGAAATACTCAAGTAAAGTACAAATACCTCAGAGCTGTACTTAAGTACAGTACTTAAGTAAATGTACTTAGTTACTTTACACCAATGGTTAGAAGTTTAATATTAGAATGGCTCTCTACTGCAAAATCCCCACTGTAACTCAGCGTACAAATTGATACATGTATAAACCTATATACTTCTGCCATAAATAGCAACACGTTGCATTTTTGTCACATGAATGCCTAATGTTTGCCTATTTTTGCCCAATACTAGGGTTATAACACCAGTCTGTTCTTGAGAGACTACTATGTCAGTGGTTTTCATGTGAAGGACCCACAAAATGATATGTATTGGGCCACGGACCCCCATCTCAAAATATTTAGTTCCAGGAGCCCCCCAGAAGCAAAATTTGAGTTACAAACGTTCGCTTCGAAAATACATAATATTCAAAGATTTGCTAACATTTTCATGTCTTTTTCAAAAATAGCAGACCTACAAGCTCGCAGCGCGGCACTTGGTGCCGCGCTGTGAGCTTGTATATCTGCTATTTTTCACTGGTTAAAGCATTCAATCATTCTAGGCCTAAATGTGATGCAGTACTGCCTAATGTTTGCCTATTTTTGCCCAACACTAGGGTTATAACACAATGTTTTGTCATGTAAGTTACACTGAGGAAGTGTCTTGCCTCCTCCTCAACAGCTGTTTGAACTTGTCCTCTGAGTCTGAACATATCAAGTGCAATGTTTCTATATTAACCACAAGCATTTAAAGTGATCTGATGCCATCTTTATTGTATCAATCTCCCCTTTATCAGACAATAAAGATGGCATCAGAGGAGTTTAACCAGTAAAGGTACACATTCAAATCCTGAGTCTTAGCTTAATATAACTATGAAAGTGTAAAAAGTTAGTAGTAGCTGTGCAACAACAGACCCTTTATATTTACTGTTGCAAGACAAACGATAGGGTCCATTTTACACCCCTAGAGTTGTTTCTAGCAGGCCCTTTACTCTTGCAGGACCAAACCGCTTTCTGCCTGGCTTACGGCTTGCTTGTCCTTTCCTTCCTCACGCCCCCCCCACCCCCTATGCCCCCCTCCCCCTCCTCCGTCTCTCACTTCTGCAGGATGTTTTTGTTGAGCTAGGTTCCCATTGTCTGCTGGCTGAGTTGGCTGGTCTCCCAGGTTTGCTGCTAGCTGCTAGGCCCCCTAATAGATTCTTCATGTGCCTTAAGCCTAATTTATACTTCTCTGTACAACAATGTCACACACACTGACAATAACAGAATTTTAAAAACACAACATGCTTTGTTGTTTAGTTTTTTAATGTACGACAAAGTATAAATTAGGCTTTAAGTTTAGCCTGCATTTATGGTCTTGGGCAGGCCTGCCAAATAGACTATAGCTTACACACCACCAGCCAGTCACACTAGAGCAGTTGAGGTATTTGGAAAGAATTTCTTCAGCAGAGAGACTCACTGGCATATATTGTATGCTGATCGCTGATATCTGTATAAAATACAAAGCAGAGAAAACAAACATTAGTGCCGCTTAAAAACATCACAGGTCACACTGATCCACTAGTTAAGTTAAACAGGACATTGCATACAACCTTATGGGATAGTGGAAGACATACAAGCTGTCTGTTTTATTAGGTTGTGACTGTGAAATGTCAAACATAGAAGAAAATGGAGATTGAGTAAATGAGTTGGTTATTTGTCTTCAGCTGCCTGGCATTTTAGGAAGTGGTTAGTATTTTGTGAGTGCAGTAAGCAGATCCCATGACCTACCTACCATTTTGTTTCTGATCATTTAATGATCCATTATCGACTTAAACTCTCTTTGATAAACCAGATAGGGTTGGCTCTGTACTTGGCCTGCTATTTTATTCCCTTCGCAACGCCTTGTGAGCTTGTAGATCGGCTATTTTATCGACCAGACATGCTAAGGTTCAAGTTGTTAGATGTAGTTTACTTGACCTGATGACATATAGGGCCAACAATGACTAAAATGAACTAATAATTGGAAGATGAATTAGTGACTGTGTGTTTCTGTTTCAGAGTAAATGTTTTAATAAATAATAAACAGTGATATATGATCGGCCTATTTTATTGTTGGATGTCCTGGCTCCAGCTGAAGGGCAGCTGCATGGATGAGCTATTATATTCAACAAGTGCTCACAAAATATGAATATCTGTGCTTAAACTCCTCTTAAATGGGACATATCCAACAGTACAAATTTTAGTGTAGGTGTTTCATTTGGTGAGCAACATCATCTGCTGTAGCACTGGAGTTGAGGTTCAATTCCTGATAAATAGGTGAGCAATCCTTTTGACTTGGTATGTTATGATGTGTTTTTTGCCTTGGACACAAGTACTTCATGGTTGATGGATTTTTATTTTTTTATTTAGGTTTTGAGAAGATAGACTAATGTTTTTCACCACGTTGATTTGACAGGCGGTATACATTATGTATTCATAAGACATCCACGTCACAGAAGAAAGTTGGCTACAGGTAAGAGAATGGGGGAAAAATACGATTTTTTCCCCTCCATAACACACACAGCAAAGATGGCTGGCTGTCATAAGAGTGAAAGTTATCCTTTTCAATGTATAATGTTGGTGGGACCATGCATGCTGAAATGCACGTTTTCACCTCAGCTGTTCCATAAAATCATTAATGGTAACCATATGTGAACAACACCAGGTGTTCACTAGAATTGTCATTGATAAAGATGTTATGGGGGGGGGGATTTTCAGCAATCCAACACCAACGACATACCTAGTAGAAAATGTTATTCCTTGAATCAATTATAGAAATGTGCATTTTGGCATCAAGACCAGTTTGTGTTGCATACACAAAATGTAAGAAGTTTTATTAATGAAATGCTGTAGCACATCAAGCCGGCAAAGCTTTGAAGTGAGCTTTAAATCCTGCTGATATTGCACTTTCTGCTTCAGAAAACACTAACATGTCTGTCGCTACCAGTATCCCCCGCCCCCCAAAAAGTCTGTTTGCTCGTAAGATGGGGTGTAAAAGAAATTGTGTGTGTGTGTGCGTGTGTGCTTGTGTGCGCGTGTGTGTGTGTGTGTGTGTGTGTGTGTGTGTGTGTGTGTGTGTGTGTGTGTGTGTGTGTGTGTGTGTGTGTGTGTGTGTGTGTGTGTGTGTGTGTGTGAGATGGAGAGAGAGAGAGAGAGGGGAGAAGGAGAGCGAGCAGAAGGAGAGAGAGACAGGTGGCCGGGCCAGTCTTTTCCTTGCCCTCCGCTCCTTTTTGAACTTTTCTTTCATTCTTCCAGTCCATTCTGTGTTTTCTCCATAGTGCTGGTGACAAGGCACTCCATTCACTGCCTCATTCTTCTGCACCCTCCCTCCTCTCTCTCTCTCTCTCTCTCTCTCTCTCTCTCTCTCTCCTTCAACCCCCACTCCCTGCCTCCCCTCCCCCCTCCTTTGTCTGGCCCATGGGGGCCTGCCTTTAGCTGCTATTCAGCAGCCAGACGGGCTGCCATTGACTGGACCCCCCCCCCCCCCCCCCCACACACACACACACACACACACACACACACACGCGCACTACACCACAGGCATGTGCACACATAGACACCAAAGGGGGCTTGAGCCCCTGCCCGTTTATCTGTCTGTAAAAAGTGCCCTCTCTCCAGACGATGCATGCAGTTTTCACTATGGTGAGAGAAATGCAAATGCCCCGTTTCCATGCTATACCTGAAGGCAGCACTCAAGAGAATTTGCCTTGTCCAAACTCTCCTGAACTTGAATGCAGCATCTTATGTTGAAAGAATTGCCCTCTCAGTCTAGACATCCATGCCATTACGCCACATCTCCAGTACTGACTTGATTATGCTTAGTTTAGTGTGGTACTGAAAATAGCCGACCTCCAAGCTCACAACGTGTCGCGCTGTGACGCGTTTTGAGCTTGGAGGTCGGCTATTTTCAAAATCTTCACCAAAAGGCCCTTTTAGACATGTCAGCCCGTCTCTCAAACATTCTCTGCACGTCCCTGCTACACCATCTCTCTCTCTCTCTCTCTCTCTCACACACACACACACACACGCACACACACGCGCGCGCGCGCACACACACATTATGCACAGAGCAACCTGGCTCGTCCCCACCCCACACCCTGTAGTAGGCAGCTGCTATGCTAATAGCGAGAGAGAGGGAGGGATGGTTGGATAGAGAGAGAGAGAGGGGGGGGGGGGGGTGAAGAAGAGGAGAGACAGAGCAGCCAGCCTATAGCAGAAAGACAGGGGAGAGAGCGGGGGTGACCCCACTCTTCCATCTCCATAGCCATACTGGAACAGCAGCAGACCTCCTGTTACACAAAGGGAGTCCCCTGTCTGTCTGTCTGTCTGTCTGTCTGTCTGTCTGTCTGTCTGTTTGTCCATCCGTCCGTCCGTCCGTCCAGCGCCCCTCCCACCCGCACCCCCCCCACCACCGCCACCACCCCTCTGTCCCCCTCTTTCTCATTCAAATCCATTTTATACCCCAGTGGTAAAGGGAGGCTGTAAGTGCAGTGCAGTATGTAAAGTAACCTTACTCCTGCCCTGCAGGCATAGCCATTCACCCTCAATACACAGAGAACAGCCCTGTGTGTGTGTGTGTGTGTGTGTGTGTGTGTGTGTGTGTGTGTGTGTGTGTGTGTGTGTGTGTGTGTGTGTGTGTGTGTGTGTGTGTGTGTGTGCGTGTGCGCGTGTACGTGTGTGTGCGCGTGTACGTGTGTGTGCGCGCGTGTGTGTGTGTGTGGGGAGGGGGGCTTGCATGTGTTTTCATCGCCCTGCTTTGTTTAGGATTGCGGCCCATAACTCCACACAGGCAACTGACACCTGTCCTGAAAGTCTTGTTGCGCCCCCTTCCTTCCTAATATCTATTTGGGCAGAAACATTGTATCTCCATATTTCATATCCTTTTATGTGTAATGTTTTATCCCCCCCGCCCGCCATAAATAAATGTCCTATGTATTATATTTTCTAGTATGACAATGTCCAGGATCCACAGGTTGGAACATAATTTCCCCATTTCCCAACAGCCATGATAATCAACAAACTGAACATGAACCATAACGCAGATATAGGCGACAACAAGATACACTCAACGAAATACTAATATATTTAAGTGGCTCATTGTGTGGCTCGTTACAATAAAGTGCACACTAAGCAGATTATGTGCAGATTATATTTGACATGCCAACTGATTAAGGGAGATTTTCATCCCCTTTTTGCTGCGATATTGTGAATGATATAACTTTGGCAGTGCAACGTGCATTGGCATGTTTGCATCACTGTGAATAGAGCGTGGAAGCATCTCTTGGTGTGTGTGCGCGTGCGCGTGTGTGTGTGCGTGTGTGTATATTTGGTGGATTGGATGTGAATGGCTGTTGTGTTGGCAGGACGGCAGCTCTCTCTCTCTCTCTCTCCCTCTCTCTCTCTCTCCCTCCTGTTCTGTTATTTACCCCTGAGCAGGGTGACCCTGTGCCCCATCGGGGTGGAACGTCCCATATGACATCTGCCTGTTTGCAGGGGGGATGGATGGAAGGATAGAAGGATGCGGGGGGGATGGAAGGATAGGGATGCAGTGGGGGGGTGGATGGAAGGATAGAGGGATGTAGGGGGGGATGGATGGAAGGATAGAGGGATGTAGGGGGCGGGTTGCGCCCATATGGAGCATCAACCCCCAACCTGGCCAGCCCCCCCTCCTGCTCGCTCCCCTGATCAACCCCCCCCCCCCCTCTCCTCCCAACACCACCACATCAGCAAAACACAGCACATTACAGCATTCTGCTGCTGCCTATATCCTTTGCCGTTGTGTGTGTGTGTGTGTGTGTGTGTGTGTGTGTGTGTGTGTGTGTGTGTGCAGTGGTGGAAAAAGTGCTCAATTATTTTATTTTAATAGTAAAAGTTACCAGTAAGGCGCCCTAAGGGTGAGAAGCGCACATGGATGCGTGCACATGGGCGTGTGCACATGCCTGGCTGCTTTGGCATGTATACCCTTCTGCTGAGCTGGTCGAGTCATCACTGTGATGTCAGAACAGGTCAGCTCCATATATGGAGTCTGTGAACTCAGAGCGTAGAGGTATTGACCAGCTCCATATATGGAGATCTAGGTGATGATCCAGTCATCTCCATGTATGGATATCCAGGGTTTGATGAGGTTTGTGTCATCTTCATATATGGAGATCCAGGTGATGATAGTCAGCTGTCTTGATTTGCAAATGAATTCTGTCTTGGCCATATATGGAGCGTCCATAAATGGGCATTGCCAAATATGGGCTTAATATCGATGACATCGGGACAGGGAACTCCATATATGGGCATTAAAGGGACAAGGACAGAATTCATTTGCAAGTGTGACTCGTGTTGCATCGACCACACAGGTTAGTTAGACTGACACAATAAGTCCATATATGAGCATTCCCAGATATGGGCTTAATATTGATGGCATAAAAGGGATTCTATTGTATGGGCATTCCCAGATAGGGGCTTAATATTGATGGGTATAAAAGGGATTCTATTAGTGTGGTTGCCCTAAAGGGCATCATCTGGGAATCAGATATATGGAGATGTAAGTGATGATCCAGTCGTCTCTATGTATGGATATCCAGGTGATGATAGTCAGCAGTCTTGATTTGCAAATTAATTCTGTCTTGGCCATATGGAGCGTCCATATATGTGCATCGCCAAATATGGGCTTAATATTGATGACATCAGGAATCTCCATATATGATTGCCAGAACAGGCTGTCGTGGTCATGCCACTGACCCGCAACAAAAGTTTTCAAATAAATTTAGTGGAGTAAAGGTTCAATATTTGCATCCAATGTAATGATTGATTGATTTCCCCAAACTAAAATATATCACACAAAGAAAAACAAAACTTGCGCCTAAATCTTGTATAAAAAATATAAACAGTAATACTGTATATCTACTAGAGCAAGATTAACAGTAGTGAAGTGACCTACGTCCCTGTAACTTGTCGTTGCCGGCAATCCGGCCTATCACTGCAAGGGGTCATCACCATTCTGGCTTGTATAGGACATGTTTGTCAAAATACAACTTTTCCCACAGACATACAAAATGAGTGGACAGTAATATTACCGGAAACACATAAAGAGCTGGCCCTGAATGACCCTAAAAGGCCTGTAACTCTGAGAGTGTACAAATGGAACCAAATGGACCCTTACAGGGGGGGAGGTCCTTGCAAATGAATCATTCGAAAACCACTAGTACTAGTGGACTCATGATATGCCATAGTGTTGTAATAAAAAGTCATGCATATTCTGAAGAAAACCGGGAGACTTGACATCCAGCAATTAGGTCTTATGATCAAAATAAGTACATTATAATGATGTGTAAAAAATTAAATCTAGAATTTGCCGCGAACAAGGACAGGTCTTTGCCATGGACACATACAGTATATAGTATGTTCGTGTACAGACGGCCCAT